>NC_086451.1:385170232-385470232 GCF_028390025.1 Pseudophryne corroboree
ACCTTCCCGTCTTGCTCGGCTAACCCAAGCGCGCCCGAACGTCATCATCCCGCTGTCGGATTCTCACGAGATTCGGATGTCTGCATTCGTGGAAAGGGGTCCCATGTGTAAACATGGGACCCCTTTCAGTCCGTCTGGTCCGGGTGTTCGGTTTTATTGTTTTGCCAAGTACGTGGATTTAATCTGGAACCTGGATCAGGTGAGTATAATTATCTTTTATTTTCAGGTACCCGTGGATTCTACTTGGAGAAGAGGACCGACTGCTTCGTGTCAACATAGGTAAGTATGTGTGTGTCGGCAGGTGTGAAATAAAGTTATACTTTCACGATGTCTGTGTCCTGTTTTTATTTGGATATTTTTTTTCCAGTAGAACTACAGGTACCAGCGGGGCCCGTTTTTCTCCCGCATGCTGGTACTTCTGGTTCTCAAAGTACCAGCTTGCGGGGGAGGCTTGCTGGGACTTGTAGTACTACTGGAAAAAACTATATTATTTCAATTTTCTCAAGGCTATCAGCCTCCCATCCGCAGCCCTTGGATGGGGGGGACAGCCTCGGGCTTCACCCCTGGCCCTTGGGTGGCTGGGGGGGGACCCCTTGATTGAAGGGGTCCCCACTCCCCCAGGGTACCCCGGCCAGGGGTGACTAGTTGGATATTTAATGCCACGGCTGCAGGGCACTGTATAAAAGTGACCCCGGCTGTGGCATTATCTGTCCAGCTAGTGGAGCCCGATGCTGGTGTAAAAAATACGGGGGACCCCTACTCTTTTTGTCCCCCGTATTTTTTGCACCAGCACCAGGCGCAGAGCCCGGTGCTGGTTTTAAAAATACGGGGATCCCCTGTCCGTTTTTCCCCCGGATTTTTAGAACCAGGACCGGCTCGAAGAGCCCGAGCTGGTTATGCTTTGGAGGGGGGACCCCACGCAATTTTTTTTTCCGGGTTTTTTACATTCCATTTAAAAAAAAAAATCTTTTAAAAATATATAAATAATACTTGTGCCTCAAAAAAGACAAACCAAGTACCTAATCCCTTCTAATATAGATATGCTATTACCAAAAAAACAACAACTTTTATTTATTAGATTCCGCCTGCAAAGTGTGGCGGATTGAAAATGACGAATTTACTGTTTAAAAGCACTGTTGTCGAATTTACAAACTTCAATTGAATATACTTTTGTCGAATTGCTGCATTTGTACCATTGCAGAAAAGTCGAATTTGTCAAATGTCGAATTTTAAAAAGTCGAATTTTGAAAGCCTGTAAGAATAGGCCCCGTCCCCTTCTTCACATCAGCCGTCCCCTTCTACCCCTGTACCTTGCTCTCTCCTGTCTGTGTTCTCTCCCGTCTGTAGGACTAGGCCCCGCCCCCTCTTACCCTCCAGTGACTGCTCTCTCCTGACAAGTGGACCAGGCCTGCCCCCTACACGCTGCTGGTGTCTTCATTGTTACTTGGTCTGGAGCTCCGTTGGGGAGAGAACTCACGTGAGCTCATTAAGAATGAGGAACTGGGATGTTTTAATTTTATTGTGAGTAGTGTAGTGTGGTGATGTAGTATGTTGTATGGGGGTATAGTGTAATTATGAAGTGCAGCATATGGGAGGGCTATAGCATAGTGATGTAGTGTGGCATATGGGGGGTGGTAGCGCATAGGCGTGCGTACAGGGGGTGCCTGGTGCGCACAGGCACTCCCTAATGTCCAGCACCGCTACACGCCACGCTTGCTGTAGCACAGTGATCGCTGAGTGTGTGATCGGTGGAGCCTAGCCTGCAGCCGGCCACCCCCCTCCCTGCCGTGTGTCCGGCCACCCTCCCCTCCCTGCCGTGTGTCCGGCCACCCTCCCCTCCCTGCCGTGTGTCCGGCCACCCTCCCCTCCCTGCCGTGTGTCCGGCCACCCTCCCCTTCCTGCCGTGTGTCCGGCCACCCTCCCCTCCCTGCCGTGTGTCCGGCCACCCTCCCCTCCCTGCTGTGTGTCCGGCCTACCCCCCTCCTCCCTGCTGTGTGTCCGGTCACCCTCCCCTCCCCTGCTGTGTATTCGCCCAGCCCCACTCCTCCCGCTATGTCCGCCCCTCCCCTCCCTGCTGTGTGTCCGGCCACCCTCTCCTCCCCTGCTGTGTGTCCGGCCACCTCCCCTGCTGTGTGTCCGGCCACCTCCCCTGCTGTGTGTCCGGCCACCTCCCCTGCTGAGTGTCCGGCCACCTCCCCTGCTGAGTGTCCGGCCACCTCCCCTGCTGAGTGTCCGGCCACCTCCCCTGCTGAGTGTCCGGCCACCTCCCCTGCTGAGTGTCCGGCCACCTCCCCTGCTGTGTGTCCGGCCACCCTCCCCTCCCCTGCTGTGTGTCAGGCCACCCTCCCTCCTCCCTGCTGTTTGTCCGGCCACCCTCCCCTGCTGTTTGTCCGGCCACCCTCCCCTCCCCTGCTGTGTGTTCGGCCACCCCCCCCCCTCTTCCCGCTGTGTCTGGACACTCCCTACCCCCTCCCCTCCCTGCTGTGTGTCCGGTCACCCTCCCCTCCCTGCTGTGTGTCCAGCCGCCCCCCCTTCCCTCCCTGTTGTGTGTCCGGCCACCCCTCCCTGTTGTGTGTCCGGCACCCCCTCCTCCCTGTTGTGTGTCCGGCCACCCCCCCCCCCTCCCTGCTGTGTGTCCGGCCACCCCCCCCCCTCCCTGCTGTGTTTCCGGCCACCCCCCCAGACATGCAGCGCCTGACACACACGCAGCACCTGACACACACAGACACAGCACCTGACACTCACACGGACCTGACACACACGCACACGCAGCACCTGATGCACTCACATGCACCTGATACTCACACGCAGTACCTGACACACGCAGCACCTGACATAATCACACGCAGCACATGACACGCAGACACGCAGCACCTGACACACACGCAGCACCTGACACACACGCAGCACCTGACACACACGCAGTACCTGACACACACGCAGCACCTGACACACACACACGCTGCACCTGACACACACGCAGACACGCAGCACCTGACACACACGCAGACACGCAACACCTGACACACACACACACACGCAGCACCTGACACACACGCAGCACCTGACACACACGCAGCACCTGTCACACACGCAGCACCTGACACACACGCAGCACCTGACACACACGCAGACACGCAGCACCTGACACACACGCAGACACGCAGCACCTGACACACGCACACACGCAGCACCTGACACACACACGCAGCACCTGACACACACGCACACACGCAGCACCTGACACACACACACACACACACACACACACACAGCACCTGACACACAGACATGCAGCGCCTGACACACACACGCAGACATTCAGCGCCTGACACACACATGCAGCACCTGACAGACACACGCACACACAAAGACACCTAGCACCTGACACACACACACAGCACCTGACACACACACGCAGACATGCAGCACCTGACACACACATGCAGCACCTGACAGACACACCCACACAGACATGCAGCACCTGACACACCCACACACACAGACATGCAGCACCTGACACACCCACACACATACAGACATGCAGCACCTGACACACACACACACAGGCAGCACCTGACATATATACATGTGGCATTTAACGCACACAAGCACAGCACCTGACACACAATCATATACACACGCAGCACCTGCTACTCACACATATATACACATGCAGCACCTGCCACTCCCACATACATGAACAGCACCTAACACACACATATATACATGCAGCACCTGACACACACATACACGCGCAGCACCTGACAGTCGCACACATACAGATGCGACACCTGACACAAACACATACACGCTCAACACCTGACACCCACGTGGCAGCTGACGCATACAAATGCAGCACCTGAGATACACACATATACACGTGCAGCACCTGAGACACACACACACACATACATGTATGTACACGCGCGGCTCCATGCACACACACACACGTACGTACGTACGTACGTACGTACGTACGTACACACGTGGCACTTGATACACACACGTACACGCGCGGCACCTGACACACACACACACACACGTATGCACACGCGTGGCTCCTGACACACATACACACATGTACGTACACGCGCGGCTCCTGACACACACATATATGTACGTATACGCGCGGCACCTGACACCTACACGTATGTACGTACACGCGCGGCTCCTGACACCCACACACATGTACATGCGCGGCTCCTGGCACACACACACGTACACGTGCGGCACCTGACACATACTCGCGTGTACGTACACACATGCACAGCACCTGACATACACACATGTAGGTACGCGCCACCTGACACACACACGCATGACACCTGACACACGTACGTACACGCACGGCACCTGACACACACACGTACATGCATGCACGGCACCTGACGCACACGTACATACTAGTGATGAGTGGGTTCGGTTCGTTGGAATCCGAACCCCTCGAACTTCACCCATTTTACACGGGTCCGAGGCAGGTTCGAACCTTCTCGCCTTGCTCGGCTAACCCGAGCGCGCCCGAACATTGTCATCCCGCTGTCAGATTCTCGCGAGATTCGGATGTCTGCATTCGTGGACATGGGACCCCTTTCAGTCCGTCTGGTCCGGGTGTTCGGTTTGTTGTTTTGCCAAGTACGTGGATTTAATCTGGAACCTGGATCAGGTGAGTATAATTATCTGGATTCTACTTGGAGAAGAGGACCGACTGCTTCGTGTCAACATAGGTAAGTATGTGTGTGTCGGCAGGTGTGAAATAAAGTTATACTTTCACGGTGTCTGTGTCCTGTTTTTATTTGGGTATTTTTTTTCCAGTAGAACTACAGGTACCAGCGGGCCCGTTTTTCTCCAGCATGCTGGTACTTGTGGTTCTCAAAGTACCAGCTTGCGGGGGAGGCTTGCTGGGACTTGTAGTACTACTGGAAAAAACAATATTCTTTCCATTTTCTCAAGGCTATCAGCCTCCCATACGCAGCCCTTGGATGGGGGGGGACAGCCTCGGGCTTCACCCCTGGCCCTTGGGTGGCTGGGGGGGGGACCCCTTGATTGAAGGGGTCCCCACTCCCCCAGGGTACCCCGGCCAGGTGTGACTAGTTGGATATTTAATGCCACGGCCGCAGGGCACTGTATAAAAGTGACCCCCGGCTGTGGCATTATCTGTCCAGCTAGTGGAGCCCGATGCTGGTGTAAAAAATACGGAGGACCCCTACTCTTTTTGTCCCCCGTATTTTTTGCACCAGGCGCAGAGCCCGGTGCTGGTTTTAAAAATACGGGGGATCCCCTGTCCGTTTTTTCCCCGGATTTTTAGAACCAGGACCGGCTCGAAGAGCCCGAGGCTGGTTATGCTTTAAGGGGGGACCCCACGCAATTTTTTTTCCGGGTTTTTCACATTCCATTTAAAAAATAATAATAATCTTTTAAAAAATATATAAATAATACTTGTGCCTCAAAAAAGACAAACCAAGTACCTAATCCCTTCTAATATAAATAGATATGCTATTACCAAAAAAGAAAACTGCAAAAAAAACATGTTTTTAAATTTTTTTATTAGATTCCGCCAGCAAAGTGTGGCGGATTGAAAATGACGAATTTACTGTTTAAAAGCACTGATGTCGAATTTACAAACTTCAATTGAATATACTTTTGTCGAATTGCCGCATTTGTACCATTGCAGAAAAGTCGAATTTGTCAAATGTCGAATTTATAAAAAAATCGAATTTTGAAAGCCTGTAAGAATAGGCCCCGCCCCCTTCTACCCCTGTACCTTGCTCTCTCCTGTCTGTGCTCTCTCCCGTCTGTAGGACTAGGCCCCGCCCCCTTATCCTCCAGTGACTGCTCTCTCCTGACAAGTGGACCAGGCCTGCCCCCTACACGCTGCTGGTGTCTTCATTGTTACTTGGTCTGGAGCTCCGTTGGGGAGAGAACTCACGTGAGCTCATTAAGAATGAGGAACTGGGATGTTTTAATTTTATTGTGAGTAGTGTAGTGTGGTGATGTAGTATGTTGTATGGGGGGTATAGTGTAATTATGAAGTGCAGCATATGGGAGGGCTATAGCATAGTGATGTAGTGTGGCATATGGGGGGTGGTAGCGCATAGGCGTGCGTACAGGGGGTGCCTGGTGCGCACAGGCACTCCCTAATGTCCAGCACCGCTGCACGCCACGATTGCTGTAGCACAGTGATCGCTGAGTGTGTGATCGGTGGAGCCTAGCCTGCAGCTCATTTCCGTACCTCCCACCACCGATGCACCCGCCCCCCCTCTGCCTGCTGCTAATACTATGCTGAGTGCATTCGTCGGCGGCCTCACTGGGGGGACTGGCGTCACCTTGCAATGTGACGTGGTGATGTCCGCCCATGCTCTCCTCCCGCCCACCTGTGCTTTCCTCCCGCTGCGGTCTCTCAGTCCTAGTGTGCCGCGGCCGCCACACCACTGGGGACTGGGAGCCGCCGGCAGACACATTCTGCTGAGACTTACTTGTCAGTGCGGGTTCCGGACGGCAGGCGGCGGGTGGGAGGGCAGACGGGGAGCAGGTGTCACAAGGAGTGTGTGGGTAACTAATTCACAATACTTCCGCTCAACTTGGCACTGCTGGTCCTTCATCTCCCATGTCTCTTCACCAGATGGCGGGCGGCCCGGAAATTAAGTGATGTGTTGTGCAGCAGTCAGTGTGAAGTGACTGTGAGTAACACTGGTGGTGCTGATGATGCTGCTGCAGAATCGGGAAGCAATTAATTCATAAATATAATGTACTCTATCAATGTATTATACATACATAAACATGGACATTCGTGTATTTGTGTATACATGTATATACATGAGTGTGTGTGTGTATATATAGATATATATGTATATGACTTGGGGTTTGTTTTATTAGATAGAGCATGTCCCAGTGAAGTGCCTTTTGGGGTTGTGGTTTTCCAGAAAGTTACAGGTTTTTAAAAAAAAAAGAGAAATATGCCCCATTATAGAGATCGGGCATTTCAAATTGTTGCGCCTGCACAGTGGCCGCCAGCAGGGGGTGTATTAGAGTGCCTTCACTTGAGAGCCGCAATATGGCCCCCTTATCCCCGGTTATTCTGTAAATAGGAAAATAACCTCACAGGTTAACATAGGGCAGAGTTGCCACCACTAGTGCAGGGCTGTAACGTACAGTACTAAGGAAAAGCCATATACTAAAGCGGCACGGTGACCTCACCCCTCTCAGAGACACCAGGGCGCAGCACACTGTACGGGGTACACTTGGTACACACACCTGTTAGCTCAGGGCAGCACTATAGGACCCTCCTGTAATGCTGTGCTGGCGGCGTGTAGTGATCAGGGCACTGGGAGACTGGCTGGCTGGTCTCAGTCTCTGCTCCTGGCTGGCTGGTCTCAGTCTCTGCTGCCTATAGAACTTCCACCTCGTTATATATCAGGGCTGCTCTCCTGTGTGTTCTCTTCCTCTCCTACCTCACACTGGAACTGGCCGCCCAGAGAACGAGAGGGCAGCGGCTGACATCAGAGAGGGTGCAGCAATCTATGTGGGCAGAGCCCCTCACAGCAAGGTGTCCTTATGCTGTGCCCCATGTAATCACTGTGATCGATACAGACTCTCACCCTGGTATGCTCTCTATTTATTATTTATTTTTGTACACTGCAGCATGCTCGAGGGAAGGGAGCAGGCACCCCCCCCCCCACCCCACCGCCACTACTCCTCCGTCAGCATCACTGCCGAGCCGGTCAGTGTTCCGGTGGCAATGAGCAGTGGGCAGCCACCAGCAACAACAGCCAGGAAGCTGTTACTCCTGGCAGCAGTAGCGTCAAGCTGCAATTCAGCCAGCGGCACGATGATCCGGGAGACAGTGGCAGCACAGGGAAGCAGTACCCCCTCCAATCGCAGCACCAACCTGGAGACTGAGGCAGCAACCCACCCCCAGCAGCAGCACCACCCTGATGATAGGTAAGATGCATTTTTGGTGTCAAAAGAAGGTGGCCGGAGTAGTGGCTGGCTGTGGTCACACCCCGGGCAAAAGTGATAGTGATTTCAGTGTTCCCTTGCGCGGGGATTGGATGCGTAGATGTATGGAGGCTATGTTTGTATAGATGTGAGCGGCAGTGTGCGGATGTATGAGAGCGGCAATGTACGGCTGTAAGAGTGCGATGGTGTGCGGCTGTAAGAGTGCGATGGTGTGCGGCTGGAAGTGCAATGGTGTGCGGCTGGAAGTGCAATGGTGTGCGGCTGGAAGTGCGATGGTGTGCGGCTGTAAGAGTGCGATGGTGTGCGGCTGTAAGAGCGATGGTGTGCGCCTGTATGAGCGGGGTTGTACGGATGTATGAGAGCGGCAGTGTATGGATGTATGAGAGCAGCAGTGTACAGTTGTGTGAGAGCGGCAGTGTATGGATGTATGAGAGCGGCAGTGTACAGTTGTGTGAGAGCGGCAGTGTATGGATGTATGAGAGCAGCAGTGTACAGTTGTGTGAGAGCGGCAGTGTACGGATGTATGAGAGCGGCAGTGTGCGGATGTATGAGAGCGGCAGTGTGCGGATGTATGAGAGCGGCAGTGTGCGGATGTATGAGAGCGGCAGTGTATGGATGGCAGCGTCATAGGGAGGGATGTCGGAATGCTGTTATAGGGTTCCTAATACAAAATGGAATCCGTATAGTGGGCGGGGCTGGCACCATGGCACCACGTTGGGCTTGATGGGCAGGTAGTGCGGCAAGCACACCCAAATTGGCGTCTGACGTTGCCTGCAGTCCACACTGTTGTGAGGAGTCAGAGTTAATTTTGACTGTGTAGTGCACTCACAGAGGACCTACCGCCCGTCCCCTCCTCGCATCTGAGCAGCAGGTCAGTCTCTTATTTTCTTTTTAATCAGGAGAGGCCGAGTGAACTGTGAGCAGGGGGGCAGAGCTACATGGGACCCAGAGGGGCTGCTGTGCTGTCAGAGAGGAAGAGAGAGATGAAGCTACTGCAGATCCCCAGCTGATTGTGAGGTGCCGGGTTGAAGGGTGATGTGATCACCCTTCTCCCTCGCTGCCGCTGGGGACCGCATCTAGGCTTCCTCCATCGAGGGCATGCGGCGCAGCAGTGGGCAGCGTGTAATGAGTTTGTCTGACTCATTATACTGCTGCCTGTTGTGGACACCTCCGTCCGTACGGACTGGTGTACTTGCCCAGCACAGAGGTGACAGTGTTGGTAGAAGTGCTGCCCAGCTCTGACCCTGCAGGCCTCCCTGATCTGGCTGCGGCCGCTGCTGCTGTGGCCTGAAACCCCTGCCGGTCCCCTCCATAGACTTCCGCCTGGCCAGCGCTGAGGTGCTAGGGGTAGCCCAGCTGCGGGAAGGGTATGTCTCTTGCTTTCTCTCCGGCAGGGGAAGGTGACAGCGGCGGAGGAAGTGCTGCCCAACTCAGACACTACAGGCCTCCCCGATCCAGCTGCGGCCACAGCTGATGCTGCCAGAACCCCCTGCTGGTCTCCTTTGTTGACTGCCGCATGGCCAGTGCTGAAGTACTGGGGGTAGGCCAGCCACGGGAAGAGTGTATCTGCCTCGGGCTCTCTCTCTCTGGCTGGGGAAGGAAGGGCTGATTCTCTGGCACAACAGGGAGGGCTGGGCTGCAGGAACACAGCACTGGAAGAAACAGGAGGCCGAACTCATGACCAAAAAGTGAGCAGTGCAGTGATCAGCCCCCTGGTCTTTCCCTCTCTCTGGGTGCAGAGCTGTATTCTATAGAGAGAGCTGGGATGGGAAGAAGGGGAACGGCACCTGACACACACATACACGCGCAGCACCTGACACACACACATATACACGTGCGGCACCTGACACACACACACGTAGCATCAGACACAATAAAATAAACATGCAGCACCTGACATGCATATACACGCAGCACCTGACACATACATATACACGCACACCATCAGACACACACATACACATGCAGCACCTTACTCACACACACATAGACACGTGTAGCACCTGACGCACACACATGTACACGCGCAGCACCTGACGCACACTCATGTACACACGCAGCACCTGACGCACACTCATGTACACGCGCAGCACCTAATGCACACTCATGTACACACGCAGCACCCGACGCACACTCATGTACACGCGCAGCACCTAATGCACACTCATGTACACGCGCAGCACCTGATGCACACATGTACACGCGCAGCACCTGACACAGACATATGTATTCATGCACAGCACCAGACCTACACTTGTACACACGCGGAGCACCTGATACTCACACACATATACACCCGCAACACCTGACACACACATACGTGCGGCAGCTGACGCATACACACGCACCATCAGACACACTCATATATACACGCAGCACCTGACACACACATACACACACACACACACAGGAGCTGATACACAGGCAGCACCTGACACACACACATACACACGCAGCACCTGACACCACGCACTCACACGTACAAGCAATGCATTTCACGCCTACCTCCAGCCTCAGTCACAGGCTGCTGCCACCTACCCCCCTCCCTGCATCATCTGCAAAGGCAGCAAAATATTTTGACCAAAGTCTAAAGGCCCATACACATTAAACGATGTCGCTCTGTGAGCGACATCGTCTAATGTTTCCCCCTCCCGGGCCGGCCGGCGGCCGACTGTACACACTGAGCGATATGACCGCTCATATCGCTCAGTGACGTCACGCCCCCGCCAGCCCTGCATGAAGGTCGTGGACGACAGTCCACATCCTTCATGCATGACCTACCGACAGCGACGATTGTTGCCGACCCGCGGGGCCGCGCATCGTTCGTCGCTGGCGGCATACACACTTAACGATAAAACGAGCGACGTCACTCAAGGAGGGGGAAAATGCTCATTAAATCGTTAAGTGTGTATGGACCTTAAACAATTCGGTTTGGTTAATAAAATAATTTTGCACAGAATAGTAATTTTATACGAACATTTTCATTAAACATTTAAAAAATCAAATGTTTATTCTTACAGTGAAATTTTAAATTTCTGAATAAAAAAAATAAATTAAAAAAAAGCGATGAAATTCCATAGACAAAAAACCTTACGGTTTCACATGTCCCATTAAGGCTTCTTAGACATGATCGAAATTTCAGAAACCTGTTGTAACTCTTCCACTCAAACTCCAAAAAGCAATGAAATTCCGATCATTAAGGCTGACGCCTTAATGGACGTGTCCCTTGCGCAATACAGATATGGTATGCCATCACAGCCTGTGGGTAAGTGCAGATTCAGCACTCTCACAGAGTGAGATTGCTGTCACTCACACAATGGTGGAGCTGCTAATTCACAGATTTGTGTGCTCATTGGAATACACACATGCAGTCTATGCAACTGAAGGTCTAAGCGGAAGACAAAGCTGCTCAGATGAGGTAAGAGTGTTGTTGATTGGAGGGAGGAGAGCGGTGTGGATGGGGGAACAGAAGTGTGTGGATAGAGTTGAACACTAAGCAGCACTGATGGGGGGTCAAAGAAACACAGGGGGTAATTCAGACCGCAGCAGCAGCAATCGCAGTCTGAATTAGTTTGTGAGGTGCGCACGTGCAATGGCCGCACTGCGCGTGCGTACCCCAGGAGCCCAGAGAGATGCTATCAGCATCTCACTGGCTGCGATCACCCTGCCTGATTGATAGGCAGAGGTGGTTGCGGGGAAGGAGGGGGGCGTGCAAACAGCGTTAGCATGCCATTGGCAGGGCATGGTCTGCACAACGGAGGCGTTTCCGGACCACTGGGGGGTGGGCTGTAGCGGTTATCCCCCTGCCAAGAGTGCATGATCCACAAAATTTACCTTCAGGATGTCCGCTACATGAATGGGGTAAGAGTGGTGTGGATAGGGGGTAGATTAAGTAGCAAGTATGGGAAGGGAGACAGAGCGGTGCAGATTGGTTGAAAACACTGGCATGGATGGGTAGAAAACTGGTGCAGATGGGAGAGAAGATAGTGTGCCATGTACTGAAGGAGGCAGAGTGACGTTGAACACTGAGCAGCACAGAGAGAAGTAAACGGTGGTACAGACAAGGCACAGGTGGGGAAAGACAGATGGTGCAGATAAGTTAGTACAGACTAGCACAGATGGGAGAACACAGAAGTAGGGATTGGGGAAGACAGGGCAGCATGGGGGTGTATAGGGGAAGTAAGTGTAGATGCATAGACCGTAGATAGGGTATTATAGTTTTAGCAATTAACCAAGATGTTTGAGGGAGCTAAATGTGTATACTATGTGAGATGGATGTATGGAGTCAGAAGGATGTTGTAACAAGGTGGGATGGTTGTGGTGACCGAATGGGATGGTTGTAGGCACTGTGTGGGATGGGAGCACCACAAAACTGCTCAGACCTTCAGTTGCATAGACTGCATGTGTGTATTCCAATGAGCACACAAATCTGTGAATTAGCAGCTCCACCATTGTGTGAGTGACAGCAATCTCACTCTGTGAGAGTGCTGAATCTGCACTTACCCACAGGCTGTGATGGCATACCATATCTGTATTGCGCAAGGGACACGTCCATTAAGGCGTCAGCCTTAATGATCGGAATTTCATTGCTTTTTGGAGTTTGAGTGGAAGAGTTACAACAGGTTTCTGAAATTTCGATCATGTCTAAGAAGCCTTAATGGGACATGTGAAACCGTAAGGTTTTTTGTCTATGGAATATATATATATATATATTATATTATATTATATATCTATCTGGATAGATATACAGACACACACAGCAGTGGCAGCTAACCTCCTGTACCCCCCCCCCCCTCCTTTTCCCGTCCATAGCAGTGGCCAGAAACCCTCCACATTACACAGAAGTGGTGGCAAACCTACCTTCTCCTTCATAGTAGCGGAGGTGTCCAGTGAATCCCCCCTGTCCCACCACACATGTGACATGAGCAGCAGCAGCAGCGGCAGGCACCCCCTCTCTCTACACAGCTGCAGCAGCCGGCAATTCCCCCAGCCACAAGCCCGTCTGCCTGGCCGCCTCAATAGCAGTAGCAGCGGCGGTGGCCAACGCATTCCCCGCACCTGACAATACACATGAGCGCCCGGCGCCGGCACGCTCCTCCATCCCCACCATACACACTCATTCGCATCTTTCGCCTACCCCATCCTGTAAGAAACACAGCAGCCGGCATTTTCTCCTTACTCTCCCGCCCCACAGCACACACTTCAGCAGTCATCAGTAACTCCACCCCCCGCGCGTCCCGGATCAGTAGTTGGCCTCTCCCCCCTCCAGAGGAGAGCAGCGGTAGGTGGGCAACCACTCGCCGCCGCCACCGCTCCCTCCTCTCTCCATCTCACTCCGCAATAGCAGCCATCGGTAAACCTCATACCCACCGCAACACTCCCCACAAGCAGGAATCTAGTGACAGCGGTGGCTGTGGATCGTTAGACCCCGCCGCTGCTGTCTAGAGCAATATGTGAATGAAAGATTAGTTTTTCAGTCTGACAGATGTAGCGGCGCCCTCCAGTGGCCAGCGCCCATAGGCAGCTGCCTAAAGCTGCCTAATGGTGGCGCCGGCCCTGTCTATCTCTTGTAGAGGCTCAAACCAATCCAATTGAAGAAACTGCAACACCACATTAAGGTCCCATGGTGCCACTGGAGGCACAAATGGAGGCTGGATGTGCAGAACCCCTTTCACGAAGGTCTGAACCTCTGGAAAAGAGGACAATTGTTTTTGGAAGAACACTGACAAGGCCGAAATCTGGACCTTGATTGACCCCAATCGGAGGCCCGCCTCCACACCAGCCTGCAGAAAATGGAGAAAACGTCCCAACTGAAACTCTTCCGTAGGAGCCTTCTCGGATTCACACCAAGCCACATATTTTCTCTAAATACGGTGGTAATGTTTCGACGTTACTCCTTTCCTGGCCTGAATAAGGGTGGGGATGACTTCCTTGGGAATACCCTTACGGGCTAGGATCCGGCGCTCAACAGCCATGCCGTCAAACGTAGCCGCGGTAAGTATTGATACACGCACGGCCCCTGCTGCAGCAGGTCCTCATGAAGAGGAAGAGGCCGAGGATCTTCTATGAGCAACTCCTGAAGATCTGGGTACCAAGCCCTCCTTGGCCAGTCTGGGGCAATGAAGATTGCTCGAACTCTTGTTCTCCTTATGATCCTGAGCACCTTTGGGATCAGCGGAAGTGGAGGGAAGACATACACCGACTGGAACACCCACTGGGCCACTAGCGCATCCACTGCTATTGCTTGAGGGTCTCTCGACCTGGAACAATATTTCTGAAGCTTCTTGTTGAGACGAGATGCCATCATGTCTACTTGAGGAACTCACCAAAGACTTGTCACCTCTGCGAAGACTTCTTGGTGGAGGCCCCACTCTCCTAGATGGAGATCATGTCTGCTGAGGAAGTCTGCTTCCCAGTTGTCTACTCCCGGAATGAAAATTGGCGACAGAGCCTTTACATGTCTTTCTGTCCAGAGGAGGATCTTCGTCACCTCTGCCATTGCCGCTCTGCTTTTCGTTCCGCCCTGCCTGTTTATGTACGCGACTGCTGTTACATTGTCCGACCGGATCTGCACGGAATGATCTTGAAGAAGATGTACCGCTTGTTGAAGGCCGTTGTAAATGACTCTCAATTCCAGCACGTTTATGTGAAGGCACACTTCCTCACTTGACCATTTTCCTTGGAAGCTTTCCCCCTGAGTGACAGCTCCCCAGCCTCGGAGACTTGCATCCGTGGTTACCAGGACCCAGTCCTGAATCCCGAACCTGCGTCCCTCTAGTAGGTGAGAACTGTGTAGCCACCACAGGAGCGAAATCCTGGCTTTTGACGACAGGATTATCTTCCGGTGCATGTGTAGGTGGGATCCCGACCACTTGTCCAACAGGTCCCACTGGAATACCCTGGCATGGAACCTGCCAAACTGTATGGCCTCGTAGGCCGCCACCATCTTCCCCAAGAACCGAATGCACTGATGGATCGACACACTAGATGGTTTCAATATCTGTTTTACCATTTTCTAGATTTCCAGAGCCTTTTCCACCAGAAGAAATACTCTCTGAACTTCTGTGTCCAGACTCATCCCGAGAAAAGACAATCTTATCGTCGGTTCCAACTGTGACTTTGGATAATTTATGATCCAACCGTGTTGTTGGAGTATTGACAGGGAGAGTGTGATGTTTTGTAACAACTGCTCCCTGGATCTCGCCTTTATCAGGAGATCGTCTAGATAAGGAATTATATTGACTCCTTTTTGACGCAGGAAAACCATCATCTAAGCCATCACCTTGGTGAATACCCTCGGCGCCGTGGAGAGACCGAAAGGTAACGTCTGGAATTGGTAACGGCAATCCTGAACCGCGAATCTCAGATAAGCCTGGTGAGGAGGATAAATGGGAACATGCAGGTAAGCATCTTTTATGTCTACAGACACCATGTAGTCCCCGTCCTCCAGACTGGAAATCACTGCCCTCAGTGATTCCATTTTAAACTTGAATCATTTCAAGTAGAGATTCAGATTTTTCAGGTTTAGAATCGGTCTGACCAAGCCGTCCGGCTTCGGAACTACAAAAAGGCTTGAATAAAACCCCTCCCCTTGTTGTGACAAAGGTACCAGGACTATGACCTGATCCTGACATAATTTTTGGATTGCCACTGTTACTGCTTCCCTTTCTGGAAGAGAAGCTGGCAAGGTCGATTTGAAAAATCGGCATGGGGGAACGTCTTGAAACTCCAGCTTGCATCCCTGGGACACTATTTGCAACACCCAGGGATCCAGGCCAGACAGAATCCAACCTTGGCTGAACAGTTTGAGACGTGCCCCCACCCGAGCGGCCTCCCGCAAAGGAGCCCCAGCGTCATGCTGAAGATTTGGCAGAAGTAGGGGTAGACTTCTGCTCCTGGGAACCTGTAGCTGCTGTGGACTTCTTTCCCTTTCCCCTTCCCCTACCCGCAAAAAATGGGGAACCTCTCGCTTTTTTGTATTTATTGGCCCGAAAGGACTGCATGTGCGGGTGATATGTCTTTTTTGCCGGTGCAGGCGCAGAGGGCAAAAATGTCGACTTACCTGCGGTAGCCACCGAGACTAACGCATCCAGTCCATCGCCAATTAAGGCCTCACCTTTATATGGGAGAGCCTCCATATTTCTTTTGGAATCTGCATCCGCGTTCCACTGGCGAATCCACAACACCCGACGAGCCGATACTGCCATGGTAGCGGCTTGTGGACTCAAGAGTCCAATATCTTTCATCGCTTCTAGCATGTATACGGCAGCGTCTTTGATATTCCCTAACTTAAGAAGTATCTCATCTTTATCAATCGTGTCAATTTCTGATGACACGCTGTCTGACCATTTTTCAATAGCGCGACTCACCCATGCGCAAGCAATTGTGGGCCTGAGCAGCGTGCCATTGGCAACATAAATGGATTTCAAAGTAGTTTCCATCTTTCAGTTTGCCGGCTCTTTTAGTGAAGCCGTGCCAGGTGCAGGGAGAATTACCTTCTTTGTTAACCTGG
This sequence comes from Pseudophryne corroboree, assembly GCF_028390025.1. Taxonomy (NCBI): domain Eukaryota; kingdom Metazoa; phylum Chordata; class Amphibia; order Anura; family Myobatrachidae; genus Pseudophryne; species Pseudophryne corroboree. The sequence continues at coordinate 385,186,704 of NC_086451.1, forward strand.
ACAGTGCACTGTCTAACACAGGGGGTGACTCCCATTTTTTCCTGTCCTCCACCGGGAAAGGATAAGCTATCTGAATTCTCTTGGGAATACGAAATTTCTTTTCGGGATTCACCCACATCCCTTCAAAGAGTGTATTAAGCTTGTGGGAAGGAGGGAAAGTGACCTTAGATTTCTTTTCTTTATAGAAATAAGCCTTCTCCTGAGGTACAGGAGTGGCTTCCGTGACTTCCAGAACTTCCCTTATAGCCACAATCATATATTGTATATTTTTTGCCAATTTATGATCTATTTCTCTGGAGTCACTATCGTCGACACAAGAATCAGTGTCCGTGTCAGTATCAGTATTCACAATATTCGCAAATGGTCTCTTATGTGACCCAGAGGGGTCGCCTGCGGATGGAAGAACAGAGCCCTGAAAAATCACATCCTCCACAGATTTTCTCCAGCACTCAGCATGAGATTCAGACTTATCTAATCTCCTATTGATATGATGCATACTATCACGTATTTCTTTCACCCATGCAGGCTGTTGGTGTGCCGACAGCGCCACCACATTACACTTCTGTGTCCCTAAAATGGTTTCCTCTGGGGAGGAACTCCCTGCCTCTGACATGTCTTACACACGTGTACAACACACACACAGACACACTGGGACTTATAGGGGACAGACCCACAGTAAAATCTGTCAGAGGGACACAGTTTAGGAGCAGCCAGTTCACAACCCCAGCGCCAGTATCTAATGCCTGTGAACACAGAATGCCCACTGACATGCAGCGCTTTTTACACAGTAAAACACACTTGTAAAGCACCAAATTTGCTCCCCCCCCCCCTGTTTTGCACCCTGATGCTTGTAGTCAGAAGTGAAGGAGGACCAGCAATGTCTCTGCATCATAAGGAGAGAGAACATGGCACTGAGCAGTGTGCTGACTGTCTGAGGAAGAAGCTCCGTCCTTTTTACCTCAGAAACTTTTCATAATATTTATACTGGCGGGGGTAGGGCTGTGCCTGGGCATCTTATGCCCCCTTTTTGCCAGTTTATAGAGGTGTTTTTACTGCCCAGGGCAGGACAGGGCACCCCCCCCCCGCGCCCTGCAGTGCCTGTGTGTGTGGGCAGCAATGGCGCGCTGTGCTCCCGCCAGCCGCGCTGTACCTCAGTCGACACTTTTCTTGATAGAAGATCTGTCTTCTTCTACTCACCTGTCTTCTGACTTCTGGCTCTGTGAGGGGGTTGACGGCGTGCTGTGGGAGTGAGCATCTAGACACGGCTAGCGTTCAGTACCCTTCAGAAGCTAATGGTGTCCTGTCAGCCAGAAGCAGAGCCATGAAACTCTTCAGGAAGTTGGTTCCTACTTCTGCCCCTTCAGTCCCACGAAGCAGGAAGACTGTTGCCAGCAGTTCTCCCTGAAAACAAAAAACCTAACATAAGTCTTTTCAGAGAAGCGCAGTAGAGCTCCCCTAGAGTCAGGGCCGGTTCTAGCCCTTGTGGCGCCCCGGGCGGAAAATAGGGGCATGGCTTCATACAGGAGCGTGGTCAGTTACGCCCCCTGTAGAGTTGTGCCCCCAGTAGCGCCATTTGTGCCCCCAGTAGCGCCGCTTAAAAAAAAAAAGGATACTTACAATCCCCGCTCCTGAGTCCCGGCCGTTGCAGACCTCCGCCGCCGCTCCTCTCCTCGGATCTATGGGAGAGACGTCATGACATCTCTCCCATAGCACAGCACAGACACTAGAGGTCAATCATGACCCCTAGCGTCTGTGCCAGTCCCACAATGCTGTGCGGTGCGCGATGACATCATCGCGCACCGCACAGCAAAGGTCCTCCACGAAGGGAAACTAGACGGATAGCGTCTAGTTCCCTTCACTGCGGGGGGACCAGCGGGGGACACAGCGGCAGCGGGGGGCACAGTGGCGGATCTTGCCATGGTGCGGCGCCCTCCGGAAGGTGGCGCCCCGGGCAAAAGTCCTGCTTGCCCATGGCAAGATCCGCTACTGCCTAGAGTGCATCCAGTCTGCCTGGGCACATTTCTAAAACTGAGGTCTGGAGGAGGGGCATAGAGGGAGGAGCCAGTTCACACCCATTGAGAGTGCCCATGGCTCCTGCGGAACCGTCTATACCCCATGGTCATGAAGTGGACCCCAGCATCCTCTAGGACGTATGAGAAAGAATTATAGTTATAGTGACACTGTATGTACACTGAGCCAGATTTATACTGGTGAGCTATGCTGATATTTACCAAGTTGAGCAACTATCAGCCAACTGCGTATGCTCCACGGTCGCACTACACACACGCCAAGGTACCTTAGCAATGTCGCTTGCAGTGTGGATTTCATTGCAAAGCGTTTAACAGTTAGGGACCATTTGCGGGCGTCAAAAACACAGAAGTGTTGCCACCATTTTCGATGGCATCTCAAGCCATGACCCTGTACACAGGTAAAATGGCACCGGTGCCTGAGTTGCGTCAGCCATTCTGAGTGACCATAGACTCATTCAGGGAATCGATGTCTGCATGATCCGTGTCCGATGGCTCCGGTGGGTGTTTCAATACAAGTTCAGGCGGCGGTTGCATTAGTATATTTCCCCACATCCACAGCTAAAAAATGTCAGCAGTAGCAATAATAGCGTGCAAGTACAAAGTAGGGTTTGATGTAATAGACCTGCAGTGTCTAGTCAGACAGTCAGTAGGTCGACCCCATATAGTCGACATGCAATAGGTCGTCAGGGTAAAAAAAAGATCAACATGGTAATGGTCGACACAAAAATGGTCAACACATTTATTTTTTAGGGCGTGTTGCCCACATATTGTATATTTCATGTTCTGTGATTACTATCAGAAATGTAGACCCTTGCGGGCTCGCTTTGCTCCCCACGCTTCACTCACCACGCTCCGGTCAAGTTAGCTCACTCTGCTGCTGCTGCGCTCGCCACAGGTTACTATTCCCAATCATAGTCCCCATGGATAGTAAATCAGGCAAATGTTGGGAAAACATGTGGAAAAAAACCCCCAAAATATGTGTCAACCATTGTTATGTTGACCTTTTGAACCTGTCAACCTTAAGCACTGTCGACTTCATGTATCTGTCAACCTATTGCATGTCAACCATATGATGTCGATCTATTGACTGTCTGTCTAGACAGTATAGATCTATGATCCGGAACCTGTCAAACTACATATAATTTATGTTCTATAGAATGACTACTATTATGTAGCCCAATTAAAATTCTCTTGCATTTGCACCCATCATGTTTCACTTTCTTTTCTTTTCTTTTTTTTTTTTTTTTAGTCATTGGTGTCAGGTTTATTAGCTGCCTCTAATAATGATAAAACAGTTATCTCTATTAATAATAATTAGAATAATAAATATAATTTTTCATTGTGAAGCTGAGATTACATAAATGGTGCTACAGTTGTGTCAGCATCCTCTAAGGCAGTGGTTTCCAAACCCGGTCCCCAGGGCACCCCAATGGCCCAGGCCCCAAGTCTCTTCATGCTTGGCCACAGGGGACTTAATTAACCATCCGTGCTGAGCCATGGATAGCTTTAAAACCTGGACCATTAGCAGAGCCGTCTTAACAGCAGTGTAGGCCCCTGGGCACAGCAATGCACTGGGCCCCCTACCCATGCTCCAGCGGTAGGGGTGGGAGGAGCTATCAGCAGCAGCTTTGATGTCCCACAGGCGGTAGGGGGGTGTTTTATGTTCTGCTCAGCATGTAGGACCCGAAGCAGTAATTTCTGCTAATTACTCCTTTACTGCACAGATGGGTATAAACTGTAGAAGGGGGCATTGGGCTGAATGAAGGGGCCCTGGTACATGACTTCCAGGGTGGTAGAGGGTGTTTAATTCGTAGGGGAGGGGTGGCTAGTGGAGTGGGCTTAATATTTATCATTTTACGGTGGGAGGGCAGCTTGCTTGACTGAAGATATCTCAAGTTCCTGAAAATATATTTCTTAGCTTTGAATGGGATAAAATACTAGAGAGTGCCACCTTTCAAAAGGTTCTGGGGACTTGGGGATCAGAATTCAGGAGCCAGAGCAATTCACCAACGAAAATATAAAACTGCATATTAGGCGTGTGGAGCTGGAGCAGGGGCCAGCTGCTTGAAGGCTGATATCTCCGGTTCTGGGCATAGTAGAAACAAGCTGCTAGTGTCCACTGAAAGGGGAGAGTCCCAGCTTTTGGCTTATACCCTTAGAAATACTCAAAGTCAGAAAGAACCCGAAATATCTGGCTGGGAAGAGCAATAACAGGCTTGGATGGGGACCACTGCTTTCAAGTCAGATATCTCCGGTTCCCCAGGGCCGATTTTCAAAAATCTGGTACCCCTGGAAAGAGGGGACCCTCATCTATCAGCCTAGGGCCCTTATTCTCTTGGGGCCCTTGGGCAAGAGCCCATTGAGCCCATACGAAAAGACGGCCCTGACCATTAGGGTGCCCCGAGGACCGAGTCCGGGAACACCCGCACTCAGGTGGCTCTGTATGAGAATAAAGATGAGTACATTGGGTAAATGTAATAGGGCCCGGGTTTGCTAGAGGTCCAGGATTTCGTTCAAGAATACTTGTATTTTTAAAGTGGCAATCATTTACAAAGTAAAGCCAACCTGGTTTTGCTTTATTTTTTTTATGCAAATTGTGTTTTATTAGTAAAGAAATAACAGTATACAGCTCGAGGAAATTGCATACAGTACAAGAATTATCGTAACATAAGCTGTCATAACAGTTGTAGACTAAACATACAGAAGACAAAAGCAATGTATAATATCGTCAGCCTACGTAACTTGAGGCAGTAAACTGTATTATCTTCAAGTAATAATAACAAGAAAAATAGGACATACATGAAACAGAAAGAACAGACAGAAAAAAGGAAGAGAAGGAGAAAAAAGAGGAAGATAGATAGACCGCTAACACCATCACAACCCTAAGATGTCGTAGGGGGGGAGAGTAGCAAAAAAGTTTTGTATTCCTGCGTCCCTTTGAATTCCAGCCAGTCAAACCAGACGGCTGTGAATCGAGACGCAGATTGTTCGGAAGAAGACGTCAAGTCTTCCATTGCCATATAGTAATCGATTCTTTGAAACCACTTGGCAATGGGAGGCTGTGCTGGAGATCTCCAGAAGCAGGGAATGGTCGCCCTAGCAGCATTCATCAGATGTCGCAGTAGTGAATTTTTAAACTGGAATAGCGGGAGATCCATTAAATTAAGTAACCAAAACTCAGGTGTCTCTGGTATTGGGAGTCCCGTAACACGCTTAGTAGAGAATGAACCTGTTGCCAAAAGGAAGCCAGACCCGGGCATCGCCACCAGATATGGTAGGGAGTGCCACGAGACCGGCCACACCTCCAGCAGATGTCTGGAACACTCGGAAACATGTGGTGGACCCGGTCCGGACATCTATACCATCTTGAGACCACTTTGTATTGTGTCTCCAGAACTTGGAGTGAGGGTGATCTAGCAAATGTGAACTGAAAAATGCGAGACCATTGGTCAGTGGTCAACTCTTTACCCAGATCTTCATGCCAAGCCGTAACGAATGCCAGAGAACGGGTGGGAGAGCTCACAAGGCATTGTCTGTACAGTAGAGATATTAGGTGTCGTGGCAAATTCTCGGAGAGACAAAAGGACTCAAAAGTCGTCGGCTTCCATCCCACCGCACGAGCCGGCGTTGCAGCAACATAATGCCGAATTTGTAGGTAAGCCCAGAAAGAATTAGTCGGTAGACTAAGGGATTGTTGCAGGTCCGCGAAGGGATGGAAGCCCGCCGAACCAATCAGGTGACTCAAACGAGAAATGCCGGCTTCAGCCCATACTGATGACGAAGACAGGGAGAGGGGATTTGCGGGTAGGTCCGGATTAAACAATAGAGGTGTCGGCAGTGAAGGGCGTGGGCTAAAAGAGTCTAAATACCTAAATTTCTTCCATATCTTAAGGGTCGGGCCTAAGGTGGGATGTGTTACGCGTGGAATTTGTTTGAGCCAAGGGAGAATATGGGAAGGAGCATCCACAGTCACTTCCGCTATGAGTGGCCATTGCTTAGGACATGGGGATCTAGACATATCAATAACTCTGGCCAAATGCACAGCATAATAATAGTTAATAAAATGAGGTAATTGTAAATCGTCTTCTCTACGAGTACGAGTCAATGTGAATTGGGAGAGTCGGTGCCCTCTCCGCCCCCAAATAAAACGACCAACAGATGACTGCAGCGTAGTGAAAAAGGAAGTAAGTACTGCTATGGGCAACGTTTGCAGTAGGTACAAAACTTTAGGGAGAATTGTCATCTTCACCGTGTTAATCCTACCCAGCCAAGTAAGTTGGAGTGAAGACCATTTATTAAGATCAGTAGTAATCTTAAGAAGTAAAGGTAGAAAATTTACCCTGTATAAATCAGTGAGGTCTTTAGTCAAGAGAACTCCCAAATACTTTAGCTGAGCAGGATGCCATTGAAACGGGAACGAATCCCGAATTCCGTCAAGTACTCGTGTGGACGTTGAAATATTCAAGGCAACAGACTTAGTGAAATTTATCTTGAAGTTAGAAAGCGAATTGAACCTATCAAATTCCTGCATAAGAGCCGGAAGGGAAGTCACCGGATCCGACAATATAGCCAAAAGGTCGTCCGCATATAGTGCCAATTTGTGCTCCCGCCCTCCAGCCCATACACCATAAATATATTTGGATTGACCCGAATCGCTCTCGCAAGTGCCTCCATGCAGAGAACAAATATGAGCGGGGACAGGGGGCAGCCTTGCCTTGTCCCATTTCGTATCAGGAAGGGAGCAGAAAGGGCACCATTCACACGGACTCTAGCGGATGGTAGCTTATAAAGAGTTAATATACGACTCAGGCAGGTCGAACCCAAACCCAAGTGCTCGAGAAGACCTTCCATAAACTGCCAATCTATCCTGTCAAAGGCCTTCTCCGCGTCAGTGGACAGCAGGACCGTATGGGCGGGCCCCGCCTGAGCAAGGTGGATAAGATCTATAACTTTGGAAGTGTTATCTTTAGCCTCCCGCCCAAGTATAAATCCCACCTGGACCCCATGCACCACCGACGGGAGAAGGCGGCCCAAACGACCCGCAAGCAGCTTAGCAAAGAGTTTAATGTCACAGTTTAGAAGAGAAATAGGTCTGTAACTCGAGCACTGAGCGGGGTCCTTACCCTCCTTTGGGATCACTGTTATATGTGCTTCCAGGGTCTGCGGAGAAAAGCCTTTCTCGGCAGAGATGGAATTGCACGCCTTCAAGAACAGCGGCAATAAAGATTGCTTAAAGGTTTTATAGTATCCGACTGGGAAGCCGTCCGGGCCTGGGCTCTTCCCAACCGGTGTAGCCGCTAAGGCTATTTCCAGCTCTTCTATGGTAAAGGGACGGTCTAAAGCATCCAGGTCTGATGCAGGGAATCTCGGAAAATTAACTTCCGCAAGATATCTCCGTATCAGCACCTTCAAATCAGAGGTGGCTTGGGGAGTGTGGTCCTTTCTAAGATTATAGAGAGACTCATAATAATTCTGGAAGGAGCGAGCAATCTGAGGCAATGTATATGCAGCACTTCCCCCCGGCTCTTTGATAGAGTGAACGTAAGACTGCAGTCTCTGGGCCCGTAATGCCCTAGCGAGCATAGCACCAGGTTTGTTGCCCCATAAATAAAATTTGTGTCGGCATTTAGTCATTCCTAATTTAGTTTTATCCCATAAAAATTTATTAAGGGCTTGGCGGGCCTCGGTCAGTTCCAGAAAAACCTCAGAATCAAGGGAGGACTGGTGTGCGGCCTCCAAAGACGCTATTTGTTCAATGAGCTGCAGCCTCTGTGCCGCTCGCTCCTTCTTGAGCTGAGAGCCAAGCTGTATACATCTACCTCGAATTACACATTTGTGCGCCTCCCAAATTGTATCTGCACTAACATCTGGGGTGTCATTTGTCTCAATATAATCCGAAATGGCTGAGTTGAGCTCAGCCTTCAAACAAGGGTCCCGAATCATTAAACCTCCATGACCACGGCGTGGTGGGGGCTGAGGAAAGCGCAACTGAGATATATACCGGGGCATGATCTGACCATGTAATGTGCCCAATTGTGCTTGAAGGAAATAAGTGTAGAAATCTATGCTCCACTAAGAAGTAGTCTGGGCGTGAATACATAGTGTGAGGAGAAGAAAAGAAGGTATAGTCCCTCCCCGTCGGGTGTTGAGTTCTCCATAAGTCCATCAACTGGAACTCACGAAGAAGTTGGCTCACCCGGCGGTGATCACGTGTCAGCCGTCTATTCAGGGAAGGAGAACAGTCCATTCCAGGGTCCAAGGACCAGTTAAAGTCGCCCCCCATAATCAGTCGCCCTTCTTTAATAGGTTCTAACTGTCGTAGTATTTTGGTAAAAAACTGTCGCTGACGTCGATTAGGAGCGTAGATATTAACTAGAGTATAAACCTGATTGTATATTGTGCACTTAACAACCTGGCACCAGCCTTCCTCTAAAATTAGGTGAGAGACATCTGTAATCGGGACCCGACGTGTCAATAAAACCGCGACCCCCAAAGACTTGTTGACAGAGTTATTGTTACAAAAAACATGTGGGTAATGATAATTTCCTAACCTAGGGGAGGCTTTACTTTTAAAATGGGTCTCTTGGAGAAAAGCAATGTCTATGCGCTCCGCCCATAACTCCCGCAACAAGGTGGATCTCTTTTCAGGGATATTAAGTCCCTTCACATTGAAGGAACACAGCCTAAGGTCAGAGGGCATGGGGAAGGCTGGATTTGCTCCCTACCATGAGTAATAAAGGTAACACGGACTCACCATAGATGAGAGGAAGGCACAGGGTCCAGTCGCCATGGGTACATCGTGCTGCAATGGTGATAAGCGGAGAGACCAAGGGAAAGAAGGAAGACAGAAAGAGCGAGAAAGAGAAGGACACAAGAAGAAAAACCAATACAGAGAGCATAGAACTATAGGGCAATAGTAATACGTCTTGTAAAATAGTAACTTTACCGCCGTTAAGTCGTAGGGAGGTTATACCCACGACTTAAGAGCCAAAACAGGCAGGCGGCCTGACCCAACTGGGGCATGGTAGTAGCAACACAACCTAGGACCACTAATAGAACAGAATATGACTAAGGGGACTCAAGAGTAAATCAGCTGACTGCAGTATTATACATAAAGCAGTCCCCCCATTATGCAGTGAACGCAACGGGAACAAGTATCGCTTCATAAACAATTGAAAAATAAAAAAAGACTTGTAGAAGGCCAGGGAATGCATCAAATCCAAACAACAGGAATGTCAGGGAAAGGGACGGGGTGTAAACAAGAAAAGGTAACATCACGGAGTGAATAAACTTTAAAGCAGTAACTCTGGTGCATAGGAGGAGCAATGGCCTAGCATCAAGGTCCAGGATTGGCTCAACTAGACTTCCAAGGACCGGGCAGAGCCAATCAAAACTAGCCTATATCCGCCCACTTTATATCAAAGGGAAAGAAATTGTTATAAATCAGGATCCAGCCTCGCCATGATTTGGAGATGACCGAGTCGAACCCCGTTTCCTGTTGCTGACCGGAGTCCAGGAAGGCCGGGGGGCTGGAGGCGTTGGAGGATCAAATCGGTGATAAGAGTCCAATCCGTTAAGGCAGGCTTAGGTATCGACAGTGCGGAGCAAAAGTTGTCCAAGTCGTCCGGCGTGTGCAAGACAACCTGTCTTCCCTCAAAGGTGGCTTGTATACTAACGGGAAAGCCCCATCGGAATCTTATGCTCTTCTCCTTAAGAGCCTCCGTCAGGGGCTTGAGGGACCTGCGTTGCTAGAGTGAATACCAAGACAAGTCTGGGAAGATCTGAATCACACTGTTATCGAACATCAATCGATCAAATTTGCGGGCTTTATTAAGTATCTCCTCCTTTATATGATAATAGTGAAGACGACAGATAACGTCTCTGGGAGCTTCAGAGGAAAGACCTTTCGGACGAAGCGCTCTATGAGCCCTGTCAAACAGTATGGTATTGTCCGGTTTCGCATCCAAGATCTCATTGAATAATTTAGTGAGGGCGTCCGCTATCCCCGACCCCTGTACATCTTCCGGCAACCCCCTGACGCGTAAATTGTTTCTCTGGCCTCTGTTGTCAAGGTCGTCCTGTCGGCGCCACAGCGCCTTCAGTTCCTGAGCCTGAAGTGCAACAGTATCACAAAGTTTCCGCTGAAAAGAAGAGACTTCATCGATGTGGTCTTCCATATCCGAAACTCTGTGGGATATTTGTGAGATGTCTGCCTGAAGTACGGAGATTTCAGATTTAACCGTGTCACGTATCTTTTGTTCCAAATCCAGGAAGTCTCTTTTGGTAGGCAGATCCTTCTTCGTAAGAAGTGAACGCAAATAGGTCAAAATATCAGCCATAGAGGCCTCAGGTTCTTTGTCCAACGGTGAAGGGTTGGCACCTGCCATTTCCCTGGTGTCGATGGGAGAGCCAGAAACAGAGGATGTTGAACGAGTGTCCTCACTCTCTATGTCCGGTTGGAGATAACGAAACAAATTAGATTGTTGAGACTTGTCACCAGATTTCTTAGCTGCCGACGATTGCCCCCCTTTCTTAGTTTTCCCCATCTGCAGACGTTATTCATAATAACATACAGTGAAACAAGGAAAAGTCACATAGGTGGATCAGAAGCATTCCAAGTCCAACTTGTAGAGTTCCCGCTGCGTTAAGAGCATCCCAGGCTACGCCATCAGCCACCAAGCCCCATAGTATGCGGGTGGTTCAGGGGGTCATGGCACGGAGCAGGAACAAAATTCAAGGCATTAATGCTGCAGTAGGAAGGGCCGTGTAGGCTGCGAAACGAGCGTGCAGTTATCAACCATAGGGTGCACAGCAGGCAGAAAGCACTTAAGGGTAGGTGCAGCCAGGGTATGACAGCAGTACTGGATGTACAGGTAATGTAATGGTGTGAAATAATACAAGCCAGGCTGCTGTGTAAAATCACAGCCTCTGTACATATACTATGTGCTGCTGAGTGCAGGGTATAATGGCAGGCAGGGAGTCCCTAAAATGTACCTAGGGATAGCAGGTCCTCTGGGGGAGTCCCCCTCCGAGGTGGGACACTTGGAAGGCCGAAGCAAGTCACTCCAGTGTGGAACCAGAGCTCTGAGTCCCCACAGCCCCGTTATCTGTAGTATGGGCGTGCAGCCCTCAGCCAAGATGGCGCCGCCAGACTCCCATGCAGGGCCCCAGCAGCCGAGATACCCGGAGCCCCCGGAGCGAGCCAGATCGTTGGTGGAGAGGGTGAGTATTACCTCAGCTGTGGTGGTGGCTCGCGACCCTGGAGGGGAGAGGGGCTTAGCGTGCGGCCTCCCGATCTCAGGCCCGCCGCAGAAGCGTCCGCGCCGAGCAGCGGGTCCCCGCTCCGGGCAGCGCAGCCGCAGGGGAGCCCCCCCAGTAAGCCAGGCAATCGGAGGACAGGTGCGGGTATGGTGGAGGGGGATCGACGGTCTCTTCAACGTCCGCAGGATCCGGACGCTGCACTTCCGGTCAGGGTCCTGGGTGAAATCGAGGCCCCGGCTTCAGATGGATGGGTGGGTGGGCCGCAACCCGCACGGGAGCAGGAGGCACCCGCCGGCTCCGCAGACCACTCCACCCGGCACAGGCACACCTTATGGAGCAGATTATCCCTTATCTGCGGGAGTAGCAACCCACACTGGGTAGTTTTAATAAGCAGCAAGCAGGAGCTCAATCGCCTCACAACCTCCTAGCTCTGCTGCCAAGCCACGCCCCCCATGTTTCACTTTCAAGCAAAGAAAGCACTTCTCATTATATTTGTAATTAGGGTGTGCAGTCCAAGGTTCCCCTCCCCCATTCACTTTCAGGCAGCCTGCCAAACACCTTACACCCTGAGCACTCATTTCCCTCACTCCAACCCACTTTAAACGACATTACTTAATCTCAGGCCCCCAACTCTTTGCTACAATGTTCTCTCTTCGTCATTCACACAACGGTCTCATTCTCTCTAAATATGTCTAGTTCTCTCTCCTGATATCTCAGAGACGTGGCTGCGTGTATTGGCGGGCGCACATCTAAAGGCCAGTACACACTAGCATACCTCCCAACTTTTGGAATCCTTACTGCGGGACATGCCGTGCCAAAGGCGAAAGGGCGAAAAGGGATGGGGCCTCATGAGAGGGAGCGGTGTCTCAGATGATAGGGGTGGGGCATCACACTACAATCCCTGCTTTTTTAGCTGTTTTGGGGGCATGCCCAGCGCTCCTTAAGCAGCCCCTTCCTCTCCTCCCTGCACTGTTCAGATGCCGTGCGCATGCGCACTGCATCTATTCAGTCATCACCGGCTGCTTTGCAAAGCAGAGCAGCGGTGATCACTGGTTCCCCCTACTGCCCCACCGCCCCCCCCTTCCCCCGCGGGACACTGCAACCCGCGGGAGTCTTGGGGCCTGGGATAGGTGTCGCCTTTGACCCCCCCTGACACCGACCCTGTCGCTGGAGGGTATACACACGAGAGATCATGCTTAATGTCTAAGCAATCTAGCCAGGATCCCTCCGTGTCTACCCCCCTTATGACTTTATGCAGATGCTGCTACAAAGCCCTTCCCTGGTGTACATCCAGGCATCCGCCTGTGCAATGGCTGAGATGCCCACTGTCAGCCTCCTAAGGTACTGAAATATTGACTCGTGTGTCTGCATATACACCATGGAAACTTTCCCTAGCCCTATAGCAGGTGCAGCTTCTCTGTCCATGTATAGTGTCTTATATGTGTGGCTGAGTCTGTGTACACCACTGCTATCACAACATACCTGGCCCACTCCCATACGACAGGCCATCTCCATGCATGCGGGGCTGATGCAGACGGGTGGTCTTCAGTATGCCGACTGACAGGATCCCCGGCACACAGTATACCGGTGCCGGGATCCCAACAGCCGGCATACCGACACTTATTCTCCCTCGTGGGGGTCCACGACCCCCCTGGAGGGAGAATAAAATAGCGTGGCGCGCGTAGCCACCGTGCCCGTAGCGTGGCGAGCGCAGCGAGCCCGCAAGGGGCTCATTTGCGCTCGCCACACTGTCGGTAAGCCGGCGGTCGGGCTCCCGGCGCTGGTATGCTGGTCGCCGGGAGCCCGACCACCGGCATACCATAGTGAACCCGATTCAGACATGTAGGCAATGCATTTTGTATATAGTGGAGTGTGTCACAGTTTGTGACTGTGAGCCTGTACACAGGTATAAGGGCTCCAGTGTCTTACTTCCAGCAGCCGTGCTGCACAGACATAGGGCTACTCAGATGGTCATCCAATGGTTTAGTCGTATGCAAGTGGCGGATCAGAGACACTGAATATGGCAGCCTCTATACAACCCGGTGGCTGTGACATTGGCATATTTTTGCACACCCGCTGCGTACAAATTCACAGCTGCGAACACCTATGCGTACACCTCTGAATCAGGCCCTAAGCCACCTCCAAGCCCAACTCTGAATCAGGCCCTAAATCACCTCCAAGCCCAACTCTGAAGCAGGCCCTAAACCACCTTCAAGACCAACTCTGAATCAGGCCCTAAGTCACCTCCAAGCCCTACTTTGAATCAGGCCCTAAACCACCTCTATGTCCAACTCTGAATCAGGCCCTAAGCCACCTCCAAGCCCAACTCTGAATCAGGCCCTAAATCACCTCCAAGCCCAACTCTGAAGCAGGCCCTAAATCACCTTCAAGACCAACTCTGAATCAGGCCCTAAGCCACCTCCAAGCCCTACTTTGAATCAGGCCCCAAACCACCTCTATGTCCAACTCTGAATCAGGTCTTAAACCAACTCCAAGCCCAACTCTGAATCAGGCCCTTAAACCACCTCAAGACCAACTCTGAATCAGGCCCTAAGCCACCCCCAAGCCCAACTCTGAATCAGGCCCTAAATCACGTCCAAGCCCAACTCTGAATTAGGCCCTAAACCACCTTCAAGACCAACTCTGAATCAGGCCCTAAGCCACCTCCAAGCCTTACTCTGAATCAGGCCCTAAACCACATCTATGTCCAACTCTGAATCAGGCCTTAAACCAACTCCAAGCCCAACTCTGATTCAGGCCCTAAACCACCTTCAAGACCAACTCTGAATCAGGCCCTAAGCCACCTCCAAGCCCAACTCTGAATCAGGCCCTAAGCCACCTCCAAGCCCAACTCTGAATCAGGTCCTAAGCTACCTCCAAGCCCGACTCTGAATCAGGTCCTAAGCTACCTCCAAGCCCGACTCTGAATCAGGACCTAAGTTACCTGCAAGTCCGACTCTGAATCAGGCCCTAAGCCACCTCCAAGCCTAACTCTGAATCAGGCCCTAAGCCACCTCCATGTACTGCCCAACACAGACATTTGTTACTTAGCGCGCCTGATTGCTGCAGTGCCATTGTGTGTACACTCTGTGGAATGCATATGTCAAAGAAGTAAAAAAAAGGATTTCTGCTGTGGGGTACACTGGGCTCCACAAGGAATAACATCGGGGTGTAGAGTAGGATCTTGACCTGAGGCACCAACAGGCTCAAAGCTTTGACTGTTCCCAAGATGCACAGTGCCGCCTCCTCTTTAACCCCGCCTCTGTGCACAGGAGCTCAGTTTGTAAGTTGGTGCCATGCAGTAAGCAGGCAATCAACAGGGGGTGCTGCCTTTGCAGCCCATATTATAGCTTAAATTGAAGAAAGAAGAAAAGAAAACTTTCAAGACTTCAAGGGCTGCAGCTTTTAATGTCATTAGACATACTTTGCTGCAGCTCCATCACCCCCAGTGGCGCTGTATACTCCCGCGCCCTGGTTGCCGGGTAACTACAGCAGAGGCTCCGGTGTCATTCTGGTTAGTCACACACACCCGCCGCTGCCCTCCAGGATCGCGTGGCCGCAGGTACTTGGGGAGGTAAGGGGTCTCACTGGCCGCTGTTTACCGCGATCCGGCGCGGCCTTGGGAGACGGGCCGCGCGCGCTGGCGTGGACACTGTTACTGGGCAGCCGCTCCACTAGCCGCCGGGACACTGGGCACAGGTGGGTTTTTTTTTCTGTATTAAAACACAGTTTTTGATAGCCCGCAGCGCCAGGTGGGGATGCCAGCAGGGGGAGATGGCCTAACCTGTAGCCCCTTCCCCAGCCCCAGGGCGCCATTTCAGTGAATGTTCCCGCCCTGGAGCTGAATATCTCTCCCTCACTCCCTGTCAGCAGCCATCACAACGGAGCTGAGCTGTTCCTGAGACTGTTGGGGCAAATACTCCTCTGTAAAGCCGCCTGATCGCCAGCGCTGTGCATTTTACAGGACACTTAAGTATTCTACCTGTCACTGGGACAGTGTTAGTTAAGAAAGAGTACATACATTCAGGGCTGTGTGGTGCAAACACCCTGTGATATACATCCAATATCTACTGTGCTTTGTTATAGCTATTGTTAACACATATAGCTATACTGAGTATCACTTTGTATTGCTAGTCCAGTGCAGTTTTATGGTGCATAATTTCTGCATGGTACGCTTGTGACTATATATGTGTGTGTGCATGTAGCTGCTGCATGGCTGCCATATCGGGTATTTCACTCAGCGTGCTACTTCTATATTCCACGCTAAGTGTATCAGGTTTTCTGTATAATATAGGTTTTTTTCACAAGATATACTTGCTGTGTATTTTTCTTTGTGATTTATAGTCACCCTATATCTCTTGGATTCCTGGTTTGTGCTGACACAGTCACACTTCACTGGGAGTTCTTGCTAGGTATATCGCTGCTAAGAATTGTACCAGGTTGCCCAATATTGTGCTTCTTGTTATGTCAGCTACACGAGGCAACGGAGCTGGGGCTTCTCCCACATTACATGGTGGTGATGCCACAGACATTTTGGAGGAAAATTTGGCAGCAGACGTTCAGGTTCAGGGGGTTCCTTACCACCCAGTGGGTCTCTAACACCGGGGGCAACAAATGACCCACCTTGGGCTACCTTTTCCACGCTGTTAAACACGCTTGTAACTAAATTGACGCCCCCTGTGCCAATGCAGCAGTTTATGGTCCCTGCTATTAATCCGCCATGGGCAAATCAAATCTCCACTCAGTTACAGCAATTGAACCGTTCACTGACTAAATCTAAGTGTCACTCTCACCCGCCTAAGACGTCTTCTAAATGGGCCATAACCTCCTCACAATCCACTGCTATCCCAGACACGTCCTCTGAGGAGGATGGTGCATATACTGATCCCACAGACACTGACTCAGATGCTTCTGATGGGGAAGGGAAGTCATTGGTGGATGTCCCTGATTTGATAGTGGCAATTAGGCTCATTCTTCAGGTTTCTGATGATCCTGAGCCTGTCCATAAAAAGCCGGACAGATTTAAATGTAAGAAGGTGGTTAAACAAGTTTTACCTCATTCTCAACACCTGGATGACATACGTCAGGAATCCTGGGAAAATCCGGGGACAAAATTCACACCAAATAAGAGGCTGTTGGCTCGCTATCCTCTCTCTGTGGAGCTATTTAAAAATTGGGAAACTACTCCGCCTGTACATTCTCATGTGGCATGCATGGTAGTTTCCTCTGCTCTGCCAGTAACTACCGTCACCTCTCTGAAGGAACCGACGGATAGACGTGTGGAGGGTTGTTTGAAAGCGATTTACACACTAACAGGGGCTGTGCATAGGCCAACCATTGCAGCAACATGGGCTGCTGAAGCTGTTGAGGCGTGGGCTCAGGAGCTAGAGGCGGAGCTGCCTTCTAATGCTTCTGAGCATGCTCGACAGTGTCTCTCATATATTACCACGGCTTCTCTATACCTTAAGGAGGCGGCCTCCGATGCTGGGGTGCTGGCGGCCAAGGCTGCTACTACGTCCGTCTTGGCCAGATATATCCTTTGGTTGAGATCGTGGTCGGTGGACATGGATTCCAAGAAAACCCTGGAGGTACTTCATTTCAAGGGAGACATTCTCTTTGGAGAAGACCTCAATAAGATAGAGCCTGCCTACCTAGTACGGCTCCTTCCGCACAGAAAGCTAAAAGTACTTTCCCGCGGCCCTTTGATACTCCAGGTAAAGCAAAAGGTCAGGCGTACCAAAAGCAAGCCCGTACTTCCAGGCCTGCCAAGCCCAGACCGAAGCGTGCTTAGGCCGCCCGTCAGCCAGCTTCAAAAACTGATAAGCCGGCCGCATGATGGGGCTGGGCCTCCCTTTGGGGGATCCCAGGGACTTCTAGGTTTTACCCAGGAATGGTTGAAGACCACTTCAGATACCTGGGTAAGGTAAGTCGTCACTCGAGGTTACGCCGTAGACTTCAAGAATCGTCCCCCTCATCGATTTTACCTGACAGATGTTCCTCTGGACCCAGCAAAAGCAAACACTCTGCATTCGGTGGTACATTCCCTCCTCACCACAGGAGTGGTAGTACAGGTGCCTCTGGCTCAGAGAGGAAAGGGGTACTATACACCGCTGTTTCTAGTCCCGAAACCGAACGGGTCCTCGCGGCCCATTCTCATTCTGAAGTCCTTGAACAAGTATGTGCGGGTCTACAAGTTTCGTATGGAAACTCTGCGCTCTATTGTTCTGGCCTTAGAGCCTGAGGACTATATGGTCTTCCTGGACATACAGGATGCCTACCTGCATATTCCCATTGCAGTGTCTCATCAACAGTACCTGAGGTTCGCGGTGGGCAACCTTCATTACCAGAAATTTTCACAAGAAAAAGACAGTTTTTTTCAGTATAAGCGCCAATAAGGAAAATGGATAATAGATATAAATACGTCCCTTGGAGAAGTTCTCATTCGGTTGTTCCTCAATTATTCAAGGGACGTTCTCAGTTAGTGTAGATGATGTCCAATGATTTGATATAGAAACAGAAAAACAAAACAGACATGCAATGTGTAGTATTGTTTTGCATGATGAGTTCTTTTCATCTATAGAATAAACCTAATCCCATTAGGAAGATGGCATAAGGGGGGAATCTATATACGGTGCGTACCCCAACTCACACTGGGAGGGGCAAGTATGTGCACGGAAAGGTTTCTTTAGGTTTCTTCACCCTCTTTGTGTGTCCTTCACCATAAAGTATGCGTGAAAGAGCATACCTAAACTCACTTTAAGGTAGAAATGAGTCAAAAATATAAAGGTATCTTTTATCCTATTGCTGCTGTATCATATGGAAATGCGTACTGCACTCACAAGACACGAAGTGAAGACAGTCCTATCAAGGTATCTTTAGGGTCCACAAACACTTCAAACTTCTGAAAATGGCTCAAAGGGATGTTTTCCAATAGGAGCAGTTCATACCCAATGGTGTTATATAGAAACAAAAGGAACAGACATACAATGTGTAGTATTATTGTATATCCGGTTTTCTTATTTAGATAGATAGAGTTGTCCTTATCCCATTAGAATAAAGGGGGACAGTGCTATAGATAGGGAATCTATATATGATGCGTACCCCAACTCACAATAAGGGAGATCAGTGTGTGCACAAAAGAGTTTCTTTAGAAATTCTTCACCCTCTTTGAGTGTCCTTCACCATATGGTATGCATAAACAGGCATACCTCAACTCACTTTAGAGTGGAAAGAGACAGGTGTGTAAAGGTATCTTTCTCCTGTATTATAGTATCAATAAGGGTGGGTACCACACTCACAAGACATGAAGTAGAGATGTTCTTATAAAGGTATCTTTTGAGTCCACAGCTGTTTCGGACTCCACAAAAAAAACCAGTATATGGTATGGTGGTTCCAAATCAAAAGAAAAAATTGGTGCCAATCAGTCTGATAGTTTTTAAAAGATTTAATACATACATCCCATAGTTGGGAAGCCAAAACATGCACATAAAAAAACACTTGGTTACTCCATAAAAAGGAGCTCAAAAGGAAACATAAATAGCACCAAAAAAAAAAAAAAAAAAGAGAAAATAGTTAAAAAATCCAAAATTTCATAAAGTACATATAAATAATGTAGAGTACCTCAAAGGTTAGCTTCTTAGAGTAAAAGAGGTTGTACAGTGCCCAGTGTTGTCGACGCGTTTCGGCTCTGCAGGAGCCTTCCTCAAGACATGTCTTTTACTCTAAGAAGCTAACCTTTGAGGTACTCTACATTATTTATATGTACTTTATGAAATTTTGGATTTTTTAACTATTTTCTTTTTTTTTTTTTTTTTGTGCTATTTATGTTTCCTTTTGAGCTCCTTTTTCTGGAGTAACCAAGTGTTTTTTATGTGCATGTTTTGGCTTCCCAACTATGGGATGTATGTATTAAATCTTTTAAAAACTATCAGACTGATTGGCACCAATTTTTTCTTTTGATTTGGAACCACCATACCATATACTGTTTTTTTTTGTAAAGTCCGAAACAGCTGTGGACTCAAAAGATACCTTTATAAGAACATCTCTACTTCATGTCTTGTGAGTGTGGTACCCACCCTTATTGATACTATATTACAGGAGAAAGATACCTTTACACACCTGTCTCTTTCCACTCTAAAGTGAGTTGAGGTATGCCTGTTTATGCATACCATATGGTGAAGGACACTCAAAGAGGGTGAAGAATTTCTAAAGAAACTCTTTTGTGCACACACTGATCTCCTTTATTGTGAGTTGGGGTACGCATCATATATAGATTCCCTATCTATAGCACTGTCCCCCTTTATTCTAATGGGATAAGGACAACTCTATCTATCTAAATAAGAAAACCGGATATACAATAATACTACACATTGTATGTCTGTTCCTTTTGTTTCTATATAACACCATTGGGTATGAACTGCTCTTATTGGAAAACATCCCTTTGAGCCATTTTCAGAAGTTTGAAGTGTTTGTGGACCCTAAAGATACCTTGATAGGACTGTCTTCACTTCGTGTCTTGTGAGTGCGGTACGCATTTCCATATGATACAGCAGCAATAGGATAAAAGATACCTTTATATTTTTGACTCATTTCTACCTTAAAGTGAGTTTAGGTATGCTCTTTCACGCATACTTTATGGTGAAGGACACACAAAGAGGGTGAAGAAACCTAAAGAAACCTTTCCGTGCACATACTTGCCCCTCCCAGTGTGAGTTGGGGTACGCACCGTATATAGATTCCCCCCTTATGCCATCTTCCTAATGGGATTAGGTTTATTCTATAGATGAAAAGAACTCATCACGCAAAACAATACTACACATTGCATGTCTGTTTTGTTTTTCTGTTTCTATATCAAATCATTGGACATCATCTACACTAACTGAGAACGTCCCTTGAATAATTGAGGAACAACCGAATGAGAACTTCTCCAAGGGACGTATTTATATCTATTATCCATTTTCCTTATTGGCGCTTATACTGAAAAAAACTGTCTTTTTCTTGTGAAAATTTATGTTTCTTTTTGGGGTGGGGTGACATCCTGTTAGACACTTTTTACTAGTTAAAGCTGCCTTGCGCATATTTTAAGAACCCAATCCTTTTGTTGTTTGCATTGTGTTTTTCTTGTAACCTTCATTAACAAATTTCGGGTGTTACCCTTTTTATTGACAACAGCTCCCCATTTTTTCACCAAAGTAATGGCGGTCATGACGGCTTCACTTCACCGTCAAGGGGTCAGGATCCTACCATACCTAGACGATTTGTTGATCCTGGGAAATTCCCCAGAAGTTCTCCTGTGTCATCTAGATCTGACTGTCCAGGTCATGACAGCACACGGGTGGCTTGTCAACTGGAAGAAATCATCCCTGGTTCCTGCTCGGCGCATGGTACACCTGGGAGCGTTATTGGACACTCACAACCAGCGGTTGTTCTTGTCTCAGGAGAAAGTCCTGAAACTTCAGGACAGGATTCGATGCTTCCTATCTCGTTCACAAATGTCGATTCATTCGGCAATGAAAGTGCTAGGTCTCATGGTGTCGGCTTTCGACATGGTGGAGTATGCTCAATTCCATTCTCGCCCCCTGCAGAAGTTAATTCTGTCCAAGTGGGACGTCCTGCCTCACTGGATCAGATCTCACATGATCTCCTTGTCTCCGGAGGTCCGCCTATCACAGAGCTGGTGGCTGCAGGACCATCGATTGAGCAAGGGCCATCTCTTCTGGATATCCAACTGGGTCCTACGGATGGCAGTCTGAGAGGTTGGGGCGCGGTGTTGGAACAACACTCTCTCCAGGGTCGGTGGACCGAGGAAGAGTCTCTACTCCCGATATACATTCTGGAATTGCGGGCAGTGTTCAATGCATTGACAATGGCCCAGCATCTGATACAGAACAGACCTGTTCAAGAACAATCGGACAACGCCACCACGGTGGTGTACATCAATCATCAAGGCGGCACTCGAAGCCGCATGGCAATGAGGGAAGTATCACGAATTCTTCGGTGGGCAGAACGTCATCTGCCGGCCATATCGTCAGTGTTCATTCCGGGCGTTCTGAACTGGGAAGCGGACTATCTCACTCGTCAGGACGTACACGCCGGAGAGTGGAGCCTCCATCCAGAGGTGTTTCAACTTCTCGTGGACACGTGGGGCCTTCCAGATGTGGATCTGATGGCGTCTCGACACAATCACAAGGTTCCGGTCTTCGGAGTAAGGACAAGGGATCCTCAAGCAGCATTCGTGGACGCTCTGGCAATTCCATGGAACTTTCGGCTGTCGTATGTGTTCCCTCCGGTGTCACTCCTGCCCAGAGTAATACGGAAGTTCAAGCAAGAAGGAGGAAACCTACTTCTGGTCGGTCCAGTGTGGCCCAGGCGGCACTGGTTCTCCGATCTACAGGGCCTCTCGTTGGATCGTCCCCTTCTACTTCCACAACGATCAGACCTCCTCGTTCAGGGCCCTTGTGTTTACCAGGACTTAGCCCATCTGGCTTTGACGGCATGGCTCTTGAAGCTTCCGTCCTGAGGGCCAAGGGTTTTTGAGGCGGTCGTTCAAACAATGTTGAAGGCCCGTAAGCCGGCTTCTGCTCGGATCTACCATAGGGTCTGGAATGCTTACTTTACTTGGTGTGCGTCTCACAATCAGGACGTTTTCAAGTTTAGTACGGCCAAACTATTGGCCTTTCTACAACAGTCGCACTGGCAGCCGCAGAGTGATTGACAGGAAGAGGGCGTTTCTGGGTGTCAACTGACCGTTTTCAGGGAGTGTTTGGAAAAACGCAGGCGTGCCAGGAAAAACGCAGGCGTGGCTGGGTGAACGCAGGGCGTGTTTGTGATGTCAAATAAGGAACTGAATGGTCTGAAGTGATCGCAAGCGCTGAGTAGGTTTGAAGCTACTCTGAAACTGCACAAAAAAGTTTGGCAGCCGCTCTGCAATCCCTTCGTTTGCACTTCTGCTATTCTAAAATACACTCCCAGTGGGCGGCGGCATAGCGTTTGTACGGCTGCCAAAAAATGCTATTGAGCGATCAACTCAGAATGACCACCCTTGTTGGCATCATAAAGGACAAACAGAGCGTCCAACTTCCTGTAACGAGAAGTTCTCTTTACATATATTTTCAAAGCCCTCACAACATCCAAGGACTTTGAGGGAATTGAGGAATCAGTAGCCACTGGCACCACAATAGGTTGGTTGATATGAAAAGCTGACACAACCTTTGGAAGAAATTGCTGACGCTTTCTGAGTTCAGCTCTATCTTCATGGAAAATCAAGTAGGGGCTCTTGCAGGACAATGCCCCCAATTCTGACACACGTCTAGCAGATGCCAATGCCAACGGTGTGACTGCCTTCCAAGTAAGAAATTTGACGTCCACCTCCTGTACAGGCTCGAACCAATCCGATTGCAGGAACTGCAGCACCACATTAAGATCCCAAGGTACCGTAGGAGGCACAAAGGGTGGTTGGATGTGCAGAACCCCTTTCAAGAATGTCTAAACCTCATGGAGAGCAGCCAATTGTTTCTGGAAGAAAAATGGACATGTCCGAAATCTGAACCTTTATGGAGCCCAAGCGTAGGCCCACATCAACACCTGCTTGCAGAAAGAGGAGAAACCGTCCTAGCTGAAACTCCACTGTAGGAAACGTCTTGGATTCACACCAAGACACATACTTTTTCCAAATCTGATGGTAATGTTTAGACATTACTTTCTTCCTAGCCTGTAACAGGGTAAGAATTACCTTGTTCGGAATGCCCTTCCGAGCTAAGATCTGGCGTTCAACCTCCATGCCGTCAAAGGTAGCCGCGGTAAGTCTTGATAGGCGAACGGCCCCTGCTGTGGAAGGTCCTCGCGAAGAGGATGAGGCCTTGGATCCTCCAGCAGCAATTCCAGAAGGTACCAAGCCCTTCTTGGCCAGTCCGGAGCAATGAGGATCACCTGAACTCTTGTTCTTTTTCTTAGTTTGAGAATACTTGGGATGAGTGGAAGTGGAGGGAACACATACACTGACTGGAACACCCACGGAGTTACCAGTGCGTCCACCGCCACTGCTTGTGGGTCTCTCGACCTGGAACCATACCTCCGAAGCTTCTTGTTGAGGGAAGATGCCATCGTGTCTATCTGAGGTACACCCCATCGGCTTGTTACCTCTGCGAACATCTCCGGTGGAGGCCCCATTCTCCTGGATGGAGATCGTGTCTGCTGAGGAAGTCCGCTTCACAGTTGTCCACTCCCGAAATGAAGATTGCTGATAGCACCACTGCGTGCCTTTCTGCCCAGAGGAGAATTCTTGTTACCTCTGACATTGCCGCTCTGCTCTTCGTAACGCCCTGTCGGTTTATGTAGGACACTACCGTTACATTGTCCGACTGAACCTGAATGGCCTGATCTTGCAGAAGATGTGCCGGTTGTAGAAGGTCGTTGTATATGGCCTTTAGTTCCAGAATGTTTATCGGAAGAATGGATTCCAGACTTGGCCACTTTCCTTGGAAGTTTTGCCCTTGGGTGACTGCTCCCCAACCTCTGAGACTTGCATCCATGGTTAGAAGGATCCAATTCTGAATCCCGAACCTGCGGCCCTTGAGAAGGTGAGAAGTTTGCAGCCACCATAGGAGTGAAATTCTGGCTTTCGGCGACAGGCGTATCCGCTGGTGCATGTGAAGATGTGATCCCGACTATTTGTCCAAGAAATCCAGTTGAAAGGGCCGTGCATGGAATCTTCCGTACTGTAGAGCCTTGTAGGAGGCTACCATCTTCCCCAGAAGGCGAATGCACTGATGAACCGATATCCGGGCTGGCTTCAGGACATCCCTGACCATTGACTGGATCACCAACGCTTTCTCCACTGGTAGAAATAACCTCTGCACTTCCGTGTCGAGCATCATCCCCAGGAAGCTCCAAATGTGACTTTGGAAGGCTCAGGATCCGCCCATGATCCTGGAGTTGAGAGAGCAATACTCTGTAACAGCCTCTCCCGGGAAGATGCTTTTATCAGCAGATCGTCCAGATATGGAATTATGTTCACTCCCTGCGTTCGGAAGAGTAGCATCATCTCTGCCATTACCTTGGTGAACACCCTCTGTGCTGTGGAGAGGCCAAATGGCAGTGCCTGGAACTGATAGTGACAGTCCAGCAGCGCAAATCTGAGATAAGCCTGGTGAGGTGGCCAGATCGGAATGTGAAGGCGCGCATCCTTGATATCCAGGGATACTAGGAATTCCCCCTCCTCCAGACCTGAGATCACCGCTCTCAGAGACTCCATCTTGAATTTTCCTCAAGTAGGGGTTCAATGACTTTAGGTTTAATATCGGCCTTACCGAACCATCCGGTTTCGGTACCACAAACAGGTCTGAGTAATAACCCTTGTGTTTAGGTGAGGTGGAACTGGAACAATGACATTTGTTTGAACCAATTTTTGAATGGCTTCCTGTAGGATAGCACTTTCTGTCAGCGAAGCTGGAAAGCCTCATTTGAAGAATCTGTGAGGCGGGAGTACTTGAAAGTCCAGTCTGTACCCCTGGGCAACAATATCTTTTACCCAGGGGTCTAGGCATTATGACGCCCAGATGTGACTGAAATCTTTTAGTCTTGCTCCCACCTGCCCGATCTCCAGGCTGGGAGGTCCACCTTCATGCTGAAGATTTTGAGGAAGCAGAACCTGGTTTCTGTTTCTGAGAATCTGTTGGTGCAGGTTTTCTGTATTTTCCCCGACCTCCTCTAAAGAAAGTGGACGGGGGTTTGGATTTTTTAAACTTTTGCGGTCCGAAAGTGTAGGATAAGATTTCCTAGCCGGTGGTGCTGCTGAGGGAAGAAAGGTTGACTTGGAACCTGTTGGTGCAGGTTTTCTAGATTTTCCCCGACCTGGATTTTCTTTCCTCATCAGAAGGTGGGAGGGGGTTTGGATTTTTTAAATTTTGCGGTCCGAAAGGACTGCAGTGTAGGCGTCGGATAAGATTTCCTAGCCGATGCTGCTGCAGAGGGAAGAAATGCCGACTTACCCGCAGTCGCCGTGGGAATCCACGCATCCAATGCGTCCCCAAATAGTGCCTGACCTGTGAAGGGTAGGTTCTCCACACTTTTCTTGGATTCTGCATCCGCAGTCCATTGGCGTAGCCAGAGTCCTCTGCGTGCCGAGACTGCCATGGAAGTAGCCCTTGCATTCAGTATGCCAAGGTCCTTCATGGCCTCCACCATGAAACCTGCAGAATCCTGTATGTGACGCAAAAACAATTCAATGTCACTCCTATCCATAGTATCTAAGTCCTCTAGTAACTTGCCTGACCACTTTACTATGGCCTTAGAAATCCACGCACAAGCAATGGTGGGACTCAAATCACTTGTGTATAGTGATTTGAGCATAGTCTCAATCTTGCGGTCAGCCGGCTCTTTTAAAGCGGTTGAACCAGGGACAGGTAAAACCACCTTTTTTGACAACCTAGATACAGAAGCATCTACTATAGGGGGTTTTCCCACTTTTTTCTGTCCTCTTCAGGGAAAGGGAAAACAATGAGAACCGTTTTTGGGATCTGGAATTTTTTCTCTGGGTTTTCCCAGGATTTTTCAAACAAGGAGTTTAATTCCTTAGAAGCCAGGAAGATAATCGAGGATTTCTTACCTTCTGTAAAATAAGATTCCTCTGCCTGCTCAGGTACCTTCTCAGTAATATGTAAAATGTCCCTAATGGCTTCAATCATTAGTTGCACCCCCTTTGCAAGTGATGCATCCCCCCTTGCATATCCGCATCACTGTTCCCTGTATCAGAGTCGGTGTCAGTGTCAGCTTACATTATCTGGGCAAGTGTACGTTTTTGTGGGTATGTAGGAGGGATCTTAGCTGAAGCAGTGGGGGCTGTGTATGTCAAACCCTCCACAGATTTTCTCAAAAACTGTTTCTTTCTCATTATGTGACATCCTTGTTGAAATCTAGGATATCATTCCTCTTAAAGAATCCACCCATGGGGGTTCTGATTCAGATGGCTGGGAAAATAAGAATTTACTTACCGATAATTCTATTTCTCGTAGTCCGTAGTGGATGCTGGGGACTCCGTCAGGACCATGGGGAATAGCGGGCTCCGCAGGAGACAGGGCACATCTAAAAAGCTTTTTAGGTCACATGGTGTGTACTGGCTCCTCCCCCCATGACCCTCCTCCAAGCCTCAGTTAGGTACTGTGCCCGGACGAGCGTACACAATAAGGAAGGATCTTGAATCCCGGGTAAGACTCATACCAGCCACACCAATCACACCGTACAACTTGTGATCTGAACCCAGTTAACAGTATGATAACAAAACGAAGTAGCCTCCGAAAAGATGGCTCACAACAATAGTAATAACCCGATTTTTGTAACAATAACTATGTACAAGCATTGCAGACAATCCGCACTTGGGATGGGCGCCCAGCATCCACTACGGACTACGAGAAATAGAATTATCGGTAAGTAAATTCTTATTTTCTCTAACGTCCTAGTGGATGCTGGGGACTCCGTCAGGACCATGGGGATTATACCAAAGCTCCCAAACGGGCGGGAGAGTGCGGATGACTCTGCAGCACCGAATGAGAGAACTCCAGGTCCTCCTTAGCCAGAGTATCAAAATTTGTAAAATTTTACAAACGTGTTCTCCCCTGACCACGTAGCTGCTCGGCAAAGTTGTAATGCCGAGACTCCTCGGGCAGCCGCCCAGGATGAGCCCACCTTCCTTGTGGAATGGGCATCTACATATTTCGTCTGTGGCAGGCCTGCCACAGAATGTGCAAGCTGAATTGTACTACAAATCCAGCGTGCAATAGACTGCTTAGAAGCATGAGCACCCAGCTTGTTGGGTGTATACAGTATAAACAGCAAGTCAGACTTTCTGACTCCAGCCGTCCTAACTATATATATATATATATATATATTTAGGGCCCTGACCACGTCTAGTAACTTGGAGTCCTCCAAGTCCCTAGTAGCCGCAGGCACCACAAGAGGTTGTTTCAGGTGAAAACGCTGACACCCCTTTATGAAGAAACTGGAGACGAGTCCCAGTTCTGTCCCGTTCAAATGGAAAATTTTAATATGGGCTTTTGTAAGACAAAGCCGCCCATTCTGACAATCGCCTGGCCGAGGCCAGGGCTAACAACATGGTCACTTCCCATGTGAGATATTTGTCAACAGCATGGTCACTTTCCATGTGAGATATTTCAAATCCACAGATTTGAGCGGTTCAAACCAATATGATTTTAAGAAATCCCAACACTATGTTGAGATCTCACGGTGCCCCTAGGGGCACAAAAAAGCTGTATATGCAATACATCCTTTACAATCTGGACTTCAGGAACTGAAGTCAATTCTTTCTGGAAGAAAATCTACAGGGCCGAAATTTAAATGTTAATGAACCCCAGTTTGAGGTCCAAAACACTCCTGTTTTCAGGAAGTGTAGAAATCGACCTAGTTGAATTTCCGTCGTGGAGCCTTCCTGGCCTCACCCACGCAACATATTTTCACCACATGTGGTGATGACGTTGTGCGGTCACCTCCTTCCTGGCTTTGACCAGGGTAGGTATGACCTCTTATGGAATGCCTTTTCCCTTCAGGAACCGGCATTCAACCGCCATGCCGTCAAACGCAGCCGCGGTAAGTCTTGGAATAGACATGGTACTTGCTGAAGCAAGTCCCTTCTTAGCTCCCCAGGCCCTTAGTCCTCTGTGAGCATTTCTTGAAGTTCCGGGTACCAAGTCCCTCTTGGCCAATCCGGAGCCACTAGTATAGTTCATACTCCTCTATGTCTTATAATTCTCAATACCTTGGTTATGAGAAACAGAGGAGGGAACACATACACTGACTGGTACACCCACGGTGTTACCAGAACATCCACAGCTATCGCCTGAAGGTCTCATGACCTGGCGGAATACCTGTCCCGTTTTTTGTTCGGGCGGGACGCCATCATGTCCACCTTTGGTCTTTGCCAACGGTCCACAATCATGTTGAAAAACTTCCCTATGAAGTTTCCACTCTCCCGGGTGGAGGTCATGCCTGCTGAGGAAGTCTGCTTCCCAGTCGTCCACTCCCGGAAAGAACACTGCTGACAGTGCTATCACATGATTTTCCGCCTAGCGAAAAATCCTTGCAGTTTTGTCACTGCCCTCCTGCTTCTTGTGCCGCCCTTTCTGTTTACGTGGGCGACTGCCGTGATGTTATCCCACTGGATCAATACCGGCTGACCTTGAAGCAGAGGTCTAGCTAAGTTTAGAACATTATAAATTTGCTCTAAGCTTATTTATGCGGAGAGAATTCTCCAGACTTAATCACACTTCCCTGGAAATTTTTTCCCTGTGTGACTGTTCCCCAGCCTCTCAGGCTGGCCTCCGTGGTCACCGGCATCCAATCCTGAATGCCGAATTTGCGGCCCTCTAGAAGATGAGCACTCTGTAATCACCACAGGAGAGACACCCTTGTCCTTGGATATAGGGTTATCCGCTGATGCATCTGAGGATGCGATCCGGACCATTTGTCCAGCAGATCCCACTGAAGAGTTCTTGCGGGAAATCTGCCGAATGGAATTGCTTCGTAATAAGCCACCATTTTTACCAGGACTCTTGTGCAATGATGCACTGACACTTTTCCTGGTTTTAGGAGGATCCCGATTAGCTCGGATAACTCCCTGGTTTTCTCCACTGGGAGAAACACGTTTTTCTGGACTGTGTCCAGAATCTTCCCTAGGAACAGTAGACGTGTCGTCGGAAAAAGCTGCGATTTTGGAATATTTAGAATCCACTCGTGCTGTCGTAGAACTACTTAAGATAGTGCTACTCCGACCTCCAACTGTTCTCTGGACCTTGCCCTTATCAGGAAAGCGTCCATGTTTCTTTTATGAAAAATCCTCATTCCGGCCATTACCTTGGTAAAGACCCGGGGAGCCGTGGACAATCCAAACGGCAGCGTCTGAACTGATAGTGACAGTTCTGTACCAGGAACCTGAAGTACCCTTGGTGAGAAGGGCAAATTTGGACCTGTAGGTAAACGTCCCTGATATCCAGTGACATCATATCGTCCCCTTCTTCCTGGTTCGCTATCACTGCTCCGAGTGACTCCATCTTGATTTGAACGCGTGTATGTAAGTGTTCAAATATTTCAGATCTCACCGAGCCGGTTGGCTTTAGTACCACAATATAGTGTGGAATACTACCCCCTTCCTTGTTGTAAGAAGGGTACTTTGATTATCACCTGCTGGGAATACAGCCTGTGAATTGTGTGAGGGGGAGACGTCTCGAATTTCCAATGTACACCTGGGATATTACATGTAGGATCCCGGAGTTCCCTTGCGAGTGTTGCTGAAACTCTTGAGATGACCCCCTACCGCACCTGAGTCCGCTTGTACGGCCCCAGCGTTATGCTGCGGACTTGGCAGAAGCCGTGAGGAGCTTCTGTTC
This sequence comes from Pseudophryne corroboree, assembly GCF_028390025.1. NCBI lineage: Eukaryota > Metazoa > Chordata > Amphibia > Anura > Myobatrachidae > Pseudophryne > Pseudophryne corroboree. The sequence goes on from NC_086451.1 coordinate 385,216,390, forward strand.
CTGGGAATGAGCTGCTTGCTGCAGTCTTCTTCCCTTTCCTCTCCCCCTGGGCAGATATGACTGGCCTTCGCCCGCCTGCCCGTATGGGGACGAAAGGACTGAGACTGAAAAGACTGTGTCCTTTTCTGCCAATATGTGACTCGGGGTAACAAAAAGTGGATTTTTCAGCTGTTGCCATGGCCACCAGGTCCAATGGACCGCCCCTTTATACGGCAATACTTCCATATGCTGTCTGGAATCTGCCTCACCTGACCACTGTCGTGTCTTCGTCTGGCAGATATGTACATCACATTTACTCTTGATGCCAGAATGCAAATATGCCTCTGCGCATCACACATATATAGAAATGCATCCTTAAAATGCTCTATAGACAATAAAATCCTGTCCCTGTCAAGGGTATCAAAATTTTCAGTCAGGAAATCCGACCAAGCCCCCTCAGCGCTGCACATCCAGGCTGAGGCGATTGCTGGTCGTAGTATAACACCAGTATGTGTGTATATACTGTTATGATATTTTCCAGCTTCCTATCAGCTGGCTCCTTGAGGGCGGCCGTATCTGGAAACGGTAACGCCATGTTTTTTATAAGCGTGTGAGCGCCTTGTCCACCCTAAGGTGTGTTTTCCAACTCGCCCTTACTACTGGCGGGAAAAAGGGTATACCGCCCATAACTTTCTGTCGGAGGAACCCCACGTATCATCACACACTTCATTTAATTTATCTGATTCAGGCAAAACTACAAGTAGTTTATTCCCACCCTACAAAATACCCTTATTTGTGGTACTTGTGGTATCAGAAATACGTAACACCTCCTTCATTGCCCTTAACATGTAACTTGTGGCCCTAAAGGAAAAATACGTTTGTTTCTTCACCGTCGACACTGGGGTCAGTGTCCGTGTCAGTGTCTGTCGACCGACTGAGGTAAATGGGCGTTTTTACAAGCCCCTGACGGTGTCTGAGACGCCTGGACCGATACTAATTTGTCCGCCGGCTGTCTCATGTCGTCAACCGGCTTGCAGCGTGTTGACATTATCACGTAATTCCATAAGTAAGCCATCCATTCTGGTGTCGACTCCCTAGAGAGTGACATCACCATTACAGGCAATTTTCTCCGTCTCCTCACCAACATTTTCCTCATACATGTCGACACACACGTACCGACCTACAGCACACACATACAGGGAATGCTCTGATAGAGGACAGGACCCACTAGCCCTTTGGGGAGACAGAGGGAGAGTTTGCCAGCACACACCAAAAGCGCCATAATGTATATAACAACCCTAGAAGGTGTTGTTTCTATATATGGGCTCTTAATATATAATTATATCGCCAATTTATGCCCCCCTTCTCTTTAACCCTGTTTCTGTAGTGCAGGGGAGAGTGGGAGCCTTCCTCACCAGCGGAGCTGGTCAGGAAAATGGCGCTGAGTGCTGAGGAGAATAAGCTCCGCCCCTTTCACGGCGGGCTTTTCTCCCGGTTATTAGGAAAACTGGCCTGGGTTAAATACATACATATAGCCTTAATGGCTATATGTGATGTATTTATTTGCCAAATAGGTATTTATATTGCTGCCCAGGGCGCCCCCAGCAGCGCCCTGCACCCTCCGTGACCGTGTCAGCGAGCCGTGTAGCAACAATGGCGCACAGCTGCAGTGCTGTGCGCTACCTCTCTGAAGACTGTGAAGTCTTCTGCCGCCTGTTTCCGGACCTCCGTTCCGCCGTCTTTCTTCAGCGTCTGTAAGGGGGATCGGCGGCGCGGCTCCGGGACGAACCCCAGGCTGACCTGTGTTCCGACTCCCTCTGGAGCTCAGTGTCCAGTAGCCTAAAACTTCAATCCTCCTGCACGCAGGTGAGTTGCAAGTCTCTCCCCTAAGTCCCTCGTTGCAGTGATCCTGTCGCCAGCAGGAATCACTGATTAGAAACCTAAAAAAAAACTTTACTAAACAGCTCCTTAAGAGAGCCATCCAGTTTGCACCCTTCTCGGACGGGCACAAAAACCTAACTGAGGCTTGGAGGAGGGTCATGGGGGGAGGAGCCAGTACACACCATGTGACCTAAAAAGCTTTTTAGATGTGCCCTGTCTCCTGCGGAGCCCGCTATTCCCCATGGTCCTGACGGAGTCCCCAGCATCCACTAGGACGTTAGAGAAAGCACATTGCAGTCTGAGTACATGGAATAGACTCTTCAGGAGAAGATAAACACTCACATGGACATGGTAATGCATACCTCCCAACATGACCCTCTCCAGGAGGGACAGAATGCTCTGCTCCTGGACTTCCCTCTTAATTTATGATTGCCATCACCTGTGGTGTAACACCTTTCTTATCCATTTACCTGTTCAAAACAGGTGCTGGCTATCACAAATTAAGAAAAAAGTCCAGAAGCAGAGAATTGTGTCCCTCCTGGAGAGGGTCATGTTGGGAGGTATGGTAATGTGAGATATACACACAAACACACACAGTAAAATGTCAGACAGTTTCCCCCAGAGTACCTTCAGAGAGTCACAGAGTATAAGGAGCCAGCCACACAGCGCCCCAGTAGGCAGTTATTATGATAAAAGCCCGGCGCTGACTAACTAACCTTAATAGGGTAGTTAGTAATGTTACCACACTCCCCCCTGTCTATAACACCCTGGTACAGCAGAGGTATAGCTGGAGTTATCTGGAGGGCAGCATCTTTCCTATGATCTGCAGGGAGAAAATGGCGCTGGTGAGTGATGGATCCTCTCTGAGAGGAAGCCCCGCCCCTTGCAATGGCGTGCGGCTTCCCGCACTAAGTTGTTTATACTGGCCTGAGGTGTTTGTTGCTAACAGCAGGGATTAGCCCGTTAGCCCAATGACCAGTTCAGGGTGAATTGCGCTGGCCTAGGACGCCCCTCAAGTGCCCACTCAGTGTGTTGCTGAGCCTGCCGGAGCGCAGCCTGTCAGAGCTGCGCTCCCACCCTTGTGCCGACATTCCCGCCGGTGACCTGGTAACTGGCCCGCCGGTGCTTTACTCACCACTCTTCTTTCTTCTGGCTCTGTTAGGGGGTGGCGGCCGTGCTGCGGGAGTGAGCAGTCACCTCGTGGGCTTGCGATCAGCACCCTCAGGAGCTCAGTGTCCTGTCAGCGGAGACAGAGAACCATTAACTGTCCTAAGAAGCAGGGAGGCTGTTGCCAGCAGCCTTCCTGTAACCTAACAAACTCAGAAAACAATAAAACAGGATTTTATAACCTACCGGTAAATCCTTTTCTCGTAGTCCGTAGTGGATGCTGGGGTCCACATTAGTACCTTGGGATATAGACGGGTCCACTGGAGCCTTCGGCACTTTAAAACTTTAATAGTGTGGGCTGGCTTCCCCCTCTATGCCCCTCCCACAGACTTCAGTTATAGAAACTGTGCCCGAGGAGACGGACAACCTCAAGAGAGGGATATTACTCAGATAGTGGTGAGATTCACACCAGCTCACACCAATTTATAAACATGCAACCAGCATGGAACACATAGAAATCATGCCAATATGCATGAACAAAATTTGCAGCAACATCTGCCATTACTTAACAAGTAACAACTGTGCAGGAGAAACTGGAGAACTGGGCGGGCGCCCAGCATCCTCTACGGACTACGAGAAAAGGATTTACCGGTAGGTTATAAAATCCTGTATTCTCTTACGTCCTAGATGATGCTGGGGTCCACATTAGTACCTTGGGGCTATACCAAAGCTCTGCTCAAGGGCGGGAGGTGCACAAGGTTCCTGCAAAACTGCTTGACCAAACTGTAGGTCATCAGAGGCCAAAGTATCAAACATGTAAAATTTTGCAAACGTGTTTGATCCTGACCAAGCAACTGCTCGGCATAACTGCATAGCCGAGACACCCTGAGCAGCCGTCCAGGAAGAACCCACCTTACGAGTAGAGTGGGCCTTTACCGAAGTCGGAACTGGCAATCCTGCCGTGGAATAAGCATACTGGATAGTACATCTGATCCAGCGCGCAATAGTCTGCTTTGAAGCAGGACACCCAATCTTGTTGGGATCGTATAGCACAAAAAAGTGCTTCAGACTTCCTGTGACGAGCAGTCCTCGCCACATAAATTTTCAAAGCCCTGACAGCGTCCAAGGATCTTGCGAAAGCTGAAGTGTCAGTAGCCACTGGCACCACAACAGGTTGGTTTATATGAAAAGCTGATACCACCTTTGGAAGAAATTGCTGACGAGTTCTGAGTTCAGCTCTATCCTCATGGAATATCAAGTAAGGACTCATATGAGACAACGCTCCCAATTCTGACACCCGCTTCATGGATGCCAGGGCCAACAGTGTGACTACCTTCCACGTGAGAAACTTTAGGTCCACTTTCCCTAAAGGTTTATACCAGTCCGATTGTAGGAACTGCAACACAATATTTAGATCCCATGGTGCAGTTGGAGGCACAAAAGGAGGTTGGATATGCAGAACCCCTTTCAGGAAAGTCTGAACCTCCGGGAGGACCGCCGTTTGTCTCTGGAAGAAAATGGACAAGGCCGAAATCTGAACCTTGATCGAGCCTAGGCGTAGGCCCACATCCACTCCTGCCTGTAGAAACAGGAGCAAACGCCCTAGTTCAAAATCCACCGTAGGAAATTTCTTGGATTCACACCAAGACACGTATCTCCTCCAAATTCGATGGTAGTGTTTTGACGTTACCCCCTTCCTAGCCTGGATGAGTGTTGGAATGACCTTAGAAGGAATGCCCTTTCGGGCTAAGATCTGTCGTTCAACCTCCATGCCGTCAAACATAGCCGCGGTAAGTCTTGATAAGCAAACAGCCCCTGCTGAAGCAGGTCTTCTCTGAGTGGAAGAGGCAGAGGATCTTCTAGGAGCAAGTCCAGAAGATCTGGGTACCAAGCCCTCCTTGGCCAGTCTGGAGCAATGAGAATTGCTTGAACTTTTGTTCTTTTTATCAACTTGAGAATTCTTGGGATTAGCGGAAGTGAAGGGAACACATACACTGATTAGAACACCCACGGAGTTATCAGTGCCACTACTTGTGGGTCTCTCGACCTGGAAAAATATCTCCGAAGTTTCTTGTTGAGACGAGATGCCATCATGTCTACCTGAGGAACTCCCCAAAGACTTGTTATCTCTGTGAATACCTCCTGATGGAGGCCTTATTCTCCTGGATGGAGATCGTGTCCGCTGAGGAAGTCTGCTTCCCAGTTGTCCACTCCTGGAATAAAAACTGCTGACAGAGCCCTTGCTTGTCTTTCCGCCCAGAGGAGTATCCTTGTCACCTCTGCCATTGCAGCTCTGCTTTTCGTTCCGCCTTGGCGGTTTATGTAAGACACTGTCGTCACGTTGTCCAACTGGACTAGAATGGCTTGATCCGTTAATAGATGAGCCCTTTGCAGAAGTCCGTTGTAAACTGCTCTGTTCCAGGATGTTTATGTGAAGAAGAACTTCCAGACTTGACCATCTTCCTTGGAAGTTTTCCCCTTGAGTGACCGCTCCCCAACCTCTTAGAGTTGCGTCCCTTGAGCAGGTGAGAAGTCTGCAGCCACCAGAGGTGCGAGATCCTGGCCTTCGGCGACAGGCGTATCCGCTGTTGTAGGTGAAGATGTGATCCGGACCATTTGTCCAGGAGATCCAGTTGGAAGGACCTGGCATGGAAACGTCCGAACTGTAGGGCTTCGTAAGCATCTTTCCCAGCAAGCGAATGCATTGATGGACCGATACTCGGTCTGGCTTCAAGATCTCTCGAACCATTGATTGAATCACCAACACTTTCTCCAACTGGAGAAACAATCTCTGTACTGTTGTGTCGAGAATCATTCCTAAGAATGCTAATCTCTGTGTTGGTTCCAACTGAGACTTTGGACGATTGAGAATCCAACCGTGGTCCTGGAGTATCTGCACTGTCAGTGTGATACTCTGTGGCAACTTTTCCCTGGAAGTTGACTTGATTAATAGATCGTCCAGATATGGGATAATATTCACTCCTTGCTTGCGCAGGAGAACCATCAACTCTGCCATCACCTTTGTGAATATCCTCGGTGATAGTGAACTGATAGTGACATTCCAGAACAGCAAATCTTAAGTAAGATTGATGAGGAGGCCAAATGGGGACATGCAGGTACGCGTCCTTGATGTCCAGAGACACCAGGAATTCCCCTTCCTCCAGGCTGGAGATCACTGCCCTTAGGGACTCCATCTTGAACTTGAATTCCTTTAAGAATTGTTTCAATGCCTTGAGATTTAAAACTGGTCTTACTGAGCCATCCGGCTTCGGTACCACAAATAGACTGGAGTAAAACCCTCTGCCTTGGCTATGGGACAGGAACAATTACCCTGTCTCAGACCAACTTCTGAATGGCCTCCAGAGTCTTTGACTTTTCTTCTGGAGAAACTGGTAAGGTTGACATGAAAAATCGGCACGGTGGGAGTTGCTGGAATTCCAGTCTGTACCCCTGGGACACAAGTTGTATTACCCAGGGATCTAAGCCTGATAGGGCCCACGTCTGACTGAAATTCTGTAAGCGTGCTCCCACCTGTAGGGGAGCCCCAGCGTCATGCTGAGGTTTTGGAGGAACCAGAAGTGGATTTCTATTCCTGGGAACGTGCTGCTGCTGTGGTTGGTCTCTTGGATCTTCCATGTCCTCCTCTGAAGTAGGATTGGCCACCCCTGCCCCTTTTGGCTTTTGGCCCAAACGGAATGCTTCGGAGGGGTGCTGTACGGTTTCCGTGGTGGAGTTGGTGCGGAGGGAAGAAATGTTGACTTACCCGCCATTGCTTTGGATATCCAGGTGTCCAGTGCCTCTCCGAATAGCGCCTCCCCAGTATAGGAAAGAGTCTCAATACTCTTCTTTGATTCTGTGTCCGAAGTCCACTGGCGAATCCAGAGACCTCTGCGTGCTGAGACAGACATAGCCAACATTCTTGCTGCTATAAGTCCTATGTCTTTCATGGCCTCTACCATGAAACCTGCAGAATCTTTAATGTGACCAAGGAGTAAAACCACATCAGCCCTATCCATAGTATCTAGTTCTTCTGATAAATTCTCAGACCATTTTACAATGGCACTAGACAGGGCCGGATTAACAATGGGGTGGATGGAGCTGCAGCTCCAGGCCCCCCACTGAAAATAGGCCCACAGGATCCAATGCAGTGCAACCAGTGTTGACAGGAAAAAAAAAATCCTGTCACCACCAGCGCAGCAACCGCCCTCACCCCCCAGATGCCCAACTGTACTGTAGCACCCGCTTGCCGAACTGTCTACACCCGGCGGCCCATTGCCTTTCTCATACTCTGCTCAGTCTGCTTCACGGCGCCACCCGAAGCTCCGCCCCCAATCCCGCCTAAGCTCCACCCCCAGACCAGTCAAAGTGAAGTCCTCATTACAACAGAAGCCCTGTCCCCAGGCCTCTCTAAGCTCCGCCCCAGGACCCGCAGAAGCTCCTCCCCCCGGACCAGTCAGAAGCTTTTTTCAACTGAAGCTCCGTACCCGGACCTTCCAAAGCTCCGCCCCTGGACTTTCTGAAGCTCCGCCCCTGGACCAGTCTCAAGCTTCATCCTCATAGATCAATGCAAGCATCGTTCTCTGGCTGGTCTGAAGTGTGTGATGCACAATGAAAAAGGGGAAAGACCTGTCCTGGGGGAGTAGGCCACTATCTGTGTGAAAAGCATGGTCGTGTATTTTGGAGCAGACGTGCAACACCTGGCGAGTCGCAGAACACATCAGGATCTCCCTCTCCCCATATTTCAGTAAGTGGTCTGTGTAAGTAAGTTGTCTGTCTGTGTGTGTGAGTAAGTAATGTCTGTCAGTAAGTGGTCTGTGTCAGTAAGTAGTGTGTGTGTCGGTAAGTAAAGTCTGTCAGTAAGTTGTCTGTGTGTGTCAGTATGTAATGTCTGTCGGTAAGTGGTCTGTGTCAGTATGTTGTGTATGTGTGTTGCTAAGTAATGTCTGTCGGTAAGTGGTCTGTGTCAGTATGTTGTGTATGTGTGTTGCTAAGTAATGTCTGTCGGTAAGTGGTCTGTGTCAGTATGTTGTCTGTGTTAGTGTGTGTGTCGGTAAGTAATGTTTGTCAGTAAGCGTCTGTGTCAGTATGTTGTCTGTGTGTCTGTCGGTAAGTGGTCTGTGTGTGTGTGTCGGTAAGTAATGTCTGTCAGTAAGTGGTCTGTGTGTGTGTGTCGATAAGTAATGTCTGTCAGTAAGTGGTCTGTGTGTGTGTGTTGGTAAGTAATGTCTGTCAGAAAGTGGTCTGTGTCAGTAAGTTGTGTGTGTGTCGGTAAGTAATGTCTGTCAGTAAGCGGTCAGTGTCAGTAAGTTGTGTGTGTGTGTGTGTGTGTCGGTAAGTGGTCTGTGTCAGTAAGTTGTGTGTGTGTCTGTAAGTAATGTCTGTCAGTAAGCGGTCTGTGTCAGTAAGTTGTCTGTGTCGGTAAATAATGTCTGTGTCGGTAAATAATGTCTGTCAGTAAGTGGTCTGTGTCAGTAAGTTGTCTATGTGTGTCGGTAAGTAATGTCTGTCATTAAGCGGTCTGTGTCAGTAAGTTGTCTGTGTGTGTCGGTAAGTAATGTCTGTCAGTAAGTGGTCTGTGTCACTAAGTTGTCTGTGTGTGTGTCAGTAAGTAATATCTGTCAGTAAGTGGTCTGTGTCCGTAAATTATCTGTCTGTGTGTCAGTAAGTAATGTCGGTCAGCAGGGCCGTAACTAGGTGTGTGCCATTGGTGCTTTGCCCACAGCGCAGATGCACTGAGGGTGCACCATCTGGCATCACACACCCCACCAATACAGCCGCTTTCTCACTACTTACTGCCGACTCAGCCTATCTCCCGCCTGCCGTCACCTATCTCCTACCTATCTCATCCTGCCTAATGTGTAAAAAAGGGGACTCTGCTGCGTAATGGGTAAAAAAAAAAAAGGGGGGGGGGTCTCAGTCTGCCTTATGTGTAAATTTGTCCATCGAGTTCAACCCATTTGGGGGCTCCTACGCTGTATTATTTTTAGGATTTTTTTTAAATTCTTATTATTTTTTACATTTTATTTTAGTGCGTGACCTACCACCATAACCCTGTATATCCTTATCCATTAGGAATTTATCTAACTCATTCTTAAAAGTATAGACTTGGGCCCTCATTCCGAGTTGTTCGCTCGCAAGCTGCTTTTAGCAGCTTTGCACACGCTAAGCCGCCGCCTACTGGGAGTGAATCTTAGCATAGTAAAATTGCGAACGAAAGATTAGCAGAATTGCGAATAGACACTTCTTAGCAGTTTCTGAGTAGCTCCAGACTTACTCTGCAACTGCGATCAGTTCAGTGCTTGTCGTTCCTGGTTTGACGTCACAAACACACCCAGCGTTCGCCCAGACACTCCCCTCGTTTCTTCAGCCACTCCCGCGTTTTTCCCAGAAACGGCAATGTTTTTTCGCACACACCCATAAAACGACCAGTTTCCGCCCAGAAACACCCACTTCCTGTCAATCACATTACGATCACCAGAACGAAGAAAAAACCTTGTAATGCCGTGAGTAAAATACCTAACTGCATAGCAAATTTACTTGGCGCAGTCGCACTGCGGACATTGCGCATGCGCATTAGCGACTAATCGCTCCGTTGCGAGAAAAAAATACAGAGCGAACAACTCGGAATGACCACCTTAGTCCGCCATTACTACTCTCTCAGGCAGGGAATTCCAAATTTGTATTGTCCTTACTGTGAAAAAACCTTTTCGCCTCAATGTGCGGAAACTCCTCTCCTCTAACCTAAGCGAGTGACCACGTGTCCTCTGTGCTGATCTTATAGAAAACAGGTCCCTCCCGAGCTCTGTGTATTGACCCCTTATATATTTGTAGATGTTGATCATGTCCCCTGTGTCAGTAAGTTATCTGTCTGTGTCAGTAAGTAATGTCTCTCAGTAAATGGTCTGTGTCCAGTAGCGGATCTTGCCACGGGCAAGCAGGACTTTTGCCCGGGGTGCCGCCTTCCGGAGGGCGCCGCACCATGGCAAGATCCGCTGCTGCTGTCAGTGCTGTGCCCCCCGCTGGCGCTGTCCTCCGCCGTGAAGAGAACAAGACGCCTAGCGTCTAGTTTCTCTTCGTGGAGAGGACCTTTACTGTGCGGTGAGCGATGACGTCATCGCGCACCGCACATTTCAGCCACGCCCCTATTGCCCACCCGGGGCGCTGCAAACCGTGGAACCGGCCCTGCCTGTGTCAGTAAGTTATCTGTGTGTGTCAGTAAATAATGTCTGTCTGTAAGTGATCTGTGTCCGTAAGTTATCTGTCTGTGTGTGTCAGTAAGTAATGTCTGTCAGTAAGTGGTCTGTGTCAGTAAGTTTATCTGCTGTGTGTGTGTTAGTAAGTTTGTCAGTGTTTATCAGTTAGTGGAATCTATGTTAGTATGTATCTGTCAGTAAAGGTGGTCCGTGTCAGAAATACTGGGTACACACTGGACGATATATCGGCCATTCAGTTGAACAGCCGATATATATCGTTTACTGATCGGCGAGTGTGTACCAGCAATATGTCTGTGAACGACGACATTCACAGACATATCTCGTCGGCCCTGCAGCACAGGGTGGAGGGGTGCATGCAGGTACTGTGACCATAAGGGATTGTGGTGTGGATACTGTAACCATTGGGGGTTGCAACGGGGAAGGGATTTTGTGAATGCTGTGACCATTAGCGAAGAAGAAAGGTGAAGTGGTGCGAGTACTGTGACCATTTGGGTGTGCCTGTGCTATGACTATAACTACGGGTGTAGATTCTCGATTTTGCCATACAAAAAATATACAGTTTCTAATTGTTAATTATTTAATGTGTCAAAAACATATGTTAAAATGGGTATCCGAGCTCTGGGTTGACACCACTTAGGTCAACACCCATTGGTCGACAGTGAATAGGTTGACACTAGAAATAGGTCAACATGAAAAAGGTTAACATGCAAAAAGGTCGACATGAGTTTTTCACATTTTTCCTTTTTCATACTTTACGATCCACGTGGACTACGATTGGGAACAGTAAGCATGATGAGCGAAGTGACCCATGCGAGGGGACGCGGTGCACTAATTGGGGTTCCCGGTCACTTTGCAAAGTAAACGACACCAAAAACACATATAAAAAAACTTGTGTCAACCTTTTTTCATGTCGCTCTTGTTCATGTCGACCTAATCGCAGTGTCGATCTATTTCTAGTGTCCACCTAGCCACTGTCAACCAATAGGTGTCGACCTATGTGTGTCAACCTAGACACTGTCGACCCTGGGTCCCGTACCCGTTAAAATGTATATAAAAATGTATTTAAACATTTTCCATTGTTCATCGCTGCTGACCAGGAATGCCTGATGCTTCCGGGTGTGCAGTCACATGATCAGACCTAGGCCTCGCTTTACTCAGAGGAACTTCACCCCCTGCAGCTGGGGGGAGACTGGGGATTCCTGCTAGTAAAGGTGCCTGTGGAGGTGGAGTAATAGGTCTTGGGAGTTCTGTATATAATATGGCATTCATTGCAATGGAGATCACTCTAATAATTGGTGTATTATATGGCAGTCACTGCAAAGCTCTGTGTATTATAATTTGGTCACTGTAACTATTTTCTTTATGTGGCAGTCACTGTGATGCAGTCTGTATTATATGATATTCACTGCAGTGCTCTCTTTGTCACATGGCAGTCTGTGTGATGCACTTTGTATTATATGGTGATCACTGCGATGCTCTATGTATCATATCACCGATTCTTTGTATTATATTGTGGTCACAAACATTTTCTTGTTATAGCTGCAATATTAAGTAGTTGAAGGTAGGCGCTAGCTATGTTCATCATGGAGATAGCCAGGCCCTTATGTAAACCACACCCACACCACATTGGTCACCCCCCCACATGACTAGTCATACCGCCACAGCGCTTGTCACACATCCTGCCAAGGCACAAAATAGGCCCTTCATAATTTTCAGCTCCAGGCCCATGTGGACCTTAATCTGGCACTGGCACTAGATACCCATGCACATGCTATATTGAGCCTAAGAATAGTACCTGAGGCCGTGTAAAGGGATTTGAGTGTAGTTTCAATTTTGCGGTTGGCTGGTTCTTTAAGTGATGCCGTACTGGGTACAGGTAAAGTAATCCTTTTTGATAGTCTGGACACCGAAGCGTCGACCATAGGCGGGGTTTCCCATTTTTCCTATCATCTGTAGGGAATGGATAAGCTACCAGAATTCTCTTTGGTATTTGGATTTTTTCCTCTGGATTTAAACAGAATTTTTCAAATAGAGTGTTAAGTTCCTCTGAAGGAGGAAAAGTAACTTTAGGTTTTTTATGCAGTTTAAAATAAGCTTTCTGTTCCTGTACTGGGGTACTGTCAGTCACTTCTAACACTTCTTTTATGGCTTGAATCATGTGTCTTGTACTTTTAGCCAGGGCAGCGTCAGCTATCCTGGTGTCATCTAAGCCCTCCCCCGTATTGGAGTCGGTATCCGTGTTGACTTGCATAATTTCAGCAAGTGAATGCTTTTTTGCTGGTTTGGTAGAAGTAGAGGGTTCTGCAAACAAAGCACTCTCTACAGACTCTCTCCAAACCTGTGTTTCTTTCCCAGTATGAGACATTTTGTGGGAAATTTGAGATATCATTCCCTTTATTCCCTTAAGCCTTATAGGCTCATCCTCTGAGGGAAGAGCTACCACATTGCAATCCTGAGTCCCTAAAATGGCGTCCTCTAAGGATTCCACCTCTGCTGCACCTGATTCTTGAGACATGATAATGTGCAAAATGACACGCACACAAAACACAGTCACACAGGGATATGTCAGGGACAGTATTCCTACCAAAATCGTGAGAGGAACAACAGAGTTCAGAGCCAGCCCCCACGCGCCCTTTTAAGTTTTGTATATGTAATTATATATGTAACCTCAGCGCAATATTAACCTAATAGGTTATGCTACTATGTACTTCCCCCTTCTATAACACCCCTGGTACCGCAGGAGTTAAGAGGAGGGCAGAGTCCTGTCAGCGTCCCGTTCCTAGGATCTGCAGGTAGAAAATGGCGCTGGTGAGTGCTGGATCATAGTGAGGAAGAAGCCCCGCCACCGTAATGGCGCGGCTCTCTCCCGCCGTTTTAGAGATTATACTGGCCTGAGGGATTTGTGCTGGACAGCGGGATCTAGCCCCTGTACAGCTTTTGTCGACCAGTGTAGGGAAATGCCGGTTCAGAGCGCTCCTCTGCGCTCTGCACCCTTAAGTGTCACTATGAACCCGCCGGAGCACAGCCTGTCACTGCTGCCGCCCTTATGCTGCCCTAAAGAAAATGCCAGCGTCCCGTTCTGAAGGTCCGCTGGCGGCATACTCACCACTCAGCAACTCTTCAGCATGTTAGGAGGTGGCGGCCGTGCTGCAGGAGTGAGCGTTCGCTATCTGGAGCTATGCGATCAGTACCCTCAGGAGCTAATGGTGTCCTGTCAGCGGAGCCAAGAGCCATTGAACTATGCAGGAAGTTGGATCTTGCTCCCCTCCTAATTCCCTCGAAGCAGCCTTCCTGTTTTGATTTAAAACCTTAGAATTATCATTTAGTGAAACCCTTGTGGGAGCTATACTAGCTGCGTCCGGCTCTCTCGGGCACAAATTCTAAACAGGGCTGTGGGAGGGGCATAGAGGGAGGAGCCAGCCCACACTATTAAACTTTTAAAGTGCCGAAGGCTTCAGTGGACCCGTCTATACCCCAAGGTACTAATGTGGACCCCTGCATCCTCTAGGACATAAGAGAAAACTAGAAAAACTCCTAAGAGCTCCCCTAGCTGTGACCGGCTCCTCCAGTCACATTTTCTAAACTGAGTCTGGTAGGAGGGGCATAGTGGGACGAGCCAGCCCACACTATTAAACTCTTAAAGTGCCCATGGCTCCTAGTGGACCCGTGTATACCTCATGGTACTAAAATGTACCCCAGCATCCTCTAGGAGGTAAGAGGGGAAAAAATAAGAATTTACTCACCGGTAATTCTATTTCTCGTAGTCTGTAGTGGATGCTGGGAACTCCGTAAGGACCATGGGGAATAGACGGGCTCCGAAGGAGACTGGGCACTCTAAAAGAAAGATTAGGTACTATCTGGTGTGCACTGGCTCCTCCCTCTATGCCCCTCCTCCAGACCTCAGTTAGGGAAACTGTGCCCGGAAGAGCTGACATTACTAGGAAAGGATTTGGAATCCAGGGTAAGACTCATACCAGCCACACCAATCACACCGTACAACTCGTGATAACTATACCCAGTTAACAGTATGAACAAAACTGAGCCTCATTCAAAAGATGGCTCATAACAATAACCCTTAAGTTAAGCAATAATTATACACATGTATTGCAGAAAGTCCACACTTGGGATGGGCGCCCAGCATCCACTACGGACTACGAGAAATAGAATTACCGGTGAGTAAATTCTTATTTTCTCTGACGTCCTAGTGGATGCTGGGAACTCCGTAAGGACCATGGGGATTATACCAAAGCTCCCAAACGGGTGGGAGAGTGCGGATGACTCTGCAGCACCGAATGAGCAAACTCAAGGTCCTCCTCAGCCAGGGTATCAAACTTGTAGAATTTTGCAAATGTGTTTGAACTCGACCAAGTAGCAGCTAGGCAAAGCTGTAAAGCCGAGACCCCTCGGGCAGCCGCCCAAGAAGAGCCCACCTTCCTTGTGGAATGGGCCTTTACTGATTTAGGATGCGGCAGTCCAGCCGCAGAATGTGCCAGCTGAATCGTGCTACAGATCCAGCGAGCAATAGTCTGCTTTGAAGCAGGAGCACCCAGCTTGTTGGGTGCATGCAGGATAAACAGCGAGTCAGTTTTTCTGACTCTAGCCGTCCTGGAAACATAAATTTTCAGGGCCCGGACTACGTCCAGCAACTTGGAATCCTCCAAGTCCCGAGTAGCCGCAGGCACCACAATAGGTTGGTTCAAATGAAACGCTGATACCACCTTTGGGAGAAATTGGGGACGAGTCCTCAATTCTGCCCTATCCATATGGAAAATCAGATATGGGCTTTTACATGACAAAGCCGCCAATTCTGACACACGCCTAGCCGAGGCCAAGGCCAACAGCATGACCACCTTCCACGTGAGATACTTTAACTCCACGGTCTTAAGTGGCTCAAACCAATGTGATTTCAGGAAATCCAACACAACGTTGAGATCCCAAGGTGCCACTGGAGGCACAAAAGGGGGCTGAATATGCAGCACTCCCTTAACAAACGTCTGAACTTCAGGCAGAGAAGCCAGTCCTTTTTGAAAGAAAATAGATAGGGCCGAAATCTGGACCTTTATGGACCCCAATTTAGGCCCATAGTCACCCCTGACTGTAGGAAGTGCAGAAATCGATCCAGCTGGAATTCCTCTGTTGGGGCCTTCCTGGCCTCACACCAAGCAACATATTTCCGCCATATGCGGTGATAATGTTTTGCTGTCACATCCTTCCTAGCTTTTATCAGCGTAGGAATCACTTCATCTGGAATGCCCTTTTCCGTTAGGATCCGGCGTTCAACCGCCATGCCGTCAAACGCAGCCGCGGTAAGTCTTGGAACAGACAGGGCCCCTGCTGTAGCAGGTCCTGTCGGAGAGGCAGAGGCCATGGGTCCTCTGAGATAATTTCTTGTAGTTCTGGGTACCAAGTTCTTCTTGGCCAATCCGGAACAATGAGTATAGTTCTTACTCCTCTCTTTCTTATTATCCTCAGTACCTTGGGTATGAGAGGAAGAGGAGGGTACACATAAACCGACTGGTACACCCACGGTGTCACTAGGGCGTCCACAGCTATCGCCTGAGGGTCCCTTGACCTGGCGCAATATCCTTTTAGCTTTTTGTTGAGGCGGGACGCCATCATGTCCACTTGTGGCCGTTCCCAACGATTTACAATCAGCGTGAAGACTTCTGGATGAAGTCCCCACTCTCCCGGGTGAGGTCGTGCCTGCTGAGGAAGTCTGCTTCCCAGTTGTCCACTCCCGGAATGAACACTGCTGACAGTGCTAGGACGTGATTTTTCCGCCCATCGAAGAATCCTTGTGGCTTCTGCCATCGCCATCCTGCTTCTTGTGCCGCCCTGGCGGTTTACATGGGCGACCGCCGTGATGTTGTCTGACTGAATCAGCACCGGTTGGTTTTGAAGCAGGGGCTCTGCTTGACTCAGGGCGTTGTAAATGGCCCTTAGTTCCAGTATATTTATGTGTAGGGAAGTCTCCTGACTTGACCACTGTCCTTGGAAGTTCCTTCCCTGAGTGACTGCCCCCCATCCTCGGAGGCTTGCATCCGTGGTCACCAGGACCCAGTCCTGTATGCCGAATCTGCGGCCCTCGAGAAGATGAGCACTCTGCAGCCACCACAGCAGAGACACCCTGGCCCTCGGGGACAGGGTGATCAACCAATGCATCTGAAGATGCGATCCGGACCATTTGTCTAACAGATCCCACTGAAAGATCCTTGCATGGAATCTGCCGAAGGGAATTGCTTCGTAAGAAGCCACCATCTTTCCCAGGACCCGCGTGCACTGATGCACCGACACCTGTTTTGGTTTCAGGAGGTCCCTGACCAGAGATGACAATTCCTGGGCCTTCTCCCCGGGGAGAAACACCTTCTTCTGTTCTGTGTCCAGAAGCATGCCCAAGAACAGCAGACGCGTCGCAGGAATCAGCTGCGACTTCGGGATATTCAGAATCCAGCCGTGCTGTTGCAACACTTCCCGAGATAGTGCTACGCTGACTAACAACTGCTCCTTGGACCTCGCCTTTATAAGGAGATCGTCCAAGTACGGGATAATTATAACTCCCTTCTTCCGAAGGAGTATCATCATTTCGGCCATTACCTTGGTAAATACTCTCGGTGCCGTGGACAGACCAAACGGCAACGTCTGGAATTGGTAATGACAGTCCTGTACCACAAACCTGAGGTACTCCTGGTGAGGTGGGTAAATGGGGACATGCAGGTAAGCATCCTTGATGTCCAGCGACACCATAAAATCCCCCTCTTCCAGGCTTGCAATAACCGCCCTGAGCGATTCCATTTTGAACTTGAACTTCCTTATATAAGTGTTCAAGGATTTTAAATTTAGAATGGGTCTCACCGAACCGTCTGGTTTCGGTACCACAAACATTGTGGAATAGTAACCCCGTCCCTGTTGAAGGAGGGGAACCTTGATTATCACCTGCTGGAGGTACAGCTTGTGAATAGCCGCCAGTACTACCTCCCTTTCCCTGGGAGCAGCTGGCAAGGCTGATTTGAGGTAACGGCGAGGGGGAGTCGCCTCGAACTCCAGCTTGTATCCCTGAGATACAACTTGTACAACCCAGAGATCCACCTGTGAGCGAACCCACTGGTTGCTGAAGTTCCGGAGACGCGCCCCCACCGCACCTGGCTCCACCTGTGGAGCCCCAGCGTCATGCGGTGGACTTAGTGGAAGCAGGGGAGGATTTTTGTTCCTGGGAACTGGCTGCCTGATGCAGCTTTTTTCGTCTACCCCTGCCTCTGGGCAGAAAGGTTGCGCCTCTGACCCGCTTGCCTTTCTGAGGCCGAAAGGACTGTACTTGATAATACGGTGCTTTCTTAGGCTGTGAGGGAACCTGAGGTAAAAAAGTCGACTTCCCAGCTGTTGCTGTGGATACGAGGTCCGAGAGACCGTCCCCAAACAATTCCTCACCCTTATAAGGCAAAACCTCCATGTGCCTTTTAGAATCAGCATCACCTGTCCACTGCCGAGTCCATAATACTCTCCTGGCAGAAATGGACATTGCATTAATTCTAGATGCCAGCCGGCAAATGTCCCTCTGTGCATCCCTCATATATAAGACGACGTCCTTTATATGCTCTATGGTTAGCAAAATAGTATCCCTGTCGAGGGTATCAATATTGTCTGACAGGGTATCAGACCATGCTGCTGCAGAACTACACATCCATGCTGAAGCAATAGCAGGTCTCAGTATAGTACCTGAGTGTGTATACACAGACTTCAGGATAGCCTCCTGCTTTCTATCTGCAGGCTCCTTTAGGGCGGCCGTATCCTGAGACGGCAGTGCCACCTTTTTTGATAAGCGTGTGAGCGCCTTGTCCACCCTAGGGGATGTTTCCCAACGTAACCTATCCGTTGGCGGGAAAGGGTACGCCATCAGTAACCTCTTAGAAATCACCAGTTTCTTATCAGGGGAACACCACGCTTCTTCACACAATTCATTTAACTCATCAGATGGGGGAAAAGTCACTGGTTGCTTTTTCTCCCCAAACATAATACCCTTTTTGGTGGTAACCGGGTTAATGTCAGAAATGTGCAATACATTTTTCATTGCAGTAATCATGCATCGGATGGCCCTTGTGGACTGTACATTTGTCTCATCCTCATCTACACTGGAGTCGGACTCCGTGTCGACATCTGTGTCTGCCATCTGAGCTAGCGGGCGTTTATGAGCCCCTGATGGCCTCTGAGATGCCTGGGCAGGCGCGGGCTTAGATCCGTGCTGTCCCAAGGCTGCTGCGTCATCAAACCTTTTATGTAAGGAGTTGACACTGTCGGTTAATACCTTCCACATATCCATCCACTCCGGTGTCGGCCCCGTCGGGGGCGACACCACACATATCGGCTCCTGCTCCGCCTCCACGTAACCCTCCTCATCAAACATGTAGACACAGCCGTACCGACACACCGCACACACACACAGGGAATGCTCTGACAGGACAGGACCCAACACAAAGTCCTTTGGGGAGACAGAGAGAGAGTATGCCAGCACACACCACAGCGCTATATAACACAGGGATTTACACTAAAAAGAGTGATTTTTCCCAATAGCTGCTTATTATCACAATTGCGCCTAAATTTATGTGCCCCCTCTCTCTTTTTTACCCTTGTTGTAATGGATACTGCAGGGGAGAGCCTGGGGAGCGTCCTTCCAGCGGAGCTGTGAAGAGAAAATGGCGCTGGTGTGCTGAGGAAGAAGGCCCCGCCCCCTCAGCGGCGGGCTTCTCCCGCATTTTGTATAATATTAATGGCGGGGTTTTTTGCACATATACAGTTTTATAAACTGTATTATGTGCATTTTGTGCCAAAAGGTAATCTAATTGCTGCCCAGGGCGCCCCCCCCCCCCCCCAGCGCCCTGCACCCAACAGTGACCGGAGTGTGTGGTGTGCTGTGGGAGCAATGGCGCACAGCTGCAGTGCTGTGCGCTACCTTAATGAAGACAGGAGTCTTCAGCCGTCGATTTCGTCGCTTCTTCTGTCTTCTGGCTCTGCAAGGGGGACGGCGGCGCGGCTCCGGGAACGGACGATCGAGGCCGGGCCCTGTGTTAGATCCCTCTGGAGCTAATGGTGTCCAGTAGCCTTAGAAGCACAAGCTAGCTGCAAGCAGGTAGGTTTGCTTCTCTCCCCTCAGTCCCTCGTAGCAGTGAGTCTGTTGCCAGCAGATCTCACTGAAAATAAAAAACCTAACAAATACTTTCTTTCTAGCAAGCTCAGGAGAGCCCACTAGGAGCACCCAGCTCTGGCCGGGCACAGATTCTAACTGAGGTCTGGAGGAGGGGCATAGAGGGAGGAGCCAGTGCACACCAGATAGTACCTAATCTTTCTTTTAGAGTGCCCAGTTTCCTTCGGAGCCCGTCTATTTCCCATGGTCCTTACGGAGTTCCCAGCATCCACTAGGACGTCAGAGAAAAAATCGTTTAGCATCGTGAACATTGGCATAGTGTGTGCGGCTCTGAATTAGGCTCCCGATCTCAGCCTGCCTCTTCTCTTAAATGGCTTACTCCATTAACCATCTCATTCACCTGTTTGTCACTTTCCCCCACTTACTAGGGATGGTCATTGCACGATAGTAATCAAACAGTGGCAGTGATGCCGTGATTACAGCATCCCTAGTGATAGCATGTACCCACTGCAAGGTAACCATCGAGCATGCACAAACGGTGCTGTGGACACCGCTCATGACTGTCCACAGCTGCACTGAAGATACGCTTCACCGGATGGCAATCCAGACCTGGAATGGATAAACTATTTCCATGGAGTTGGGAACATCTATGGCATACTTGCCGACTTCCTGGCTGCTCTCTCCGGGAGAGAGCAGCCAGATCGGCTCAGCATGGGGGGCGGGGCAGGGCTACGATGTGCAGAGAGGCGAGCAAAGGCGGAACAGGGGCGGGACAGAGATGGAACGGGCAGGATGGTAGTGGAACAAGGGTTGTGGCTATAGAATCGCGTCATCGACTGCCCCAACCATACACTTTACTCACTAAGTGGGCAGCCGGGCAGGGGGGGACTTTAAAAACCGGGAGACTTGGGGGGGAGGGAGGGCCTCCCGGCCATTCTGGGAGAGTGAGCAAGTATGATCTATGGTTGCTGCCCAAAGGCTTCCAATATTCATACCATCCATTTGCCTGTCAGTAAGTCCCATCACCTCTCACGCAGTGTTATACACCCCCATTAAAATATTTCTCTTCAGCTTCCTGTCTTATTCTCTCCATCTGTTTTAGGGGCCTATTAATCAAATAAGCTTGTAAAGACAGCGGGCCCCATTTATCAATAATTTGGGCACCTGACAGCAATGCATTTCCCATAGAAACCTATGTGGGCTGGGGGTACAGGGGGTTATTCAGGTTTGTTTGCAAACGAAAAAGCAGACTAATGGGCAAAACCATGCTGCACTGCAGGTGGGGCAGATGTAACATGTGCAGAGATATTTAGATTTGGGTGGGTTGTATTGTTCTTGTGCATGGTAAATTATGTCTGCTTTATTTTTACATCTACCCCACCTGCAGTGCAACATGGTTTTGCCCATTAGTCTGCTTTTTTTGGTTTGCTAACAAACCTGAATGCACTGTAGGTGGGGCAGATGTAACATGTGCAGAGAGATATGATTTGGGTGAGGTGTGTTCAAACTGAAATCTAAAATGCAGTGTAAAAATAAAGCAGCCAGTATCTACCCTGCACAGAAACAATATAACACACCCAAATCTAACTCTCTCTGCACATGTTACATCTGCCCCACCTGCAGTGCACATGGTTTTGCCCAATAACTTACTTTTTTGGTTTGCTAACAACTCTGAATAACCCCGTATAGCCCCTATTTTTATGCGGCAATAGAAATTACTTTACAGCCTATTAACGTGAAAAAAAAATATCTCAGGAGCAGCTGAGTGATGCTCGGGTGCTCATCGATGCTGACCACCAGGAGAAAGCACAGACTTACAGCACTGTCACCTTTCTGCACATGTGACCCAGCATACCCACGTCACACATGTGTATAAAAGTCAATAAACTATGTTTTATAAAAACTAAAAAAAAAATGACATGCAGTAAAAATAGAAAACAATATTATTTTAACATCATTTAAAACTAAATGCTTTATTTTAATAATAAAAACTTTTTTTTCTTGTCTACTGCATCTGCTATCCACCTTTCGGTATCCGGTCTACAGGTCGACAGTCAAAGGTCGACCACTAGTGGTCGACATGCAACATGCATTAAGTTGACATGATCATTAGGTCAACATGTAAAAGGTCGACAGTGATTATGGTCGACAGGTTCAAATGGTTGACATGACAACTTTTTCTTACTTTACTATCCATGTGGACTACAATTGGGAATAGCAACCTGAGCGAATTGAGCCATGCAAGGGGACGCAGTATACTAACTGGGGTCCCCTGTGGTATGACGGCGAAAAGACACAAAAGAAAAAAGTGTGGACTTTTTTGTGTCGATCATTTCACATGTCGACCTTTGAATGTGCTGATCTTTTGTACCTGTCGACCTTTTGTACCTGTCGACCATATCAACCTGATATACAGGTACCACTGTTGACCTTGGTAAATATGCAATAAATAAGACAGCCCCTGCAATGGCCACCACCAGCTGTGGGGCTGGATAAATATTCTGGTCTGTCCCTTCATTACAAATAATATATATATATATATATATATATATAGATAGATATATATATGGGGTAAAAAGCAAATGGAAATTTTAAAACTCGTATTGGCTTTTTTTTTAAATAGAGCCCTTAGTGCTAATTGCCTTTAATAACTAGGCTCTTTATTCAGTTTCACTCCTCACCTGTCTCCCTATGTCTCTCCATAACCTATCTCTCTATGCCTCTCCATAACCTGTCTTTCTACGTCTCTACATAAATTGCCTCTCTATAACTCTCCATAACCTGTCTCACGGGGTATATTTACTAAGGTGTGAGGTTTATTTTTTTTAAATGTAGATGTTGCCCATAGCAACCAATCAGATTCCATTTAACATTTATATAGCTGCTTCTAGAAGAAAATAGCTAGAATCTGATTGGTTGCTATGGACAACATCTACATTTCTAAAAAAAACTCACACCTTAGTAAATATACCCCTACGTATCTGCATAACCTGCCTCTCTATTGTATGTCTCTCCATAAAATGTATCTCTATGAATCTTCATAAACTGTCTCTCTATGGGGCCTATTTATCACCATCCGCATCCTCGGATGCGGATGTGGTGTGATAAAATCGCCCAAACTTGCACTGCGATAATTGATTACATCGCAGAGATGTATCAATTATCTCATGCAGGGACAGACACTCCGCAGCATCATCGGGGTATTTTTGTAAAAAATACCCCAATGTCCTGCTGCACATGCGCCGCCGTTGCCTGGTCAAACTGCCCCCAGCTGACCCCCCCTTCCCAGGATAATATACTTACCAGTCCGGGAAGCCGGTCCACGCTGCTCCTGCTGGGCTGCCAGGCGCCGGATCCTGTGTGCTGCGGTGACCCCCGGTGCTGTAAAGTGCACTGCCGCTTTGCAGCGTCACTTTACTGCACCGGGGTCACAGCGCAGCACATGGGGGACCAGGCAGCGCTCAGCAGAGCAGCGGACACCGGCTCCCTGGACAGGTGAGTATGTTTTGTTTTGTTTTTTACACTGTGATCAGATCATTATAAGTATGGGGAATTTGATGTGGATTACTAAAAAAAGGTGAATTATAGGGTTTGAAGCAGTTTTGCATGAAAACTGCTCCAAATGCCCTTTAATACATTGGAGTGATACTAAAATAATGTGAAAAAGGGTGTGAAAACACCCTTTTTCACATTATTTTAGTAAAAATAATGTTAATAAATGGGCCCCTATGTCTCTGCATAACCTTCCTCTCTACATCTCTCCATAACCTGCCTCTCTATAATCTGTCTCCTCTATAGATTGTAAGCTTGCGAGCAGGGCCTTCCTATGTCTATGTCTGTCTGTCTTTGCCCAGTTTTGTTCTATAACTGTTGTTCTAATCTGATCGCTTCTCGGCCTTTTGGCTAAGATCAAGTGTAGTATCTGTTCTTATCAGTTCACGCTGACTGACAGTGCTACCTTGTTTCTTGGACCGACAATTGTCCTTCTCAGGGCTAAGCTGCACCCGGGCCGAGAAGCCAGAAAAACCGAAACCGAGACTGCGAGGAGAAGATCGCTTGAAGAGGGAGAAGATTTGCATCGCCCCCCAGCTACAGCAGAGGGTTAGACTTGTTTGCTCTGCCCTCTGGAGAAGATACCCCCCTCCGCCAGCAAGACTGCGTGGAGAAAAGGGACTTCGCCGGAGAAGCTTTGCATCGCTCCCTAGCTGCACTGGAGGGTTAGACTTGCTGGCTCTGCCCTCTGAAGCAACCGACCGCCTCTCCTCCTCTCGACAGAAGCGCTGATCCTCTGCCCCGCCTCCTACGCCAAAGGGAACGTGAGTATGGCCACCGCTGCCCCAGCTGCTGCTGTTCCAGCTCCCGCTGCTCCAGCCTCTGCCTCCACTCCGGCCACCCTCGCCAGGAAGAGCCAGGCGAAGACGGCGAAGAAACCCGCCAAAGGCCCCACCGGATCGGCCGCATCCAGCGCCACCACCCCTGCAGCGACACCGCCAGCGGCGCCCACCCAGGTGAGCTCTATGGACAAACCGTCCCTGGAGCCCTGGATGAGGCATACCGTGGTGATGAAGCTGAAGGAGGTGGATGGACGGATGCCGGACATGACGGTTGAGACCTTTGGAAAGAAGATGATCCTTGACCAAGGCTTCTCAACCGCTGAAACCCTCAGCGTCCAGAGCTACTTGAAGGGGATCTTCTACATCACCTTCGCCTCCCTTGCCATCTGCAAGAGGTACTGGGAGGCAGTGAAAGCGGCGAGACCCGAATCCCCTTTCTCCCGCTTTGTGGGCAATTGCCCTATTCAAAGAGAGGAAAGGCGGGTGACGGTTTCAATGCGAAACTCACACACGCCCATCAAAGACATCGTCACATTTCTCAGCCGTTTCTGCACCGTCAAGAAAGACCCCACAAGGCTTCTGGACGGGAACAGCTTCTGGACTGGAAAATGGGCGGTGATCGTCGTCCTGCAGAAGGACACCTCGTGCTCAGAAGGAGTCAAGCACCTCCCACAGTGCTTCTCCCTGGGGGGATCCCAAGTACTTCTTCACTACGCCGACCAGCCACGCAACTGCAGGAAGTGTGGCGGGATGGGCCACGTGATGAAGGACTGCAAGTTCCCGGTCTGCAAGAATTGTCACATGGCCAGCCATGAGACAAAAGACTGCCCCACGAGGAAAACCTGCAACCTGTGCGTCAAGGTGGACCATGTCTACATGGACTGCCCGAGTAGGGCGAGAACCTACTCAGCGGTGGTGACCGGACGTGCTCTCCCTGCCCTGAAGCTGCTGCCCTCTGCTACGCAGAAGGAAAAGAAACCGCAGGAGGGTAAGAAACCTGCCAACCCCACCCCCCTCCCATACCACTCCCCTTCCCACCGCCACCAGCCCATCCTCTGTGACAGAGACTCCCATCCCTACCACTGTCACAACCCTTCCTGACCCCTCCTCCGACTCTCCTACCTAGCCCACTGTCTCTCCCAACCCAGCCCCCCCTGCCCTCTCTTCCCTGGAAGAGTACCCCCCTCTCCCGCCCACTGCAGGTACCGAGAAGATGAGGAATTGCAAGAGGAAGGGGCTCGACAGCCCATCTGCGGACCCTGAATCCTTCAAGAAACTGGCGGTCGAGCTGATCCCGCTGGAAGAAGAAATGGAGGCGTTGACGGAGGCAATCAGCAGGGAGGAGGAGGAGCTTGACGCCAACGCTGCCAACATACTCGACCAGATACTGGGAGACAACTCGCCGCCACCCGAGCAGGGTGACCTGGCATCTGATGCCGAGGAATCCCCGCCCGACGGAGTGGTAACGTAAACGTTGAATTGTAACTGTTGCCTAGCCTTTCTTTTTTCCCCAACTAATGGCGTAATTTTCTATTTTCACCATTAATGTGAGGAGTATTAAGGATAAGCTTAGAAGACAGTCTGTGTTTACTTTCTTAGAAAGTCAGAAATGTGATGTGTATATGTTGCAGGAATGCTCTCTTCCCTTCTCCAAGTCCTACAAACATCTGGGCAGGCAGTGGTCTCACGGTGCCTCCTATTGGTCCGGTGGGGGTGAGTGTAAGACTGCAGGGGTCGCCATTCTTATTAGGGGGAGCCTCTTCACGCTAGATTCTGTTCAGGAGCTCGTCTGCGGCAGATTACTTGTCGTAGACGGCTCCTGGGCAGGTGAGCCTATTAGGCTTATCTGCGTGTACGCCCCCCCTGGCAAGAGTGAGCGTTTGGAGCTTTTCCAGACCCTGCGACTGCAGCTCGCAACCGCTAGGGCGGTAGTGATGGCAGGAGACTTCAACTGCACCATGGAGGAGGATGGACGCAGCACCAGCAACTCTACCAAGCTTGATGTGACGTCTAAACTGCTTATAGAAATGGTGACCGAAGCATCACTGCGGGACGCTATGGGCTCCATGGGGGCCGGCTCCGTGAATTACACATGGAGCCGCCCCGATGGCTCTGTGCGTTCCCGCATTGACTTTGTGTTTACCTCTAGAGCAGTGAAACAGACTAGGCATTCTATGGTCCCCTGCTTCTTCTCAGACCACAGGGCCATTCTCTTCCAAGGAGTCCTGGGCAGCGGTTTTTCACCTGGCCCAGGCTCCTGGAAGTTGAATTGTGCCCTACTGGAAAGAGAGGATGTGCTGGCGGAGCTGAAGGATGCCTACATCACATGGAAAAATGACAAATGTTATTTTGACTGTATGAGTGACTGGTGGGAATATGTCAAGGCTAACATTCGCAGTTTCTTTCAGGTTAAAGGGAGACAACAGGCGTGCGACCGAAAGAGGAACTTCAGGAGACTGCAAAGACTGTTGCAGTCCCTGCTGGACCTTCAACGGTGTGGCTGGGACGTGAGAGACGAGCTGGATGAGACCAAATGGGGCCTGAAAAGGCACTTTGAGGAGGAATCCAGACGTATCGTCTTCCGTTCCAAGGTGGAGAACCTGGAGAAGGATGAGAAATGCAACTCTTTCTTTTTCAGGAAACTCCACTCTGGCCATACGCCCCTGACTGAGCTGCGAGATGAGACCGGCATTCCCAGACAGGGGAAGGAGGGCGTGATGAAAGTCGTCCGGGACTATTACAGCGACCTCTACTCCCCTAAGACTACAGACAGTGAGGAGGCTGATAAGTTCCTGTCAGGTATCACTAACACCATTGATCCTGCAGGCAAAGCCGCCCTGGATACTCCCTTGGCGTTGGAGGAGTTGCACTCTGCCGCCAGATCCTTTAGGCAGGGCAGGACCCCGGGCAGTGATGGTCTCCCAGCAGAGCTCTATGTAGCGCTGTGGGACCTCATTGGACCGGACCTGCTCGAGCTGTATGGGGAGATGGTGGTGGAGGGCAAAATGCCCCCATCGCTAAGGGAGGGAATGATCACGATCTTGTATAAACGTAAGGGGGAGAGATGTGAGCTGAAAAATTGGAGGCCCATCTCTCTCTTAAACGTGGACTACAAGATCCTCGCCAAGGTGCTCGCCAACAGGCTGAAGGCTGTCATCGGACAGATCATTCACCCGGACCAGACCTGCGGCATCCCTGGTCGCAGGATTGCAGACAGCCTTGCTCTCCTCAGAGACACGGTCCATTACATCAAGGACCGGAACGTTCACGCGGCCCTGGTCAGCCTTGACCAGGAGAAGGCCTTTGATCGTGTCTCACATGAGTTGATGGGCAGGGTTCTGCATAAATTTGACCTCGGTAAAATGTTTTGTACGTATGTTAACCTGATGTACCTTGACATCCACAGCTCGGTGCTGGTGAACGGCTGGAAGACTGACCCTTTTCTATTCTGTCTGGGGTCAGACAAGGCTGCCCTCTTTCACCTCTTCTTTTTGTTTGTGTTATAGAGCTCATGGCTGTATGCATCAGACGGAATCCAGAGATCAGAGGGATCGCCGCACCGGGCCGTGACCGACGAGAGGCCAAGTGTTCGCTGTACATGGATGACGTCACTGTCTTCTGCGCAGACCAGCGTTCGGTGACAGCACTCGTCCAGACCTGCGAGAACTTCGGCCGAGCCTCAGGGGCTAAAGTCAACTGCGGGAAGTCAGAGGCTATGCTCTTCGGAAAGTGGCACCTGTCATCCTCTGCACCATTTCCTTTTGCCATCAAGCCCGACTTCATTAAGATCCTCGGAGTCTGGTTCGGCGGTGAGGGTGCAGCCCTGAGATGTTGGGACGAGAGACTGGCGACTGTTCGTCAAAAGATTGGATTGTGGAGCCTCAGAGAACTTACCATCGAGGGGAAATCACTTGTGCTGCGCAACGAGATCCTTCCCGTTCTGCAGTACACCGCGCAAGCCTGGCCACCTCTGGCCACCGTCTGCAGGGCCATCGCAAGGGCAGTGTTTCACTTCATCTGAGGCTCCAAGATGGACAGAGTAAAGCGATCAGTTATGTACAAGGAGCCCCTCAAGGGTGGAAAGGGTATCCCTGATATCCCCACCATGCTTCGAGCCTTCTTCGTGTGTAACTGCATCCGCAGGACTTTGTGCGAGAACTTTAACGACTCTGCAGGAAACTCCATGTCCCGTTTCTTCCTCCTGCCTCTTTGGAGGAACCTTGGCTGGGACAAATGGGACAGCTCCATCCCTTACAACTGGAACACTCCGTGGTACTACCTGGATGTGTCCAAGTTCGTGAGGGAACACCAACTGGAGGGAGTTAAGCCTGACTTATGGAAACCGAAGACCATCTACAAGCTCATCAGAGCTAAAGACGATTTGGAGCCGATTCCGGGGCTCCCTTCAGCGACTGCCAAACAGTTCTGGGAGAATGTGGCCTCCAAAAGGCTCACAAACAGACACAAAGACCTGTCGTGGATGGCCATTCAAGGGGGTTTACCCCTCAGGTCATTCATGCACTCCCGGAACCTGTGCAGGTACAGACATTGCCCCAGGTGCATCATACATGAGGAAACATCTATGCACCTGTTTTGGGACTGTGCCTGTGCCCAGTTGTTGTTGGATGCCCTGGAAAACGAACTGAAAAACTGTGTGCCAAGGAACTGTCTCACGTACCATTCGGTACTCTACGGACTATTCCTTGGCACCCACACCGTTGGGGCGATCCAGGAAGCCTGGCGCCTTATGAACTGTGTTAAGGACGCTTCGTGGCTCGCCAGGAACCACCTCATACTGCGGAGGGAGAGGATGTCCATCCAGGACTGTTGCAGGCTGGTTCACAGCCTGCTCAGAGACTATTCCATCATGGACAGCCCTGAGGAAGAGGACTAAATCCCCCCTTTTTCTGCCCCTCTCCCCTTGTTTGAACTGATTAATGAGACTTTGGGACGTGGCCCCTTCCCCCCCACTCACAATGTCTGTTGTTTTGTTGATGTCTTTCTATTTATTGCCCCTCCCCTTATATGTGTCTGTCTTTCAATAAAGCTTCGGGCATGTGATTCACCCTCCCTCACCCTCCTACCCTCCACACCCATAGCCTTATTAACTGTTGTGTTATTGTATAGTTTAAATGCATAGTGCAGTCCGAGAACTATAGTGTAGGCTGGCCTGTGCCGTAGTTCTTCGACTGCACTATACCGTCTGCATCTGTACTGTGTTTTGGCTGTGCTGCGACACGGTACTTATGTTTGTCATGTTTATGTATGTTTTTTGCTACTTTATGCCAATAAATACTGCTTTTTCAATCAAAAAAAAAACTGTTCTAATTGTAAAGTGCAACGGAATACACTGCGCTATATAAGAAACTGCTAATGAATAAATAAATAAAATAAATAACCTGCCTTTCTACGTGTCTCCATAACCTTTCTTCCTACATCCCTAGATAACCTGCCTCTCTATGGGGTTTACTTACTAAGCCTTGGATGGAGCTAAAGTACCAGCCAATCAGCTCCTGTCATTTTTCAAACCCAGCTTGTGGCAGTTAGACAGTGATTGGCTTGTACTTTATCTCCGTCCACTTTATCTCCATCCAAGGCTTAGTAAAAAGAGCCCTATGTCTCTTCATAAACTGCCTCTACATCTCTCCATAACCTGCCTCTCTACATCTCTCCATAACCTGTTAATGGGGTCTATTCATGAAGCAGTGAAAACGGCGTAGAAGTGAGCCAGTGGAGAAGAACCAATCAGCATTGAAGTAACATTTATAATTTGCATACTATAAAATCATACAAAGCAGCTGATTGGTTGCCATGGGCAACTTCTCCGCTGGCTCACTTCTCCACTCTTTTCACTGCTTCATGAGTAGACCCCAATGTCTCTCTGCATCTCTCCATAACCTGCCTCTCTCCGTAACCTGTCTCTTGATAATGTCAATTATTATCTTTAAACATAAAGCTATACACTAATACCATGGAGCCGCTATGGCTGCTAGACCACGTGCACGTGCTACGCACTTTGTACGCTATTTGCGTACAGAGTCCCGCACGTGGTACGCACTTGGCGTACACACGCTGCGCTGAGTGTACGGAATACACACAGCGGGCGCACACACAGTTGATAACCTTTAAACCTTGTCAATAAAACACAGTAAGAATATGCTTATACTCTAAACCTTAGTAGTCAAATACTGTAATGATGTAACGCTTAAAACCCTTAACAATGTGTACGCTGTTTGAGCGATTGAGACGCTAAGAGAGCCCTTTGCAGGAAAGTGAAAACACAACACCGGGTTTGGTTAAAACCACAACAGCTCTAACACTGCCGTGGATTATTCAGAGAAAAAGGGGAAAAACAATACAAGTTATACACTACAAGCTAACACAGAAATCTAACAGAATAACAGAGAATAAGACGAACAATGGCGAACAATGGCTACAGAGAATATACATACGTGGGGAATCTTTCGCATGCGCGACCTGGAATCCAGTCCTCAGCTGTTCAGGTAGAAAGCCTTCAGAGACATGAGGCTGGCCAGGCAACAGTGGTCTTTATATACACAACATACATTCACAATACAATGGTACCTGTAATCTCATTGTTCATTGGACACAGGGATGTGTCTCTACATTACAGCAAAGGTCATAGGTGGATTTGAACAGGTGGGCTGTGTCTTTCCCCAACTGCTCTGGTGGGAGGTATCCTCAGGATTCCCGCCGCATGTGTAATTTACAGCAAATACAGTTAATGTTCATAATCTACTTCTGTACATAAATATACGCAGGAGCGAGCGATCCTTTCCTAACTAACACCGGAATGTTACTCTTAAAATACCCTACAGCTGGATACTAGACACCACCTTTCAACCTTTATCTGACCCTTCCTATCATGCAAAGAGGAATCTCTCCGTCCAGGAACAGTTTAAACTAATCATACTCGCTGACATGGTCTAGGGGGATATTAACTACAAAATGCACTATTTGGGTTAAATATGCTACGATCGAGTCGCACGCTACACGCTCACAAACTCAGCCGTAAATACACATCTCATGCGCACGATCGCCGGAGCGATCTTACGCAACTTGCGGGTATGTGCACGCACGGGGGAACAGGTGCACGAGCAGCGTGCATGTGCATGAGGGAAAAGTACAAGGGGTATGCATCATGATATTTTTCGACTTTGACAGTCCACCCTTTGGCAGTCAACAATAACTGCCACTATCTAAACAATTAAGCAGAAAAATATACAATACAATGAAATACTTATAAATGATTGGGTGGAGGTAGGAGAGGAGAAGGTGGGAAATGTATGACCTAGTGGGATAGTAAAAGCAGGTATGTATGAAATTCATGTCTGAGGGGTCATGTATCATCGTGCCGTACATGTTCTAGATAAGCTTCGAGGTATTGCGAAGTATACATTAAATCCTTCTTATCCCGTATTAAGGGTCTGTAAGTGGGCTAACAAACACTACCGAGCTCTTTTCGGCTTTTAGTTCCAACAAATGGGGTGCACATTAGTTGATGATACATGGAGGGGGAAAATATGTGAGTGCTAATATATGTACCTATATTACCTGTCGACTATGTGTGTCACTACCTGAAGATCGTAGAGATGAAGATAAGAAACATGTGTTATAAATACATTCATATGATAATGTGTGTAATTGTCCTTGGATGTCTTGTTGAAGTCTTGTCCGGATAGGTGTATCTTTGCTGTGGGTGGTAAGCAGAGTTTTTCAAGTGTCCATAGAAAGTTAAAATCTCTAAAGTGTCTCGCAAAGTCTGTGAAAATGTTCATCAAAGGTCTGTAGAACTGTTCATCAAAAGTCTGTAGAAATGTGCATCAAAATCTTCTTCCGAGTGGATGTCTTTTTACCTTGGAGAAAAACAAAGGAGAAACGGGTGAAAGAAACGGACCGTGGATTCACGTCTTATAACAACATTGTCTCGATTGATGGGTCATAAATTAAACCAGTTGTTGTAACAATGCCCTCGCTCCTTAAACTCATCAATTTG
Organism: Pseudophryne corroboree; assembly: GCF_028390025.1. Lineage (NCBI taxonomy): Eukaryota > Metazoa > Chordata > Amphibia > Anura > Myobatrachidae > Pseudophryne > Pseudophryne corroboree. The sequence continues at coordinate 385,248,058 of NC_086451.1, forward strand.
GTACTGCGCTTGCAATGCATTAAAATTCGAACACATCTAAATATCAATCCAATCATTATGATAACTCCCAGGATACAAAGGAGAAATTTCCCTACATTCACGATAACATTTTGAGCCCATTCTCTTAAACCTGAGAACCAATTGCGTGGGTTCAACCATGAAACCCAGCCGGTCAGTTCATTACTCACAGCAGTAAGGGTAAGGTTGTGTCTCCTTCGGAACTCCCACTTCAATTGCAAGATATCGTCCATCTTTTGATCTATGACCTCGGTTGGGTCATCGGTGCTGTTTGTGATATATGTATAGCACTTCACGCCATACTGAGTTGCTAGGGTGACACAATACCCGCCTGTCACCGCTGTGAGGTAATTGAGAACCATCCTGTGCTGGATCAGTTCCGTTTTGTAAGCTTGCAATTCCCTCCCAGTATACCTGAAGGTGTCATCATACATCTCGGTGATATTGTCTATCAGGTTCGCTAGCGCAGTAATATACCTAAAATTTATAATTCCTCTGGCGGTACGGGTGATATCTAACGCGAGTAGGAATTGAATCCCCGTGGATTCGTGGATCAAATCAGAGGCTGCGTGCTCTGTCCTATCTATAAGGTGTCTCTTAACAATGTGTTCGTAGTGAGTGTAAGGAGCTTGAGCATTGCGGTGAACGTCTTTCATCTTATCATGGGTAATGGTCATTACTTCTGGCAACACTCTTCCAATGTAACACAATCCCTCTGAGTTTGGGGCAAGCCACTTATACGCCTTCCTCCCACATATGAAATATGCATCATCGGGGAGGACATATGGGACAGAATATGACATCACCATATTGCAAACCTTCCAGGTGAAAAATCCTATCCCTAACTCTCTCATCTGTTCAGTACACATATCAGGCTGTATGATATGCGCACAGTATCCTGGAAATACTTCTCCAACCCGCATGGTCCTACTTCCTAGAGTGTACCTATACTGAAAATATCTCCCACCGTTGGCTATTTGGCGTATAAGTTCTGAGTCTACGGGCATTCTATCGGCTCTGTGTGAAAATGCCATGGTTTGGTTGTTCCATGTCACTTCCCAATTTCCCGGCTTTCGGGGATTGGAAATGTTAAAACATATTAAGGACCTATCCACATGATATTGGTGGAGCTTCAAACTAGGAGGCCTAGAAATATTAAATTTCTTGTCCACCGGTCTCCCACCCACCGGTCTCCCACCCCTTAATTCAAGTACCTCACCTATTGTTAAAGAGTATGGCACTAGTCCTGACTTGCTCTGGCCTTGAGGTACTTGAGAGCACACCCAGCATTCTGTTTGGTTTAAAACCTTACCCACTAATGAGTGATAGTCACTCAGTGGATGACGGTCCATGTTGATATTTTTTTTTTTTAATATTTGTTTATTAGGCATTTGAGATACAAACTGGAGCAAGCAGTAATATCGAATCAAGTTACACTTACAGAGTCAATAGTACATGGTAAACATCCCCTTGGGGGTGAACAAAAATTGACATAGACAAAGTAGTGTGAGCCTGACTTCTATCTAAACAAAACTTATACTCATCAATTTTTTGAAGATATTATGAGACAGTATAAGAATGGAAAGAGCAGTAGAGAGAGAAAAAAAAGAGGGGAGAAACAGAGACACAAGATCAGAAACCAGAGGCGGGGAAGGTAAGTATGAATGGTGAAGGGTAGGGTGACTCGATCGGCCCCATCCAGAGGAAAGGAGCCAAAAAAGAAAACGGTATGTGAGAATGCACATTGTTTGGAGCTGACGATAGAGCCAAGCCCCATTAGCGGAAAGGGGGAGAGGTCTTAAAAAAGGACGTCCACGGGTCCCAGGTCCTAAGAAAGGCCTCCGAAGAGCCCTTCAAGATACTAGTGATATGTTCCATAGTATAGATGTGCCATATTTTCCCCACAATTTCTCCCTGAGTAGGAGCCTCAGTGGATTTCCAAGTCGATGCAATGGCACATCTAGCTGCAGGACCATATGGGTGAACAATTTAATCTGACATCGCGAGGCTCCAGGGATTGATCTGAGAGGAGGAAGTGCTTGGGATAAAAGGGGATATTGATCTCCGGGATTGAACTGAAAAGAGATCCCAATTCCCTCCAGAGAGGGAGGAGTCTAGGGCATTCCCACCAAATATGCAAGAACGTACCATCCATTATTTTACATCTCCAACAAAGTGGAGAAGTGTCTGGAAACATCTTGGCAAGTCGGGTGGGAACATAATACCATCTATAGAAGAGCTTGTATGCATTTTCCTTTGCCCGCACACAAATAGAGCTAGATGCTAAGCTAGTGTAGATATCTGTCCACTCCTCAGAATCAAATATTTCTCCCAAATCCGATTCCCACGCCCTTTCATGAGGCTCCTTATCTAGTTGCCCTGGGGGAACCAGTGATCTATAAATAGTGGAAATAAATCCTTTAGTCGAGTTCGCGCGCGTAGCATGAACTTCCAGAGAAGTTAACGGCCTATGATTAATCTGTGTAAGAAGCTTGGAGTGGAAATGACGAATTTGCAAGTATTGGAAGAAGATTGAATGAGGAAGTGCATATTTAGATTGTAATTCTGCAAAGGTTGGGAACACTGAATCTGAGATTAGATCATTTATTAACATGATCCCCTCCCCTCGCCAATGGGGCAAGGCATTAGGGTGACGGCCTGGACAAAACAAAGGGTTATCAAATATTGGGACCAGGGGACTAGGGGGCGGTGCCAACTGGAATTTACGATTAGCCCAATCCCAGACGTCTAAGGAGTGGGAAACTACTGGGTATGATTTAACGGAGCGAGGGTGTGTCGAAGAGGGAAGCCACAATAACGAGGAAAGATAGTTCAAATTAAGAGAGTCGGCCTCTATTGAGACCCATACCCTCTCTACTTTTGGAGTATTCCATAGAGTACATTGTGCTAGGGTGGCCGCTATATAATAGGCCTTGAAGTCTGGGACTCCTAGGCCGCCCTCCGAGGTGTGTTTTTGTAGTATAACACGTTTCACTCTGGGCTTCTTTTTAGACCAGATGAATTGGGACGAGGCTTGCTGGAGGTTTTTAAAAACATAAGGTGGCACTCGAACAGGGAGAGTTTGAAACAAATAGAGGAGTCTGGGCAACAGGTTAATTTTAACGGCATTGATACGACCGATCCAAGAAATATACTGGCTACTCCAGTTTTCAAGGTCTTTATGAAGTCGGGCGATCAGGTTGAGGTAATTGGCCTGAAAAAGGTGAGAATAGGTTTTGGTTATAGCAACTCCCAGGTACGTAAGTTTCTTTGCGTTCCAGCGAAAATTGAACCTGCGTGTTAAATTATCCTTCACATTTTGCGGGATGTAAAAGTCTAAGACCTCAGTCTTATCAGTATTAATTTTATAGCCGGAGTGTGCACCAAACTCCTCTATTTCACGAAAGAGATGGCGCAATGAATGTACAGGGTCAGAGATCGTAAGCAACACATCGTCTGCATATAATGCAATTTTGTGTTCAACAGCACCCACCCTTATCCCTCTAATGAGTGGATTGGCTCGAATCCGCGCAGCAAGGTGTTCTATAGTTAGAGCAAATATTAAAGGCGAGAGCGGACAGCCTTGCCGTGTGCCATTAGCTATCCGAAAAGGAGAAGACATCACTCCATTGGCAAGTACAGCCGCCCTGGGGTTGTTATATAATGCTGTAACTCCCTGAAGAAAGCGGCCCGAAATCCCCACCTGTTGTAACGTGTGGAACATAAACGGCCATTGAATCCGATCGAATGCCTTCTCGGCGTCTAAACCCAGGACCATAGCCGGCTGTTTTTGCTTGTGTATTTCGTGGATTAGATCCAACGTTCTGCGCGTGTTATCTAAGGCTTGGCGCCCATGTATAAAACCGACTTGGTCGGGATGGATCAGTTGAGGGAGCAAGGGCCCCAGCCTATTAGCCAACAATTTTGCGTAGATCTTAATGTCAACATTTAAGAGTGATATGGGCCTATAATTGGTAACCAGCTCAGGATCTCGACCGGGTTTAGGGATTACAACTATACTTGCCAAAGAAGTCAGGATATCAAAAGAAGCACCTCGCAATATATCGTTAAAAAATTTAGAGAGAAAGGGAGTAAGTTCCGTCGCACACTTTTTATAGTATATAGGGGAAAAAACGTCCGGGCCTGGGGCCGCTGACACTTTAAGATTCTTAATGGCACTTAGAATTTCTATATCAGTAAAGTCGGCATTTAGGTCCAAGAGGTGCTGGTCAGAAACACGAGAGAGTATAATATTAGTGAAAAAAAGAGGAAAGTGAAGGAGTATCCCGTATGTTGTGTTGGGGGGTGGAAGTAGGGAGATTATAAAGTGTTTCATAATAGGATTGAAATTCCCGCACAATTGTCTCTGGGTCATATGTGACGGTCCCTGAGTGAAGAGACCTCAATTTATTAATTAAATTCGAGGCCTTTTTCTCCCGAAGCTTATTAGCTAAAACCGAATCGGCTTTGTCAGCCTTATCGTAGTATCTCTGTTGGAGCCGTCGTAGAATAAAGGCCGTGTTGAGTCTGCCTCTTAGCGTGTTTATTTGAGAAAGTAAGGTAGTGGAGGGGTGTAGTTGATGTTCGAGCAATAGAGACGATATTTCAGTTTCTAGAGAAGAAATTTCACTGTGAGTCTGCTTTCGACGATGAGAAGCTGCGCTAATGAGCTTACCCCGAATCGTGGCTTTATGAGCCTCCCAGACAACACTATTAGCTATCTCATCAGATACGTTAATCTCAAAGTATTCCGATATGGCAGATCTAACGTCTCGGAGAGTAGATGGATCCAATAATAGGCTATCATCCAACCTCCAGGACCCAGACCTACCCCCGGAGCTACAGAGATCAAACAGGAGAATAGTTCCCGAGTGGTCTGTCCACGAGATGGGCTTTATACCTGCATAGGTGACCCTCGGCGCTAAGGAACGGGAGACTAGAATCATATCAATTCTGGCATATATTTGGTAAGGAGCAGAGTAATGGGTATAGTCCCTAGCCATAGAATTTTTGAGGCGCCAGGAATCCAGCAACATCATCCTATTAATACAGTTTCCCAATACCTGTGCCGTTCGCAGTACCTCAGGGGAATGTTTAATTCGAGTGGGGGCCTGTTTATCAAGAGACGGGTCGAGCACTGCATTAAAATCCCCACCAATAAGAATATGGCCTTGTGAGAACCGTTCTATTTGCCGAAATGTACTACGGAAGAAGCGGCCCTGACCAGTGTTTGGAGCATACAGATTAACTAGGGTGATCATCTCAGCTCCAATGGTAACCAACAGCATGAGAAATCTGCCTTCCGTGTCTATCAGGGATTTAGAGAGAGTAAAGGTAACCTTATTAGAAATCAAGATTGCAACCCCCCCTTTTTTTGCACGGGGCAGAGGCAAAATAGGATTGTGGAAAGCGCTTACCTCGCAATTGAGAATGAGTGCCAGTCATGTGAGTTTCCTGGAGCATCACGATGTCAGCTTTCTCCCGCCTACAAGTATCCAGGACCATTGTGCGCCGCCTAGGGGAGTTGAGGCCATTGACGTTCCAAGAGAAGACCTTCAGACCCATGGGGAAGGCCAGACACGAAAAGCTCTTACATTCTGCTGAAAGGAAAAATTGAACAGGGCCGGTCGAGCCAGGGGAGCCAGGGAAAGAGGAGAGGAGGGGGGGAGAGAGGAAGGAAAGACAAGGAAAGCAGAAGAAAAGAAAAGAGGAACAAGAAGAAAAGTAGAGGGCCTTAACAGGCCAGAACCCCTTGCAAAGAAGACCCCAATGATGGGGCTAAACATAATGAAAGTTAGGATTACATTTGAATAAAAAAGGGGAATAATACAGGCCCTCATTCCGAGTTGTTCGCTCGGTATTTTTCATCGCATCGCAGTGAAAATCCGCTTAGTACGCATGCGCAATGTTCGCACTGCGACTGCGCCAAGTAACTTTACTATGAAGAAAGTATTTTTACTCACGGCTTTTTCTTCGCTCCGGCGATCGTAATGTGATTGACAGGAAATGGGTGTTACTGGGCGGATACACGGCGTTTCAGGGGCGTGTGGCTGAAAACGCTACCGTTTCCGGAAAAAACGCAGGAGTGGCCGGGGAAACGGTGGGAGTGCCTGGGCGAACGCTGGGTGTGTTTGTGACGTCAACCAGGAACGACAAGCACTGAAATGATCGCACAGGCAGAGTAAGTCTGGAGCTACTCTGAAACTGCTAACTCGTTTGTAATCGCAATATTGCGCGTACGTCGGTCGCAATTTTAAGAAGCTAAGATTCACTCCCAGTAGGCGGCGGCTTAGCGTGTGTAACTCTGCTACATTCGCCTTGCGAGCGAACAACTCGGAATGAGGGCCACAGGGTGGATAAGGACTATCAAAACGACCTCCGTTGAAGGAGGAAAAAAAATAAAAAAAATAAAATTAGTCTAGGGTCGGGGAGACACCACCACGGGCCCCCAGACCATCAAAAAGACCTCCCCGAGGGGGAGGAGTCAGAGTCGTGGATCCGCAATATACAGACCAAAGCATACAATAGTCAATAACATCTAAAATAAATGTAGAAGAGTATCCAAGAACAGAGACTGAATACAAAAATTGCAACTAACAGTGTTAACAATTAGCGAGAGAAGAAACGTTGGCTAAGATCAAGGCCAGAATGGTGGGCACCTATGATAACAGCCAACTGTAAGAACGTAATGCTTAATAATCCTCATTACTACTCAGCGCTAAAGAAGCTAAGCGTAAGGAGGTAAACCCTCAACAATGAACACATGGTAGTAATTAGACCATTACACTCTAGTCTCGAGGTGGAATATCAGACCAACCGGGTGAAAGTTCCAAATCAAGGAGGGGCAGAGTCATTTTTCGGAGCACGGCGCACCTGCTGCCATGTCGTCTGAGGGGGCCGGGTACGCTGTGGCTTAGGAGAGCCCGGTGGGATTGTACCAGAGTTAGGTTCAGGTAGAATGTCTAAGTCTTCCAGTAATTTCTGACCCTGTTCCACCGTCTTCGCTGTGCGAACAGTGTTGTCCGCTAGAACTTGAAGTTGGAAGGGAAAGTTCCATCTATATTTAATATTATGGTGGCGCAGAATTCTGGTAATAGGTTGAAGATCCCTCCTTTTCTGTATGGTGGAAGGTGCTAGATCTTGGAATAATTGGACTTGCGTGTCCCTAAATGTGATGGACGGTGTGTCTCTGGTCGCAATGACGATCTTCTCTTTTATCTGATAATAGTGCAGGCGGGTGATTATATCCCGAGGCTGCTGGCCCGGAGGAGGCCTGGCTCTAAGTGCACGGTGTGCTCTATCGAGAAGAAGTTCGTTATCTTGAAGGCCAGGGAGAATATGCTGGAAAAGATCCTTAAGAAATGCGGGTATAGACGGAGCTGAGACAGTCTCAGGAACACCCCGGATCCGCAAGTTATTCCTGCGAGACCTGTTCTCCATATCCTCTTGTTTCTCCTTAAGGTCGACAATTTCAGATCTGAGGAGGGGGAGCTCCCTTTCCACCGAGTCTTGGTATCGGCATATGTCTTCCGTTTTGGACTCCAAGGCGTCCGTTCTCGTACCGAGAGAGGTCAGTTCAGATTTAAAGTCGTCCACTGCCCGCTTGAGCTCTTGTTGGAAGGTCAGCTTTATTCCATCTACCAGAGTCGTGAGGACAGAGTGTATGGACGGGTCTATGTCCAGTTCCAGCGGGGAATCGGGGGGGGGGGGGGGTGATCCCGCACGATATGTATTCTGCGGCGGTGCTTTAGTTTTGGGTGTAAATATAGAAGGAGTAGTCGCAGCCGACGCTTTCCTGTTCTTTTTAGACATATTAACAGCCGGTTTGAGATAGCCTGGAAACACACTATATATATATACGGATCCACAGAGAGAATTAGAAAGAATGGGGGCCACACAGGGGCAGCATCAATCCATCACGCGTGAGGCCAGAATGCGGGGCAGTATCCTGCTCTAAAACAATGCTCCAAATCTGTTATGTATCCCAGTTCGGGGACGGTGATGAGGGATGAGGGGTGGGTTAGGAGATTACAGCCAGCGGTCAGGTTCACAAGGAAGATGCGGTACCCCTGGATATCAGGATGTGTCCAGTCAAGGCAGTGCGCCCGCACAGCGGCAGGTATATATGCGGAGGGCCTGGATAAAAGCCGGGGGATCCCCAGGCAGCTAGGGCAGGGCCACAGATTAGCCCAAACGTGACCCCCCTTGAGATGATCGGGCCAATGCTGCACGGGATAGATCTATGGTGTGACTAATGATGGCCGCCGCAGCTGGGCTGTAGCTCCCAGGGGAGTAATGCAGGAATGGTGCTTACCCCTCCAAGTGCGGGTCACTGCAGAAGGTCCCCCACCTTGGTCGTCAGCAGGCTCCCACAGAGGGTAGCGTGGGCGTCGCGGCACTAACCTCCGGCCGGAGATACAAATGCCGCTCGTCGGGGCCAGTATGCGAGCCTCCGGACCTCCTCCGCTCCGACCTGTGGCAGCAAGAGGAGTTGCTCTCCGGGCACGTCAGCCGAGGTACCTTACCGCTGGAATCACCGGAGTGCAGCCTGAACGGGGCAACTTCCGGTCCGGCTCCTGAGGAACTCGAGGTCCCGGTTTCTATCTCGGTGTAGGCCGCAACCTAACGTGTCCGCCGGCTTCGCAGTGAGCACCGGGCGAGTACTGCCAGGCACTGGAAGCACAGGGGTGGCCGCCAGAGATGCGTGGGGTGGCCCAGAGAGGGTTAGATTAGAGGGTATAGTGGGAGCTGTGAGGCCACATGTCCGTCCGGAGCCACCATAGATAGTTTACCCCGTCAGGCCTTTGGTTCCAGGCCGTTCCGAGAGCCCTCTTACCTCAAACGCAGGCACCCCCAGCAAGTTGTGGCAGAGGATGCTTTGATCGCGGGCCCGGGGTCTGTGCCGTACGGGTGCCGCGGCCTCGACTTCCGGTGGGAGATGCTGGCGCCGCTCGCACGGAGTGTGCGCTGCTTTGGATCCCTTCTGCCTCGTACTGTGGTAGCGGGCCTGGCGGCTCTCCGAATCCTTCAGTGGAGGTACTGTGTGGCCGTAGACAGCGGCATCCAGCGCGTCCTGGGTCCCTTGCGATAACTTCCGGTCCGATCCCCGGGATACTCAAGGCCCCGGCTTCTAACCCGGCGCAGGCCACAACCCGCACGGGCACCTAGAGTGTCCGCCGGCTCCGCAGCAAGCACCGGGCAGCCGCCGTGGGGTATGGGACGTGAGGAGATGGCCCTCAAAGACGTGTGGGGTGGCTCAAAGAGGCTCAATTTGCGTGTAGATGCGGGAGCTGTAAGGACACACGTCCAGCTCGGTGTTCAGCTAGCCACGCCCCACCACTTTCCTTTCGGTCCATGTTGATATTAAGGCTGGACTGACATCTCTGGATGCACCCGTCCTCAACTATGTTTTCACAATTTCTACAGATACAATTTTCTTCAGCTAACAATCCTTCACAATGTCTCCTAGTGTCATGACTACCAGATCGTTTTCTGATACTCGCCTTTGCTCAGTGATTGTGTTGCTCTTGGAATTCTACGAATCCGTCCTTGTCATCAGAACCCATTCCAGATCCTTTCTCGACCTCTCTGGTACTCTCACCGAAACAGACTGTTCTGGTCAACAACAGGGTCAACAGGAAAACCCGGAACGCAGTCTCTAGGGGTAAGTCCATCTTGCAGGAGGAGAAAGAAAAATTGGTAATGGGAGGTAAAGAAAATAATTAGAAGGGAAAGAAAACTGGCGCGACAACCGCCTCTGATCCTGTAGTTCTCTGTGCTCAGGTGCCGTGACAACAGTCCTGCCTCTCAACTTTCCTGGTACAGGCACTCCAGTGATATGGTTTCCTCTATACTCTGCTCTTTGTCACTGGCTTTCTCTGGGTCAGCGACCTTCTTACAGTGGGACGAGTGGACCCAAGTCTCTCTTTCGGCATCCTTCAATGTTGTCGTGCTGGTCAGTAAGACTTGGTACGGTCCTTCCCACCGGTCAATCAGGCAACCTGAGCGTAGAAAATTTCGAATCATTACATAATCCCCAGGTTCAATGTCATGACAATTACTGTCTGGCAGATCAGGAATCACTAGCTTTAGATTGCTGTTTTGATTCCTCAACTGCTTGCTCATCTTAACCAAATACTTTACAGTTACTTCATTGTTGCATTTCAAATCATCCTGGGGGTCAATCATTACATGGGGTTGTCGACCAAAAAGAATCTCAAAGGGTGACAGGTTAAGAGGGGACCTGGGAGTGGTTCTGATGCTGTACAATACAAGTGACAAAGCTTCTGGCCACAACAATCCAGTTTCAGCCATCACTTTGCTCAACTTGTTCTTAATAGTGCTGTTTACTCTTTCCACTTTTGCACTCGCCTGTGGGCGGTACGGAGTATGCAGCTTACTATTAATTCCCATTAATTTGCACATTACCTGAAAGACTTCACCTGTAAAATGGGTACATCTATCACTTTCAATTATCCTAGGGATACCATACCTGCACACAAATTCCTGCACAATTTTCTTTGCAGTAAACACAGCAGTATTTGTGGCAGCGGGGAACGCTTCTACCCAATTTGAAAACACATCAATACAAACCAATACATACTTTAAGTTTCTACAAGGTGGCAATTGTATGAAATCAATTTGTATCACCTGAAAAGGGCCGTCCGTTGGCGGTATATGGGATGGTTCTGTTGGTATTGCCTTTCCAATATTCTTCCTCAAGCAGGTGAGGCATGTCATTGCTCTCTTACCCGCATGAGAAGAGAATCCTGGCGCGCACCAGTAGGCTCTTACCAACTTGCACATACCTTCTTTGCCCAGAGGAGTCAGACCATGTGCCGCCTCAGCTAAACTTGGAAGGTATGCTCTGGGTGCCACTGGCTTACCCTGTCCAGAGTCCTGAGGACTCCTGGCCATATCCTTTTGACCTCCAGACTGCCTTTAACTGTGGGGAACACAAATTTTGCATTTCACTCAATTTCTGTGTGTTGACAGTATTGAATACCATCAGTTGTGTGATGTCTGTCTGTATGGGGGTGCTGGCTGCTAATTTAGCAGCTTCGTCTGCCCGGCTGTTACCAAGTGACACTGGGTCTTGGCTGTACGTGTGGGCTTTACACTTGATAACAGCCACTCTGTCAGGTTCCTGTATCGCTGCTAGAAGTCTTTTGATGTGGGTTGCATGCGCCACGGGTGTGCCAGCTGCCGTCATGAAATTTCTGAGGCGCCATAGGGCCCCGAAATCATGCACTACTCCAAAGGCATACCTAGAATCCGTGTAGATATTGGCTGACTTACCCTTAGCCAATTCACACGGTCTGGTTAAGGCGACCAGCTCAGCAACTTGTGCTGAGTGTGGTGGGCCGAGGGGTTCCGCTTCTATGGTACCTTTGTCATCTACGACTGCGTATCCAGTACACAAATCTCCCGAGTCCGTCTGTCTGTGGCAACTACCGTCAGTGTAAAAAGTAAAATCTACACCTTCCAGTGGGTTGTCACTGATGTCAGGCCTTGCAGTGAAATTTTGGGTCAAATATTCCATACAATCACGTGTGTCAGTGTCTGTACTAAATCCTCCTTCACCATCACTTTCATCCCCCACCCTTTGTGCCTGTCCAGGCACACCTGGGAGATACGTTGCAGGATTTAGTGCGCTGCATCTCCTTATGGTGATGTTTACAGGGGCCATTAGTGCTAATTCCCACCTTGTAACCCGTGCAGATGAGACGTGTCTGGTTTGGGCAGAATTCAGTAAGGCTGACACTGCATGAGGTGTATGGATGGTCAGGTTGTGACCTAACACTACATCTTCGCTTTTACTCACTAGCAATGCTATCGCTGCAACACTTCGCAAGCATGTGGGGAGGGATCGTGCTACGGTGTCTAGCTGAGCGCTGTAGTAGGCTACCGGCCTGCTGGCATTACCATGTTTCTGGGTTAAAACACCTGCCGCACACCCAGCACTCTCCGTACCGTACAATTCAAAGGGTTTCCCATAATCTGGCATACCCAATGCTGGTGCCTGCGATAGGCACTGTTTGAGTCTCTCAAAAGCCAGTTCGGACTCGTCTGTGTGCGAAATCCGATCTGGTTTGTTTGATGAGACCATCTCTTGCAAAGGTAAGGCTAGCATGGAAAACCCTGGGATCCAGTTGCGGCAATATCCACACATTCCTAGGAAAGTGCGGATCTGTTGCTGGGTTTGTGGCAGAGTCATGTCGCGAATCGCCTGTATTCTATCAGCGGTGAGGTGTCAAGCTTGTGTCAAGCAATGTCCCAAATATTTTACCTTGGTCTGGCATAACTGCAACTTATCCTTTGAAACCTTGTGTCCCGTATCAGAAAGATGAAACAGAAGCTGTTTCGTGTCTCTCAAGGACGATTCGAGTGACTCAGAACACAGCAGTAAGTCATCTACATACTGTATTAATACTGATCCACTCTCAGGTTGAAAGGATTGTAAACAATCATGCAAAGCCTGTGAGAAAATACTTGGGCTGTCAATGAAACCTTGTGGTAAGCGAGTCCAGGTGTACTGTACTCCTCTGTATGTGAATGCAAACAAGTATTGGCTGTCAGGGTGCAGAGGGACCAAGAAGAAGGCGGAGCAGAGGTCAATAACAGTGAAAAATTTCGCAGTGGGAGGGATTTGCATAAGGATGACAGCTGGATTTGGTACTACGGGGAATTGGCTCTCGACTATTTTGTTGATCCCCCTTAGATCCTGCACTAGCCTGTAACCCCTCCCCCACTCTTTTTCACAGGGAAGATGGGACTATTGGCAGTGCTGGACGTCCTAACTAGGATGCCCTGTTGCAGCAAGCGCTCTATGACTGGGTACACTCCTAACTCCACCTCTGGCTTCAGAGGATACTGTGGGATTTTTGGAGCTATCCTACCATCTTTTACTTGAACTACTACAGGAGCTACATTTGCCACCAATCCAGTGTCTTGTCCATCTTTGGTCCAAAGTGACTCCGGTATCTGGGAGATCATTTCCTCTACCTTGGATGGACACCTGTCTGTAACAGCAGTGTGTGACATTAACCTTTGTGGGGAGTCTAGCATATCCTGCACTTCCTGAGCGTGATTCTCGGGTATATCTAAGAAAACACCTTCAGGAGTACAATATATGACACACTCCATCTTACACAGTAAATCTCTCCCAAGTAGATTAGTCGGAGCCGATGCAGCTAGCAAAAAGGAGTGCTTGGTCTGCAAAGGCCCTATCGTAATCTCTGCTGGTTTACTTAAAGGGTAGTGTTGTACTACTCCTGTTACTCCCATTGCTGGAATTGTTTTATCCGTGGTTTTCATACCTACCGTTGAATTTAACACTGAATTGGCCGCCCCGTATCTACAAGGAAAGGTAGTGATCTACCAGCTACATCAATTGTGACCTCAGGTTCACTTCCAAGGCTCGCAATTAATTTCACTGGCTGCAGACTACAGGTGTGGCCTGACCCCTATTGTAAGTTGTGACCATCCCGAAGCGCGTTGGCAGCTACAATATGTGAGGGGGGTAACTGAGAATTTTCAGAGACCTGCCAGTCTCTCTTTGGTGGGTACCTCTTTGTTTCCCCTGCACGTGGCTCATAACTCCTCCTCCGCGGTCCCTGATCCCATTTGCGTGCGCCAATGTCGTGTGTCATGTTCTGGTCTAGGGGGTCGATATATACCTTATGTGGGTCTCTAGAGTTGCAGTTCCGTGCGTAATGTCCTTCCCTCTGACAGTTAAAACATTTTATCACAGATGACTTACCATCAGGGGTCTGGGGCTTAGGCTGAGGTGGCCTTGTTGTAAGGGCCTGTATACTTACTGCCATCAGCTTATCCCCCTGTGACTCCCTGTGTCTAACGATGTTCCGATCATGCCCGACAGCGGACTCTCTTAATGCAGCCACCGAGATACCTCTCCAGTTGGGTTGAGTGGTCTGTACCCTTGTTCTCAACACTTCCTTTAAACCGTCCATTAATACGGACACCGCTACCTCCCTATGATGCATATTTTCCTCAATGTCCACGACCCCAGTGTATTTAGCCATTTCCTCTAGTGCTCGATGGAAATAGTCAGAAGCAGTTTCACCTTCTTTTTGTCTAATGGAGAAAATTTTGTTCCACTTGACAACAGTTGGGAAATATACTCCTAACTGCAGATTGATCTGTTTAACATTCTCCTGATTGTATTCATCAGTGAGAGGTATCTCTTCATCTAATTTACAATCAGTAATGAATTTCACAGGGTCAATGGTAGAGGGCAAACATGCCCGCAGCACTGTCCGCCAATCTTTGTTATTGGGTTCGGCGGCGTTACCTAGTTCTTTAATAAACCTTTGACATGCGGCTAGATCTTTCCTGGGATCGGGAAATTCAGACATAATTGTCCTTAATTCTGTCCGGGACCAGGGACAATGCATTGCAATGTTCCTGACGGGAGTGACTCCCTGTGCGTCAGTCTTTCCATTGGGGACTGCGATCACCCTGACAGGATTAAGTTCAATTACATCACTCTGGGTTGATTCTACAATGTGAGGTGTGATTGTCTCTGCATAATGTACAGTTCCGTACTTACCTGTGGACACGACCTCACCTGTCCCTCCACTAGGGGCCTTCGCTACTGCTCTTACTGGTTGGGCCGTGCCCACTGTAGTATCTTGTATGGTGGCTGCTAGAGAGAGTGCCGATATCGTGGTGGGCTCATCTTCCTGGTCGCAGTCCTGAGGGAAGTTTAAGATGAGATACAACTTGCACGGGTTAGCATTAGCATCAATACACTTATCTACTTTACTCTTATTACCATAAATACATTTATTAAGTGAACTTTTATCGTATACCAGTATGCCATTCTCTGTAGCCATTTTCTCTCCTGTTATGTATGGTGGTGGTGGTGGTGCTGTTGCTATCAGTTTCCTGCCAGGGTTGGAACCAGCTGCTTGAGCTAATCCCTGTTGTATCTCACCCTCCTGTTGCCATAACTGTAAATAATCATAATGTCTAATCCTTTGTTTCTTGGATTTTATCAGACATATCCTTCTCCTTAGATTTTGCAACACCTCAGGATTAAAACTGCCTACCCTAGGGAACGGTTCCCTATCATCCACAGTCATTCGTTCCCACTCATTGCATAAGACCTCTGCGTGAGATCCATATTTTTCACACATTATGTACCTCGCCGACCCTTTGGGCCGCGGAATGATATCAACGTGAACCTTTGTTGATCGTCCCTTACTTGAGCAACTGGCCCCCATTCTTTGCAGGTATTGCCTTCTCAGCTAATCCTTACAAGAACCAAATTACTCAGTGGTAAGGCGACGGTGAAAGTTCTCCGAGCGCTCTCACCCACTCACGCCCCTATTGGCCAATACACCGAACACTGTGCCCAATGCTGGTCGTACCCAACCTCGGGCTCCTGCGTAACCGTTATTTACTGAGAGCGTGTGGGAGTATGCTACCCCTCCCAGTAAATATCAGTCGTTGGAGATTTCCTGAGTGAACAGCGAAACTCCCTTAAAATAAAAAACTGTTACACAAATCACGTTACGTGTACAATTAGCGACTATGACCCCGCAAATTGAGTGGGTATCAAGGTGAACTAACTAATGTACACAGTAGCGTGCGGTACAGTCGCACTGCGTATAAGTAACTATTACTTATCCGCCGAACGACCAACAGAATCGGTTGTTTAGGCTGCGAAACCTCAGCCGGAGCGTATTCTCTAAACAGGCCTATATGGGTAATACGCAAACCCCCGGGGCTGCGCTCTCTACCTCTGACCTTTCTCAGGCCACGGTTTTCAGAGCTTCGCTTGAACTGATCAGCAGATTTCTGACTTCGCCGACCTTTTGGTCTGCTGTAATACTAATTGCTCCTTTATACCTTATACAATGTTAACGTGAGAAAGCCACTCCCACGCCACCAAGTGTCCACTCACCTGATGTGGTCTCCTACGGGATCCCGAATTCTGGGTTCACAAAACCTTTATTTGCACACTCACTCTTGCTCACTCATATACACTTCGATTTTTCTGTACAGAAAATTACTTTCATTCAGGTAAAACAGGCTAATCCCAGAGGTGATGCAATAAGAGAAGGATCTTTTAAACTAAAATATTGGAAACTGAACAAATTTGTGCTATTATCGCGTGGCTACCGTATCGCCTAAACAATGCTATCATGTGATTTGTATTTAGTGGGCATATCTGTACGCACGTTGCGTAAACACGCCACGTGTGTAGGCCTTTGCGTTTCGTACGCAGTCCCGTACGCTGTTCGAGACACGTGTACAAAGGCCGGATACGCCCGCAGTACCACAAATAACACGTTTCTATAAATGTAAACGATATTCAACTATAATCGCTTACTAACACCACACAGTATCTCCTGTATAAACCTTTATAACTGGGTCAGGCTGCGTGTGTGTTTTACAATTACTCCCTTAAATATTACTCTTTACTTTTAACTAAAATAGCAACAAATTTCTCAGCACGTGATCAATGCTAATGGCAAACAAGAGGGTAGATATGCGAAAATACACAAATGAAATACAGGTGTGTGCGTGTGTTACGTGTGTTGCGTGCGCAGTTGGCACCAAACAGAAATTTACCAGATTTAAAACCAAACAATAGCTTTACGTTCTTACCTTCCGGATCCCACCAGCATCCCTTCAAACCAAGCAGAGCAGACACTTATCTAATCAGCACTAATGTATCCCCGACCACAAAACGGCAACAGGGGATACTACCTTCCCGCCCTTTGCTGATAGATAAAAGTCTGCCTTGTCCTGCTAGGCTGTGGATATGAGGAGAACCGGACGAGCTCCCAATTGATAATGTCAATTATTATCTTTAAACATAAAGCTATACACTAATACCGTGGAGCCGCTATACCACGTGCACGTGCTACGCACTTTGTACGCTATTTGCGTACAGAGTCCCGCACGTGGTACGCACTTGGCATACACACGCTGCGCTGAGTGTATGGAATACACACAGCGGGCGCACACACAGTTGATAACCTTTAAACCTTGTCAATAAAACACAGTAAGAATATGCTTATACTCTAAACCTTAGTAGTCAAATACTGTAATGATGTAACGCTTAAAACCCTTAACAATGTGTATGCTGTTTGAGCGATTGAGACGCTAAGAGAGCCCTTTGCAGGAAAGTGAAAACACAACACCGGGTTTGGTTAAAACCACAACAGCTCTAACACTGCCGTGGATTATTCAGAGAAAAAGGGGAAAAACAATACAAGTTATACACTACAAGCTAACACAGAAATCTAACAGAATAACAGAGAATAAGACGAACAATGGCGAACAATGGCTACAGAGAATATACATACGTGGGGAATCTTTCGCATGCGCGACCTGGAATCCAGTCCTCAGCTGTTCAGGTAGAAAGCCTTCAGAGACATGAGGCTGGCCAGGCAACAGTGGTCTTTATATACACAACATACATTCACAATACAATGGTACCTGTAATCTCATTGTTCATTGGACACAGGGATGTGTCTCTACATTACAGCAAAGGTCATAGGTGGATTTGAACAGGTGGGCTGTGTCTTTCCCCAACTGCTCTGGTGGGAGGTATCCTCAGGATTCCCGCCGCATGTGTAATTTACAGCAAATACAGTTAATGTTCATAATCTACTTCTGTACATAACTATACGCAGGAGCGAGCGATCCTTTCCTAACTAACACCGGAATGTTACTCTTAAAATACCCTACAGCTGGATACTAGACACCACCTTTCAACCTTTATCTGACCCTTCCTATCATGCAAAGAGGAATCTCTCCGTCCAGGAACAGTTTAAACTAATCATACTCGCTGACATGGTCTAGGGGGATATTAACTACAAAATGCACTATTTGGGTTAAATATGCTACGATCGAGTCGCACGCTACACGCTCACAAACTCCACCGTAAATACACATCTCATGCGCACGATCGCCGGAGCGATCTTACGCAACTTGCGGGTATGTGCACGCACGGGGGAACAGGTGCACGAGCAGCGTGCATGTGCATGAGGGATTAGTACAAGGGGTATGCATCATGATATTTTTCGACTTTGACACTCTCTACATCTCTCCATACCCTGCCGATTTCTCTCCATAACCTGTCTCTCTGCATCTCCATAATCTGTGTATGTCTCTCTAAAGCCTATGGGCCTAATTCAGACCTGATTGCTCACTAGCTATTTTTTGCAGCGCTGCGATCAGATAGCCGCCACCTATAGGGGAGTGTATTTTAACTGTGCAAGTGTGCGAACGCATGTGCAGCCGAGCACTGCAAAAAAGTTTTGTGCAGTTTCTGAGTTTCCCAGAACTTACTCAGCCACTGCGATCACTTCAGCCTGTCCGGGGCCGGATTTGATGTCAGACACCCGCCCAGCAAACGCTTGGACACGCCTGCGTTTTTTCCAAACACTCCCAGAAATCGGTCAGTTGCCACCCACAGACGCCTTCTTCCTGTCAATCTCCTTGTGATTGGCTGTGCGAATGGATTCTTCGTAAAATCCATTGCACAGCAACGATCAGCTTTGCACCCGTACAACGTGCCTGTATTGCGGTGCATACGCATGCGCAGTTCTGACCTGATCGCAGAGCATAACCTCTTGATGTTTCTCCATAACCTATGTTTCACCATAACCTGTCTCTATGGGGCCATTTGTTCTGTTTTCGGGTGTTAGGCACAAAATTAAGTATTCCTGCAATTAAGTATTCCAGTATGTAGGAGGGACCGCAGCAGGTATCTCTGATACCTGCTGCGATCCCTCCATTCCGGTAGCATCCGCATCCTTTAATGCTGCCAGATTAACTAATATTCGGAATGTGGTAGCCCATGGGGTTTCCAGATAATATATCTGGCCAATGTGGTTGCATTCTGCAATGCCATCCTGGGTGCTTATATTGTGCCCAGATCACATTGCAATTCGATCAATGATAAATGAGCTCCTGTGTCTCTCCATAACCTCTCTGTGTCGCCATATTCTGTCCCTCTTGCTCTCCATAATCTGCGTATGCCTCTCTGTAGCCTATGTCTTTAAATAACCTGTCTATGGGGGTTATTCAGGTCGCATCATCCCAATAACCCCGGTAGCAGTGCGCGGCCGCTGAATGTGATGTGACCGCATTGGATGCAACCGCAATTTAATTGCGGTCGCAGCAGCCGTGGATGGCCCACTGCAGCTAGGCTGCGTATGTAGGAGGTCCGCCGCCAATTTTTAGATCGGAGCGGCTACGTGTGACTTCACGCTGCCGCCAAAAATACTGCAGCCAACCCACCCGTTTTCCCTGCGATAGGGGCCCCAGCATGCGAAAGACTGTATTGCAGATTCTGCTTTTTAGCACAATCTGCAATCCGTACTGAATAGCCCCCTATATCACTACATATTCTGTCCCTCCACAATGTGTGTATGTGTCTCTCCATAATCTCTGTATGTCTCTCCATAATCTCTGTATGTCTCGCTCATGGCTGTCTGTGACCTATGTCTCTCCATAACCTAATCTTCACCATCTGTTTCATTGTATTTCCTGACCTACCTGACTCATTCCATCACTCTGTCTCATTCCCTTACACCCTACGCCTGTCTCATATTCTCCCTGATGTCGCTTTACCTGTGTGCCCAGACGCCCCCTCCCTCAGTCTGCCCCCCCACTTCATGTGTTCTTAGCTCACTCCCCCTTTCCCAAAGCCGTGCACCCCTGTACGTCCCCCCTCCTTCCTGTCTTCCCCCTCTCTTTGTCACCCACCTCCCCCTCTTACAGTACCCTAATCCTCTCCACCAATCGCCGGCCCCGTCAGCCTCCCAGACCTGTCTCCCACAGTGCACTCTGGGGGATGTAGTCCTTTCCTTCTCTTCTGCCAATACCTATCATCATCCAGAACTGCAAGTCCCAGCATACACCGCGGCCGGCTTCCCTCATCTGGGCCCGTGATTGGCTGCTGGTTGCAGAATGAATGAAATTGTACAGTATTGTGATATTAGAGGGGCTGCAGTGTTCCTGCTTAATACCCAGCAGCACCATGAACACAGCCCTGCACAACCCCCTCAAATCGTGAGTACATGTGTGTGACATAACTCAACCCCATTTCATGCGTGTGTGTGAGTGCATGTGTGCATGCATGACTTTTATTTTTGCATCTTGCAGATATATATATATATATATATATATATGTATATATGTATGTATGCACAATTGCACAATCAGTAATGTATATACATGGTATCTGTGTCTAGCAGTCTGATAGTAATGTACATGTGCAGCATATTTCCTCTCTCTGTATCAGCACCTACAGTGTATGTAGTAGACACCTGACTTCTATTAGTCAGCAGTTCTCTGTGTCTGCCTGCACTCTATATTATTTGCATTTTATTAGGGTTCTGTATAGAAAGGGCACATGTTAAGTGGGTCTGGCATCTGGATTGCACAGCAGCCTGTGTGCAGACATGAGCTGTCACTGCACCCTCTGTATTTTCTGTAGCCACCTGACTGTATAGGAACTCTGCAGCACTATGTTACAGAGAAGTGGGACGTGGGGTAAGCTGTATGCATTGTGAGCACATACTGTCCTTAATTCCTTCTGCACATCTGGAGAGACTGAACCCCATGTGACTGTCCGCTGTGCACCCTTTCACTGCTGTACTGCATGCTATCCACTCAGTGTGGCTGAGAACTGACTAATCCCCGTGACATTTTACTCTGTAGTCTATCATATTATTATTATTATTATTATTATTATTATGTATGTATGAGATAACATGCACCCACATACCCCCTGCACAGCTCAGTGTAGTGCGTCAGTGTTACAGCCGGCTGACTGAGTCCACGAGATGAACATTCCATTATCCATGTGTATTATCCATATGTGCCTCCTGGTCCTTGTATTCCCTCTTATTAATATTAGTATTGTTATATTTCTTGTGATGCATATTGCTCCCAATATAGTATTTCCTTTATTAAACTATTTATAATATGCACGTTTAAAATGCTGTTTCATTTTGCTGATGTAAAATTGGCAAGAAAGGATATTTATATTGACTTGTGTAATGACACTATGTACGTAGAGATGCAATGGCAGAAACTTCTTCTGCGTTCTGTACACATTTGTCATGTATCTTTCTGCAGAGGTGGTAGCGTGTGTGACCTGGAGCTAGATATCTTTGGCACAATATATACACCATGATATAATAACAGGTGTAGAGAGTATACAGGAGGCGTCTGTGACCTGTCTGTGACTGCAGACACAGTTCTCATAGTCATGTATAGGGATCACAGATGCTATATGTATTTGTGTGTCTATGTATTGTAAACTGATATGTATGATAGTAATAATGAAGTAAATCATTTATTTTCTGAATTGTAATTTATGCGCGCGCATTTTTAATCCTAATTAACTAAGTAGTACATTTTTATCTTTATTGTATTCATTTTCGTATCCACTAGACAGACATGACCACAAAACTACATCATTGTATTTTTAAGTGTCAGCTCAATATGACTTGCCCATGCAGTCAGTAATTCAAGTAGAGTTTGCTATATACAAAGATTCCTATTTCACGCTTAGTAAATTGCCAGACATACATGGCACGTGATTTCATCACTGCATACATACATAGCCATGGTAAAGTAACTCCCTACCACTGAGCCTGTCGCTACCGCCACACATACACAATACAGCAGAGGGTATAATCACCACACACACTTAACAACTGAGGAACTGACATCTTCCCAAATTGTACAAAATAGATTATGTACACACACTGTACAGTGTTGGATCTTATTTTACATACTCTAAATTAGAGGGTCTGAACGGCCTCTTGCTCTGTACATTGCATCGTCTGATACCCCCCCCCCCCCACACACACACATCGTACACAATACAAAGACACTGCATCATTTATTCAAAAAGTCATCTTGCAAAAATTGGCCAAAAATAATCCAAATACATTTCTTGCATTTTTTTTAAATAATTGTACCATGTTGTAGTATTGTAGTATTTGCATGCTTTTTCCCTATTAGCAATGCAAATAGCTTGTTAATGAGTTTTATTCCAGCCATCCATGTGCTTGTTCTAGGCCAGCCTTACTGTAGCAGTGGACAGTTTTAATCACATTTGCATACCTTATATTAATGGTTGCACATGTTTTATATGTATATATATATATATCACTAAAATATAATTGTTTTACCTGCAGCTAAATTAGATCCCCAGTTTTCAGAGCACCAACTGCTGGTTTATACATGTTTGTATTGTACAATGAAAGGTTTAACCTTCCCGCATTGTACGGTTTGTGGTATGATTTACTCGCAGTCAGTTGTGTTATCACACTTTACCATACTATACAGTGTATGATTTGATCTCCCTCTCTTCAAATATACTGCACAACTCACCAAACTGTACCTGATCTTCCCTACACATTGAACTCATCAGGATGTACATTGCTGCACTATATAATGGGGTCCTGATCTTGTTCCACATTGCAGAAGACAGATGTTGATACTCAACACTGTAAAATGTAGGGTATAAACTCCACCCACATTGTACAATATAGAGTCTGATCTCACCCCACATTGTATAATAAAATATCACACATTGGGGGTCATTCCGAGTTGTTCGCTCGCAAGCTGCTTTTAGCAGCTTTGCACACGCTAAGCTGCCGCCTACTGGGAGTGAATCTTAGCTTATCAAAATTGCGAACGAAAGATTAGCAGAATTGCGAATAGACACTTCTTAGCAGTTTCTGAGTAGCTCCAGACTTACTCGGCATCTGCGATCAGTTCAGTCAGTTTTGTTCCTGGTTTGACGTCACAAACACACCCAGCGTTCGCCCAGACACTCCTCCGTTTCTCCAGCCACTCCCGCGTTTTTCCCAGAAACGGTAGCGTTTTTTCGCACACACCCATAAAACGGCCAGTTTCCGCCCAGAAACACCCACTTCCTGTCAATCACATTACGATCACCAGAACGAAGAAAAAACCTCGTAATGCCGTGAGTAAAATACCTAACTGCATAGCAAATTTACTTGGCGCAGTCGCACTGCGGACATTGCGCATGCGCATTAGCGACTAATCGCTCCGTTGCGAGAAAAAAATAACGAACGAACAACTCGGAATGACCCCCATTGTACATTACAAAATCTGATTTCCTTCCTATTGTACAAGATCTGATATCCCCCACCCTGTACAGTACAAGACCTGATCCCCATTACATTGTAAAATACAAGACCTGATTCTCCACGCTGTACAATACAAGATCTGATCTCCCCCACGCTGTACAGTACAATATCTGATCTCCATGAAATTGTACAATACAAGATCTGATTTCCCCTACGCTGTACAGTACAATATCTGATCTCCATGAAATTGTACAATACAAGATCTGATCTCCCCCATGCTGTACAGTACAATATCTGATCTCCATGAAATTGTACAATACAAGATCTGATCTCCCCCACGCTGTACAGTACAATATCTGATCTCCATGAAATTGTACAATACAAGATCTGATCTCCCCCATGCTGTACAGTACAATATCTGATCTCCATGAAATTGTACAATACAAGATCTGATCTCCCCCATGCTGTACAAGATCTCCTCACCACCACATTGTACTATACAAGATCTAATCTCCTACACTGCACAATACTGGATCTGATCTTCTCCTTGCTGTACAGTACAATATCTGATCTCCATGAAATTGTACTATACAAGATCTGATCTCCCCCATGCTGTACAAGATCTCCTCACCACCACATTGTACTATACAAGCTCTAATCTCCTACACTGCACAATACTGGATCTGGTCTTCTCCTTGCTGTACAGTACAAGATTTGATCTCGCCCCACTCTGTACAATACAAAATCTCATAATCTCCATACTGTCCAACACAAGATCTCACCATCTTCACGCAGTACTAGATCTGATCTCCGTCTATGTTGTACAATTCAAGATCATACCATATTGTACAATAAAAGATCTGATCTCCCAAACATTGTACAGTACCCAATCTGATCTCCCCCCAGGCTGTACAATACAAGATCTCATCTCACTCATCACACTGCTCAATACAGGATTTGATCTATCTCCATGCTGGTACAGTACAAGAGCTCATCTCACCCATACTGTACAAAATCTCATTGCCTCCATGCTGTATAATACAAGATTTGATCTCCCCTATGCTGTACTGTACAAGATCTGACCCCCCCCCCCCCCCCATCTTGTACAGATACAAGATCTCATCTCCCCGACATTGTACAATACAGGATCTGATCTACCCAAATCATGTACCGTACAAGTTCTCATCTCACTCACACTGTACAAGATGTCAGCGCTATCCAACACAAGATATGAGATGAGGTGCTTCCATTGCAGCTAATTGAATTGACCCCTAGGAATATCTCAGATAGATCCACTGGGTTCTACTTTCCGCTAAATATAAATCAAAATAACTTTAAATGTAGCCTACTAAAGTAAAAGATATTATATATATATATATATATATATATATATATATATATATATATATATATATATATATATATATATAAAATCATAGGAGCCATAGGAATCACAGATGAGTCAGTAATTTACACACTGTAGGGGGTACTTGGCGGTCTATTTATGAAGCAGTGAAAAGTGTGGAGAAGTGAACCAGTGGACAAGTTGCCAATGGCAACCATTCCGCATTGAAGTAACATTTATAATTTGCATACTATACAATTTTACGGAGCAGCTGATTGGTTGCCATGGACAACTTCTCCACAGGCTCACTTCTCCACTCTTTTCACTGCTTCATGAATAGACCCCTTAGTATGAATAACCACACATAAGGAACACCAGTTGCTGGTACAACTATGGGAGGCCGATCACTGCTTATACCTCCGTAAAACTCAGCCTCCGAGACATATTACGCAAAACTGCTGGGAGCTGTTCCCTCGTGTCTAATTGAATCTGCCCCTTTGGGGGTTAATTTACTACAATTCCTATTATAGTATATATGTAATGCAATTTATTATCATGTATAGGTAATTATTTCTAAAACAACAATTTTAATGACTATAAATTATAGGGACTCATCTTTAAAACCTTAGCCAGGAAATTAGAGACTTCTGACAGTACTCCATATTCCACACTCTTAACAAAGTATATGGCACTAGGAGGTCTATTCATGTAGCAGTGAAAAGTGTGGAGAAGTTAGCCAGTGGAGAAGTTGCCCGTGGCAACCAATCAGCATTAAAGTAACATTTATAATTTGCATACTATACAATTGTATGGAGCAGCTGATTGGTTGCCATGGGCAACTTCTCGACAGGCTCACTTCTCCACACTTTTCACTGCTTCATGAATAGACCCCTGTGTAAGCTGATATAACTCAGATTGTTGGTGTATTATCAATAACAGCAGTGACTTTCTAGGTTTTGCTAAAATAGCAGAGGTCTAGGGTGGGCAAATGTGAGGGCTCTTGAGAGAAATCACTGTTCGATATATTTATATAAATTTACTCATATCGATATTCACGCCAGGGTTTCCTTAGTGATATATAATGTAAAAGTGTTCACTGTGGGGGGTATTAAATTAGAGCAGTTTTTTCACAATTTTTTAGGGTGAATGGGGATTCGCCCTATTCAATAGCAGAGGTGTTTTTTCTCCTAGGTGAAAAATTCGTCAGGAGCGAAAAACATGTGGATCGGAGAATCCATGTGTTTTCGCACCTGCGAAAACCTGGCCCGTTTTCGCCGATTTTGAGGCATTTTTTGCCAATGCCTTTTCACACAAAAAAAAAAAGAAGTGAAAAGGCTTTGGCGAAAATGCCTTAAAAATGCAAGAAAACAGCCGGCAATTGGATATGCAGAGGGGTGAATTCGATAGCTCCGAAATTGTCGGAGCTAATTGAATACCTGTATGTTTTATTTGTAATGCATTGTCTGCTATCAACTATTACAGCAAAACATGGCGTTCAATGGCTAATGTTTTCTGTATTCTTCCAAAAAGACCCTCTCTATACTTCCTCTAATTACTACATAAGTTTTCTTATATTATGTTCTAGCTCTTCCTATACATTATTTTATTTCCCAAAATATCTGCTTATAATTTCAGCATATAACACCTCCATATATCAGCTTATTTCATTTAATGAAACCCTTTATGTAATTTCAGTCACTATTTTATATAATTTTTCTATGGACTCTTTTAACACACCATATAAACCGAACCCACCCCCAGGGATTTCCAGCTATTATTTTATATCACTCCTCCACAGGGTAAATAAGCCTCCCTCATTCCCCAGAAATCCTTGAATCCATTTTCTCTTGCGTCCTAGAGGATGCTGGGGTCCAATTTAGTACCATGGGGTATAGACGGGTCCACTAGGAGCCACTGACACTTTAAGAGTTTAATAGTGTGGGCTGGCCCCTCCCTCTATGCCCCTCCTACCAGACTCAGTTTAGAAAATGTGCCCGGAGAAGCCGGTCACAGCTAGGGGAGCTCCTAGGAGTTTTCTTAAGGTGGGTACACACTAATAGATACATCTGCAGATCAATTGATCTGCAGATATATCTATGGACGGATCGGGCAGTGTGCTCTGCATACACACTTTCCCAGATCCGTCGGGGACTGACGTCATGAACTGGGCGGGCGTGTACACACGCCCGCACAGTTCAGCTGTCAATCACTGCCGGCCGCAGCAGCATGTGTACGGGCGGTCGGCCGACCGCCCTGTACACACACAGCAATGCGCCAATATATCGGTAGATATATTGGCCGTCGGCTGTGCTGCGCGACCGACGCGATACGTCTGTGAACGACGGAGTTCACAGACGTATCGGCCGTACACACTGGCCGACGGTCCCGCGATATATCGGCCGTTCAAGAGAACGGCAGATATATCGACCAGTGTGTACGGGCCTTTAGTTTTATTTTTTTATTAAAATTTAGAGTTTGTTGTTTTACAGGAAGGCTGCTGGCAACAGCCTCCCTGCTTCGTGGGACTTAAGTAGGAACCAACTTCCTGAAGAGTTAATGGTTCTCTACTCCGCTGACATGACACTGGGCTCCTGAGGGTGCTGATCGCAAGCCCACGAGGCGACCGCTCACTCCCACAGCATGGCCGCCAACCCCTAACAGAGCCAGAAGAAAGAAAAGTGGGGAAAATGGCGCCGGCATTCCGGTTAGCGGCTCGCCGGTGGGTATGGCGGCACAAGGGTTGGAGCGCAGCGCTGACAAGGCTGCGCTCCGGGAAGGCTCAGCTGCATACACATGCAGTACTTGAGGGGCGCCTGAGCCAGCGCATTACACCCTAAACTGATCACATAGTTAACAGGGGCTAATCCCGCTGTTAACACACACAAATCCTCAGGCCAGTATAAACAATGAGTGCGGGAAGCCGCGCACCAAAACAGGGGGCAGGGCTTCCTCTCAGAGCGGATCCAGCACTCACCAGCACCATTTTCTTCCTGCAGATCATAGGAACAAGACGCTGACAGGGAGCGCTGCCCTCCTCATAACTCCAGCTATACCTCTGCGGTACCAGGGTGTTATAGACAGGGGGGGGGAGTGTGATAATAATACTAATTACCCTATTAAGGTTAGTTAGTCAGCACCGGGCTTTTATCATAGTAACTGCCTACTGGGGCGCTGTGTGGCTGGCTCTTTATACTCTGTGTCTCTCTGAAGGTATTCTGGGGGAAACGGTGTCTGACATTTTCCTGTGTGTGTGTGTACATGTGTATATCCCACATTACCATGTCTAAGGACTCTGTATCCTATGCTGCAGAGTGTTTATCTTCTCCTGAGGAGTCTATTCCATGTACTCAGGACTGCAATATACTTTCTCAGCCTTCTGAATCCGAACCCCCATGGGTGGATTCTTTAAGGGGACTGATATCCCAGATTTCAACTAGGATGTCACATACTGAGAGGGAGACGCAGTTTTTGAGAAAATCTGTGGAGGGCTTGACGTATTCAGCACCCACTACTTCGTCTAAAAACCCACCTCCATATCTTGAAAAACGTACGCTTGCCCAGATAATGCAAGCTGACACTGATACCGACTCTGATACAGGGGACGGTGATGGGGATATGCAGGGGGGTCATGCATCCCTCGCTAAGGGGGTGCAATTAATGATTGAAGCAATTAGGGATGTTTTGCATATTTCTGAGAAGGTACCTGAGCAAGAAGAGGAATCTTATTTTACAGTAAATAAGAAATCCTCCATTACCTTCCCTGCTTCTAAGGAGTTAAACTCCTTGTTTGAAAAATCCTGGGAAAACCCAGAGAAAAAATTCCAGATCCCTAAAAGAATTCTCGTTGCTTTCCCTTTCCCTGAAGAGGACAGAAAAAAGTGGGAAAACCCACCTATAGTAGACGCTTCCGTATCTAGGTTGTCTAAAAAGGTGGTTTTACCTGTCCCTGGTTCAACTGCCTTAAAGAGCCGGCTGACCGCAAGATTGAGACTACGCTGAAATCACTATACACTGCTACAGGCGTGGCTTTAAGGCCCACTATTGCTTGTGCGTGGATTTCTAAAGCCATAGTAAAGTGGTCAGGCACATTACTGGAGGAATTAGATATTATGGATAGGAGTGACATTGACTTGTTTTACGTCACATACAGGATTCTGCAGGTTTCATGGTGGAGGCCATGAAGGATATTGGCCTGCTTAATGCAAGGGCTACTTCCATGGCAGTGTCGGCGCACAGAGGACTCTGGCTATGCCAATGGACTGCGGATACAGAATCCAAGAACAGTGTGGAGAACCTACCCTTCACAGGTCAGGCACTATTTGGGGATGCATTGGATGCGTGGATTCCCACGGCGACTGCGGGTAAGTTGACATTTCTTTACTCCGCAGCAGCACCGGCTAGGAAATCTTATCCGACGCCTACACTGCAGTCCTTTCGGACCGCAAAATAATTTTTTTTTAAACCCCTCCCACCTTCTTTAGAGGAGGTTGGGGAAAATCCAGAAAACCTGCACCAACAGGTTCCCAGGAACAGAAACCAGGCTCTGCTTCCTCCAAATCTTCAGCATGACGGTGGACCTCCCAGCCTGGAGATCGGGCAGGTGGGAGCGAGACTAAAGGATTTCAGTCACGTCTGGGCGTCATCGTGCCTGGACCCCTGGGTGACAGATATTGTTGCCCAGGTGTACAGACTGGAGTTTCAGGAACTCCAACCTCAGATTCTTCAAATCAGGCTTACCAGTTTCGCTGACAGAATGTACTATCCTACAGGAAGCCATTCAAAAGTTAGTACGAACAAATGTCATTGTTCGGGTTCCACCTCACCTAAAAAACAAGGGTTATTACTCAAATCTGTTTGTGGTACCGAAACCGGACAGTTCGGTGAGGCCTATATTGAACCTAAAGTCATTGAACCCCTACTTAAGGGTGTTCCATTTCAAGATGGAGTCTCTGAGAGCGGTGATCTCAGGTCTGGAAGAAGGGGAATTCCTGGTATCCCTGGATATCAAGGATGCGTACCTACACATTCCGATCTGGCTGCCTCACCAGGCCTATCTGCGGTCTGCACTACAGGACTGTCATAATCAGTTCCAGACATTACCATTTGGCCTCTCCACAGCACCAAGGGTGTTCACCAAGGTCACGGCGGAGATGATGCTCCTTCTCCACAAACAGGGAGTGAACATAATTCCATATCTGGACGATCTGCTGATAAAGGCATCTTCCAGGGAGAAGCTGTTGCAGAGTATTGCTCTCTCAACTCAACTACCGGGATCATGGGTGGATCCTGAACCTTCCAAAGTCACATTCGGAACTGACAAGGAGAACTGCCCTTCCTAGGGATGATACTCGACACGGAAGTGCAGAGGGTGTTTCTGCCAGTGGAGAAAGCGTTGGTGATCCAATCAATGGTCTGGGATGTCCTGAAGCCAGCCCAGGTATCGGTTCATCAGTGCATTCGCCTTCTGGGAAAGATGGTGGCCTCCTACGAGGCTCTACAGCAGGGGTGGGGAACCTCCGGCCCGTGAAGCCGTTTGCTCCGGCCCACCCGCTTCTCTCAGTGAGACACGCCGCCGCTCAGTCCGGCGGCAGCGTGTCTCAGCTGTCAGGACAGGGAGGAGAGCGCGGCTATTGTCGGGTGGCGGCGGCGGCGTGTAGGACTTGAAACCAGCCGCCGGTTCGTGAGCCAATCAGAGCTCGCGGACCGGCAGCCAATCAGGAGCCGCGGCTGCCGGTCCGCGAGCTCTGATTGGCTCTCGAACCGGCGGCTGGTTTCAAGTCCTACACGCCGCCGCCCAACATAGCCGCGCTCTCCTCCGTGTCCCGCCGAAAGCAGCACGGGGGGGGGGGGGGGGGCATTTGTATACCTGGCACTGTGGGGACATCTGTATACCTGGCACTGTGGGGGGCATCTGTATACCTGGCACTGTGAGGGGCAATTGTATACCTGGCACTGTGAGGGGCATTTGTATACCTGGCACTGTGGGGGCATCTGTATACCTGGCACTGTGGGGACATCTGTATACCTGGCACTGTGGGGGGCATCTGTATACCTGGCACTGTGGGGGGCATCTGTATACCTGGCACTGTGGGGGGCATCTGTATACCTGGCACTGTGAGGGGCAATTGTATACCTGCACTGTGAGGGGCATTTGTATACCTGGCACTGCGGGGGCATCTGTATACCTGGCACTGTGGGGACATCTGTATACCTGGCACTGTGGGGGGCATCTGTATACCTGGCACTGTGGGGGGCATCTGTATACCTGGCACTGTGGGGGGCATCTGTATACCTGGCACTGTGGGGGGTATCTGTATACCTGGCACTGTGGGGGACATCTGTATACCTGGCACTGTGGGGGGCATCTGTATACCTGGCACTGTGGGGGCATCTGTATACCTGGCACTGTGAGGGGCATCTGTATACCTGGCACTGTGGGGGGCATCTGTATACCTGATACTGTGGGGACATCTGTAAACCTGGCACTGTGAGGGGCATTTGTATACCTGGTACTGTGAGGGGCATTTGTATACCTGGCACTGTGGGGCATCTGTATACCTGGCACTGTGGGGGGGCATTTGTATACCTGGCACTGTGGGGGGCATTTGTACACCTGGCACTGTGAGGGGCATTTGTATACTTGGCACTGTGGAGGCATTTGTAAACCTGGCACTGTGGGGGCATCTGTATACCTGGCACAGTGGGGGCATCTGTATACCTGGCGCTGTGGGGGCATTTGTATACCTGGCACTGTGGGGGCAATTGTGGATCTGGCACTGCACTATTGGGGGCATATGTGTATCACGTCCCATTTTAACTGGCCACACCCATTTTTTGGGGCAGACCTCTAAGGGGTAGACCTACTGGGGGGCAGGGTAATTTTTTAAGTTGAGAATTTTTGTATGGCTCCCGAAGGATTTTATAAATATCCAAATGGCCCTCGGTAGAAAAAAGGTTCCCCACCCCTGCTCTACAGTATGAAAGATTCCATGCACGGTTCTTCCAGCTGGATCTCCTGGACAAGTAGTCGGGATGACATCTTCACATGCACCAACGGATACGCCTGTCGCCGAAAGCCAGGATTTCACTCCTATGGTGGCTGCAAACTTCTCATCTGCTCGAGGGCCGCAGGTTCGGGATCCAGAACTGGATTCTTCTAACCACAGATGCAAGCCTCAGAGGTTGGGGAGCAGTCACCAGGGGGAAAAACTTCCAAGGAAGGTGGTCACGTCAGGAAACTGTCCTTCCAGTAAACGTTCTGGAACTAAGGGCCATATACAACGGCCTTCTACAAGCGGCACATCTTCTGCAAGATCGTGCCATTCAGGTTCAGTCGGACAATGTCACAGTGGTGTCCTACATAAACAGGCAGGGCAGAACGAAGAGCAGAGCCGCAATGTCAGAGGTAACGAGAATCCTCCTCAGGGCGGAAAGGCATGCGCTGGCGCTGACGGCGGTCTTCATTCCGGAAGTGGACAACTGGGAAGCAGACTTCCTCAGCAGACACGATCTCCATCCAGGAGAATGGGGCCTCCACCCGGAGGTATTCGCAGAGGTAACAAGTCAGTGGGGTGTACCTCAGATAGACATGATGGCCTCTCGCCTAAACAAGAAGCTTCGGAGGTACTGTTCCAAGTCAATAGACCCACAAGCAGTGGCGGTAGATGCCCTAGTAACTCCGTGGGTGTTCCAGTCAGTGTATGTGTTCCCTCCACTTCCACTCATCCCAAGGATTCTCAGACTGATAAAAAGAACAAGAGTTCCGGCAATCCTCATTGCTCCGGACTAGCCAAGACGGGCTTGGTACCCGGATCTTCTGGAATTACTGCTGGAGGACCGGAGGCCTCTTCCTCTTCGCGAGGACCTTCTACAACAGGGGCCGTTCGCCTATGAAGACTTACCGCAGCTACGTTTGACGGCATGGAGGTTGAGCGCCAAATCTTAGCATGGACTGGCATTCGAACAGGGTCATTCCTACTCTGATCCAAGCTAGGAAGGGGGTAACGTCTAAGCATTACTATCGAATTTGGAAGAAATACGTGTCTTGGTGTGAGGCCAAGAAGTTTTCAATGGTGGAGTTTCAACTAGGAAGTTTTCTCCTCTTTTTGCAAGCAGGTGTGGATGTGGGCCTACGCTTGGGATCCATTAAGGTCCAGATTTTGGCCTTGTCCATTTTCTTCCAGAAACAATTGGCTGCTCTTCCTGAGGTTCAGACATTCTTTAAAGGAATTCTCCACATCCAACCACCCTTTGTGCCTCCTTCGGCACCTTGGGATCTTAATATGGTGCTGCAGTTCCTGCAATTGGATTGGTTCGAACCTTTTCAGGAGATAGACTTAAAGTTTATTACTTGGAAGGCGGTCACTCTGTTGACATTGTCATCTGCACGACGTGTGTCAGAATTAGGGGCATCGTCGCACAAGAGCCCCTACTTGATTTTCCATGAGGATAGAGTGGCTACTTGGTCAGGGTTGAACACGTTTGCTAAGTTCCATATGTTCGATACTTTGACCAAACTTGAGGTCCACAGAGGCCAATCAGTTCTGTAGGATCCTCAGCACTCTTCCTCCCGTACTGGGAGCTTTGGTACATCCCCATGTTACTAAATTGGACCCCAGCATCCTCGTCTAGGACGTAAGAGAAAATAGGATTTTAATTACCTACCGGTAAATCCTTTTCTTGTAGTCCGTAGAGGATACTGGGCGCCCTCCCAGTGCTTCGTTTTCCTGCTTTGTTACTTGGTTAAATATTGTTGGTTCAGTCGTTGCTGAATCGTTTCAAGTTGGTTAACTTGGATTTCCTTTTGTTCTGTGTGAGCTGGTGTGAATCTCACCACTATCTGTGTATTTCCTTCTCTCAAATTATGTCCGTCTCCTCGGGCACAGTTTCTAGACTGAGACTGGTAGGAGGGGCATAGAGGAATGGCCAGCCCACACTATTAAACTCTTAAAGTGCCAGCGGCTCCTAGTGGACCCTTATTTACCCCATGGTACTAAATTGGACCCCAGCATCTTCTATGGACTACGAGAAAAGGATTTACCGGTAGGTAATTAAAATCCTATTATTTTATATACTGTAATTCCTCTATAATTGTGGTTCTCAAACTATGTGCCATGGCACCCTGTGGTGCCTCGGGTACTTGCAGAGGTGCCTCGAATTGGTGGTCCAGGACCAATGCATTTTATTTATGGTCAATGTAATAGGCAAAACCAGTGCTGGTGGCTGTCAGTCATAAAATATATGGATAAACATAAGTTAATCTTGTCTCTCACCACACATCTGAACCTAAAGATGACAGACAAACACAATTTACTTAATTTAATATTACTTTTTAAATCTCTCAAAAAGAAACTTATAGTCTAGGGGTGCCGTGAAAATAATTCTGATACTCTAGGGCGCCGTGATTCCAAAAAGTTTGTGAACCACTGCTCTATAGGGTCTTCTAACACTCCATACACATCTCCTCCATTCCCCGTAGATCCTTCCATCCATTATTTTATATCATTCCTCTATAGGGTTTTCTTACACTCCATATACACCCCCTTCCCCTTCCCCCCTCCATTCCCCGGAGATCCTTCCGTCCATTGTTTTATATAATTCCTCTATAGGGTCTTCTAACACTCTGTATACACCTCCTCCATTCCCCCGGAGATCCTTCCATCCATTATTTTATATAATTTCTCTATAGGGTTATCTAATACTCCATATAAACCTCCCTCATTCCCCAGAGATCCTTCCATCCATTATTTTATATCATGCTTCTGTAGGGCTATCTAACACTCCATATACACCTTTCCCATTCCCCGGAGATCCTTCAATCCATTATTTTATATCATGCCTCTACAGGGTTTTCTAACACTCCATATACACCTCCTCCATTTCCCCGGAGATCCTTCCATCCATTATTTTATATAATTTCTCTATAGGGTTGTCTAATACTCCATATAAACCTCCCTCATTCCCCAGAGAACCTTCCATCCATTATTTAATATAATTTTTCTATAGGGTTTTCTAATACTCCCATATACACATTCCCAATTCCCCGGAAATCCTTCTATCGGTTATATTAGTAAACTATATGGCCTTCTAATACTCCATATTAACCTCCCTCATCCCCCGGATATATTTTCATCCATTATTTTATATAATTCCTCTATAGGGTCTTCTAATACTCCATATATACCTCTCCCATTCCCTGGAGCTTCTTTCAGTTTTTCATGTATGTCATTCCTCTTTAGCGTCTTCTAATACTCCATGTAACCCAACCCACCCCTTGGTGTTCCTTCCATCCATTGTTTTATATAATTTCTCTATGGGATCTTCGAGCATTCCATGCAACCCCCTACCCCTAGAGATTAAGTATTATAGAATTCTTCTACAGGGTCTTCCATTAGTTCATACGTGAACCACATAGTAGCATCATTTTAGTATACATTCCCAGACACTGCTGCTTGGGATGTACATATAAGCACGTCATCTCCATCATGGCATGTAAATAACCCTATTCTTATTTTAAAGTATACTTATATTTAAAATAAATAGTAACTTTGAAGCCCATGGAATAATAATAGTTGGTGAGCATTATATTATACCATATGCAGAGTAAAGCTGGGGACACATTGAACAATGTAATGTAGGTTGGATTGACATATTGCTCCTCCTTCATTACACATGCCGCGGTTGCTAACTTTATCACTAGGTTTGATGTGCAGCACACCAAACCTGGCAACGCATATGGGGCACACACACTGGGCGGTACGTCCGATATGTCGTTCTAAATCGGCCCAAAACGACATATCGAGCCAATATCGGCCTAGTGTGTACCCGGCTTAATATAAACTGTTTTGTGTAATTGGCCTTTATTGAAGAATGCGGATATCCGTAAGAATGAAGGTTTCCTGGGACAAACCTTCAACACCTGGGACAGTTGGCAACGATGATAAACTCCTTCAATAACTCCACTTATTACTCCATATACGAGCATCTTCCCTATAATTCCTCCTCCATTACCGTATGTCACCAAGTTCTAATATTCCAGATATTTCTCTTAATTATTATTATTATTATTATTGTTATTATTATCTTACCTACCGTTATTTAAAAAAAATTGCAAAACAAGCAAACAGCCACTTACAAGTTAAGACTATGCAGGACAAGTACATGGTATGTAAACATTGCTGTATCATTGGTCATAATACTCAGATAAGCATCAGGGTGGCAGAAACCGAAGGTTAGGTGCCGTTTTCGGAAGTATGGAGTAGATGATAGTATAAGTAAGGGAAGACAAAGCACATGAGGGAAGAGGGCCCTGTTCGTGGGAGTTTCCATTCTAAAGGGGAGGGGCAGGCAGACAATGGCAACACAGTTGGGGTAGACAGTGAGCATGGAACAGAGGGTTAGGATGAGCGATGGCTGGGTTTGATGAAGAGGTGTAGAGTCTGATAGAGAGAGGGAGAGAATTCCAGAGGTAGCGAGCACCATGGGAAGAATCTTGGAGTTGGGAGTGGGAGGAAGTAATCAGATGGCAGGAGAGGCGGGTGGGAGTGTGAAGGGAGATAAGGTCAGAGATGTAAATGGAGTGGAATGGGTGAAGGCTTTGTGAGTGTGAGAAGCTTGACGTGGGTTCTGAAGGGAATCCAGTGTAATGCTTAGATGAGAGGAGAAGCAGGCACAGTACGTTTGGAGAGGAAGATGAGGCGGGCAGCAGCATTGAGGACAGATTGACATTTAACTTTTCTGATACATCTTCTCTGTATCTCTTTTATAACTACATTGAACATGTATTATTCCATTTATCCCCTCCATGTAGGTCCAGCTATTTTTCCATATTGGAGATAAGAGCAAAGCCAAAAAAAAAACCCACATTTTTTTGGGAGCACTCGTTTGTAATAATAAAGTAAAATATGTAAATAGAGTAAGGTGTATATGATTAGTATAAAACTTAACCTTTAAGCTTTCCATATTACCAGGACCTATATCTTTCATTTTAATCCATAGAGCTCCTTTCTATAACACTTGTTATTCCAGATGCCCCATTCATCCTTATAATAACCCATTACTTTATATAAACTCTCCCAATACCATTTCCTATTGTTCCAAAGTTAATAGGTATATAACACCTGCTATAACTCCTCCCATTATCCCATGAAACCCCTCCCATTGACTCCTCCCTGTAATGCCTCTCTATAACTCTACCAGTAAACCATATTATCCCCCTCCCCCTAATTTCTCCGATAATACTTTACTTAATTCCTCTTAATTCCTCTTACTCTTCCTTACAAACCACTTCTCTGTTCCATAGAGGTACATTAATTGCAGCACTTCTTACTAGCCCCCTATTACATAGCTGGCCCTACATATTATCCTTCCTGCAAATAATTGTATTTTTGTTAGGTGCCAATCTGCAGCCTCTCTTCTTGGTGCAGGGCCTTTGAAATGTTAATGCACTTGTTCTGCTGCATATATACATATATATTGGGATTTGATGTGTGCAGGGTGTGCAAGTATTAATGTGTCAGCGCCCTGCCCCCCTCACACCCACACAATGATACGCTGGAGTCTTGTGTCTGTTCTGCAGGTTAGCTGTCTGGTGGGATATGTGGGTGGGGGAGCTCGTAGGGGAAGGAAAGAAAAGGGGCGTATGTGTGTTTGGTGGGGAAATAAAATGTGGGTTTAAAAAGAAAGGGTTTTTTTTTGGGGGGGGGGGGGGTGGAGATATAATAGCAGTGTGGAAGATATTGCTAAAGAGTGGGCTGGAGGAAAGAGGGCAGACTGTTAGGAGAATGAATATATCAGGGTTTTGCAGAAATTTCCCACTTATATTTCCTCTAGACATGTTCTAAGTCAATGCAGACAATTATGCCAGAGAAGCACAGACTGCAACCGCTCCGAAAACAGCCCCCAGTTCTGCATCTCAAAGTCAAGGACATGGCTTAAAGGTTAAAGGGGAATTAATCCTAAATAAAAGAACAAAAGGTTCCCATACATGCTGCAATTCTTATCACGGTTTAACTGGTTGCAATACATATAGGCTGGAAGAGGGCACTGATACGGGTCAATATCTGATCGCGATGTTTCGGATGCTGAACGCCTGGAGTATCTTGTCGGTTGATGACTGCATCAGACTGTGTGTATGCTAATTGTCCAGACATGATAGCTGGTAGATAGGCCTAATGCTGACATTACTCTCTTCCACTAGGTTGTAACCCTACATATTGGGGCTGATTCAGAGATTTATGTAAGTCCGTTATTTATGTAAATCTCTGATGTTTAATGATCTGAGCAGGAGCCGCACAGATCTGGTCCTGCGATGTCTGTTGCAGGGCCCCAAAAAGCCAGAGCATGATTGACATGTTTTTTGGCATTTGGGTGCAGCGATGAGGAGTGTGCCATAAAACGGGGTTGCTTTTGGGTTTGGCGAAACCGGTGGCTGCATCCTTGGAAAGAGTGTCACTGGCCTTGGCAGCGTGATTTAGCCAGACATCCTGAGTACCTGAAGGTTACTTAGATGTCCCATGTTCACGCGGTTGATCCGATGCTGTTATTCAGACGCAGCAGCGGATTACAGAATTCGGCAGTGGGCGTTTTTTTCCCCATAAGAAGCCTCCTGCTGGTTTTGTTTCGTTTTGCACAGCTGCTGCGTACAAAGACCTAGCGCTGTGTGAATAGCGGCCACCTCTGAATCAGACCCCCGTCTTTAGCTTCGCCAGGCAGGGTGTGGTTTGGAAGGTAGATAGTAACTAGGTCGACAGTAACTAGCTCGACAGGGATGCTAGGTCGACTGGGTCTAGGTCTACATGGTCTAGGTCAACAGCTCAAAAGGTTGACATGAGTTTTTGATGTTTTTTTTGGTGTCGTATTCTCCGTACGGTGACCGGGAACCCAATTTGTTCACCGTGTCCCCACACATTGCTCACTTCACTTGCCGTGCGTCGGGCAGGTTACTGTTCCCAATCGTAGTCCGGTGGATCGTTAAGTATGAAAAAGTTCAAAAAAAGAAAAAAATGTGAAAAACTCATGTCGACCTTTTGACCTGTCGCCCTAGAACATGTAAACCTAGAGACCCTGTCGACCTAGAAACCCTGTCGACCTTGTTACTGTCGACAAATAGTGGTCGACCTAGAGACCGGATCCCGATAACATACACAGGAAGTTCTCCAATACACATTCTTGACCTGAATCTGAATTGCAGGAAAAGCCATCTGTGGACGCATCTCATGTAACCTTCATATGCACCTTACAGCAATTCTGAGTGATTCAGAGTCGTACTGATCTCCGTTGTATTTCCGCTTGCGGCTGAGCGGGTGTTCCTGGGCGGTAACTGGTCATTCTCATGTAAGTGCGGTGGGGTGTTGGTGGAATTGTGAGCTATTTCTAGTTGTGCGTATGGAGTGATCTGTCCGATTTCAGATAAATCTCTTGC
Source organism: Pseudophryne corroboree (assembly GCF_028390025.1). Taxonomy (NCBI): domain Eukaryota; kingdom Metazoa; phylum Chordata; class Amphibia; order Anura; family Myobatrachidae; genus Pseudophryne; species Pseudophryne corroboree. Next base: position 385,286,963 of record NC_086451.1, read on the forward strand.
ACTAAGGATAGGGCTGCTGCGAACGCTTGCTGGTGATGACTACAGTCACACATGGATGGTGACGTCTCAGAGATGCAACCAACTCATTTATTTTCACCCACTTTACGTGCAACTGTGAATCAGGCCCTATATGGTACATAATCTATTCTGCAGCATAAATTATATATCTTTAGCTTAAACCTGTGTCCCACAAAGACCAGACATTAATGGAAGTGTTCCTTATTATAAAGCTGGACTTTATGGTAAGACGAGAGCTCAGCTCTCACTAACAATATAGCAATACACCACATTACGGGAACATTTCTCTTTTTACCCCACCTGAGATGGACCCATTTGTAAAGCAGTAGTTTATTATTTCTTACCAGTTATTTATATAGCACACACATATTCCGCAGCGCCTTACAGAGAATATGGGAGAATATACAAACTCCACACAGTTAGGGCCATGTTTGCCCCAGCTGATGGTAGGAGGTGGGAGGAACAAGGCTATCCCTTATTACATACAGGGGAGGCATGCATAGACATACACAAAAAATTACATTTTATTTTGGGGATTATTGATGGGGGGGGGGGGTGATTTTAGGGGTGCTCCTTGCTGTTCTTTCCACAGAAACACTTGACTTTTGCACCAGCTCAGAGCAGAAAAGATGCCGGGAATGTATCAAAGAACGTATCAAACACACAAATGTGCCTCATATCCCTATGTCACCGGTTTGTTGTAATTCATTTATTCAGTAAACCAAGAAGCATTTGTAGGAGAAAAACTCCCTAGTTTTACTAACAAAGTGGGGCAGTGTATTATTTAGGACTATGGCCCTCATTCCGAGATGATCGCTCGCTAGCTACTTTTAGCAGCCGTGCAAACGCATAGTCGCCGCCCACGGGGGAGTGTATTTTCGCTTTGTAGGAGTGCGAACGCCTGTGCAGCAGAGCGGCTGCAAACACATTTTGTGTAAAACAAGACCAGCCCTGTAGTTACTTATCCTGTGCGATGATTGCTGCGACGAATGACGTCAGATACCCGCCCGGCCACGCCTGCGTTTTTCCAAACACTCCCAGAAAACGGTCAGTTGACACCCAGAAACTCCCATTTCTTGTCAATCTCCTTGCGTCCGCCAGTGCGACTGAAAGCATCGCTAGAACCTGTATAAAACCACGATGCTCTTTGTACCCGTACGTGCGCATTGCGGTGCATACGCATGCGCAGATTTGCCTTTTTTTAAATGATCGCTACGCAGCGAACAACGGTAGCTAGAGATCAACTCAGAATGAGGGCCTATATTGTCAGCAAAGTTTTATAACAGGTCCAGATCTTTCCCTGCCCCTGCCCCACTATCCTTATCTTGGGGTGGGTCCTCCTCCCAGACGTCATATCTGTGGGCCTAATTCAGACCTGATCGTTCCAAATTTACAGAGGTCTGTGATCAGATAGTCTCCGCCCAAACAGAGTGAAAAGCCACCTCGTGCAAGTCTGCATACACCATGCGAAAAGCTTTGCAAACGCCGGTCAGCTGCAAATCCATTTGCAAATCACTTACTATTGAATGTTTTTTTTCAGTCTGTGCAGTCTGTGCGTAGCCCAGGACTTACCCCTACAGTGCGATAGAAACAAGCTGATCGAGGCCGGAGCTGACGTCACACATCCGCCCTGAAAATGCTTGGGAACGCCTGCGTTTTTCGTGACATTCCCAGAAAACGGACAGTTACCACCCCCAAACGTCTGTTTCCTGTCAATCAACCTGCGTTCGCCTAGCGATCAAAAAAGACGCAGGATTTTTTCACAGTTTGGCCTCGCGCCTGGGCATTATGATCCGTATGCATGCGCAGTCATTCGATAATCGGCCGCTGTGCGATTTCGCACAATAGCAATCAGGCCTGAATTAGGCCCAATGTCCCTGGCAGTGCAGTCCTGCTCCTATTGTTCATGACAAAGACATGACTGCTTCTCTAAATTACTATATACAGTAGATTCTGTCACTCTTTGTACACTCTGTATACTTTTATAATGGGAATCCAGATGATAGGGCGACAGTTACTAGTTCAACAGTCCATGGGTCGACACATATGGTCGACATGCATTAGGTTGACAGAAGATCACCATTATCAAAAGGTCGACATGACTTTTAGACTGTGCTAAAGCTTTTGACACACGATACTTATCTATAAGTTTCAAGAACTAGGGCTAGGGAGCACAATATGCACTTGGGTCAGAAATTGGTTATACAGTAGGGAGCAGTGAGTTGTGGTAAATAGAACTTTTTCAAACTGGACTGAAGTACTAAGTGGTGTGCCACAAGGGTCTGTACTTGGGGCATACTTGCCTACCTGACCCTCTCCATGAGGGAGAAAATGCTCTGTTCCTGGACTTTCCTGGTAATGTATGATTGCCATCACCTGTGGTGAGCTAGTTAATTGATAAGAAAGGTGTTTCACCACAGGTGATGGCAATCATACATTACCAGGAAAGTCCAGGAACAGAGCATTTTCTCCCTCATGGAGAGGGTCAGGTAGGCATGTATGACTTGGGGCCCAGTTCAGAGTTGATCGCAGCAGCAGATTTGTTAGCAGTTGGGCAAAACCATTTGCACTGCAGGGGAGACAGATATAACATGTGCAGAGAGAGATAGATTTGGGTGTGGTGAGTTAAATCTGCAATCTAAATTGCAGTGCAAAAATAAAGCAGCCAGTATTTACCCTGCACAGAAACAAAATAACCCACCCAAATCTAACTCTCTCTGCAAATGTTATATCTGCCCCACCTGCGGTGCACATGGTTTTGCCCAACTACTAAAAAATGTCCTGCTGCGATCAACTTGGAATTACCCCCCATGTGCACTGCAGGGGAGGCAGATATAACATGTGCAGAGAGAGTTATAGGCCCTACACACATGCCGATATTCTGAAAGATATGAACGATCTCGTTCATAAATGAACGAGAACTCGTTCATATCTTTCAGTGTGGAGACTCCAGCGATGAACGATGCGCGGCCCCGCGCTCGTTCATCGCTGATCTCCCGTCGGCTGTGCATGCAGGCCAATATGGACGATCTCGTCCATATTTGCCTGCACTTCAATGCAGCCGGGTGACGGGGGGAGTGAAGAAACTTCACTCCCCCCGTCACTGCCCCCCCGCCGCCGGGTTGCTCGTCGGCCGTATCGGCCGTCGGGCACCTCGGCGGCGCATCGCCGAGTGTGTAGGGCCCTTTAGATTTGGGTGGGGTGTGTTCAATCTGCAATCTAATTTGCAGTGTAAAAATAAAGCAGCCAGTATTTACCCTGCACAGAAATAAAATAACCCACCCAAATCTAACTCTTTCTGCGTGTTATATCTGCCTCCCCTGTAGTGCACATGGTTTTGCCCAACTGCTAAAAAAAATCCTGCTGCGGTCAACTTGGAATTACCCCCCATGTGCAGTGCAGGGGAGGGGGGGGGGGCAGATATAACATGTGCAGAAAGAGTTAGATTTGGGTGTGGTGTGTTCAATCTGCAATCTAAATTGCAGTGTAAAAATAAAGCAGCCAGTCTTTACCCTGCACAGAAACAAAATAACCCACCCAAATCTAACTCTCTGCACATGTTATATCTCTCCCCCCCCCCCCCCCCCCCTGCAGTGCACATGGTTTTGCCCAACTGCTAACAAATTTGCTGCTGCGATCAACTCTGAATTACCCCCTTGGACCACTATTGTTCAACATTTTCATTTACGCTCTAGAAGTAAGTCTAGAGAGCATTGGGGGTCATTCCGAATTGATCGCTAGCTGCCGTTGTTCGCAGCGCATCGATCAGGCAAAAAAATTTGACATTTCTGCGCATGCGTATGCACCGCAATGTGCACGCACCGCAATGCGCACACGCGACGTACGGGTACAAAGGCCTTTGTGGTTTGGCACAGGTTCTAGCGAGATTTTCATTCGCACTGGCGGCCACAAGAAGATTGACAGGAAAGGGGCGTTTCTGGGTCTCAACTGACCGTTTTCAGGAAGTGCTTAGAAAAACGCAGGCGTGCCAGGAAAAACGCAGGCGTGGCTGGGCGAACGCTGGTCGGGTCTGTGACATCAAAAGCCAACCCTCCAATGTTAGAATCAACGCACACGAAGAGTAAGTTCAGGGCTGGTCTTGTTTTGCACAAAATGTTTTTGCAGGCGCTCTGCTGCACAGGCGTTCACACTTCTGCAAAGCGAAAATACACTCCCCGGTGGGCGGCGGCAATGCACGGCTGCTAAAAACTGCTAGCGAGCGATCAACTCGGAATGACCCCCATGGTGTCAATTTTTGCAGACGATACCAAATTGTGTAAGGGTATAAATACGGAGGGAGATACTGAGTCTCTTCAAAACGACTTAGTTAAACTGGAAGCATGGGCAGCAAAATGGAGAATGAGCTTCAATATAGACAAATGTAAGGTAATGCACTTTGGTAGCAAGAACAAAAATAACACTACTGTGCATACTAAATGGAGTAAAATTAGGGGATTATGGCCCTCATTCCGAGTTGTTCGCTCGCTAGCTGCTTTTAGCAGCATTGCACACACTAAGCCGCCGCCTACTGGGAGTGAATCTTAGCTTTGCAGAATTGCGAACGAAAGATTTGCATAATTGCGAATAGAAATTTCTTTGCAGTTTCTGAGTAGCTCGACACTTACTCTGCCACTGCGATCAGTTCAGTCAGTTTCGTTCCTGGGTTGACGTCACAAACACACCCAGCTTTCGCCCAGACACTCCCCCGTTTCTCCAGCCACTCCCGCATTTTTACCAGAAACGGCAGCGTTTTTCTGCACACACCCATAAAACGGCCAGTTTCCGCCCAGAAACACCCACTTCCTGTCAATCACACTCCGATCACCAGAACGATGAAAAATCCTCGTTATGCCGTGAGTAAAATACCTAACTTTTGAGTAAAATAACTAACCGCATGCGCTCTGCGAACCTTGCGCATGCGCAGTAAGCGACTAATCGCAATATAGCGAAACTCGGCAACGAGCGAACAACTCGGAATGAGGGCCTATGTGCTGGAAAAGACTTAGGTGTTCACATAGATAGCAAACTAAGCAGCAGTACCCAAAGCAGGATTGGAGCAAAGAAGGCTAACAAGGTGTTAGCATGCATAAAGCGGGGAATTGATGCAAGGGATGAGAGTGTTATACTCCCATTATATAAATCCCTAGTGAGGCCACATCTTGAATACTCCACATCTTGAATACTGTGCCCAATCTAGGGCACCATACTACAAAAAGGATATCCTGGAACTAGAAAAGGTTCAGAGGCGGGTGACCAAACTAATTAAGGGGATGGAGACGCTGGAATACCAGGAAAGGCTTGAAAAGCTAGGCATGTTTGCACTGGAAAAGAGGAGATTAAGAGGGGACATGATCAACATTTACAAATATATAAGGAGACAATACACATAGCTTGCGGGGGATCTGTTTTTGGTAAGATCAACACAGAGGACACGTGGACACCCGCTTAGGTTATACCCCTTTTCCATCTAATAACGCGGGTCGCAGCCGGGAGCTTGACACGTGTGCTACCCGGCTGCGACCCGCGTCAGACCCCTTTCCATCTGCCGACTGGTGGCGCTGGGAGACGCATGATCTCCCTGCGCCGTCCTCCTATACAGTGTGAACGGGAGCGACCCAGCTTCTGTTTACACTGTACAGCTTACCGGGTAGAACCCGTGTTCAACCCTGCAAGCTACCCGAGTTGGAATACCGGGTCACTCTACCCGGATTATTCCAACTCAGCCCTTTTACACCGGCCAGCAACACGGGTTATGCGCGTTCATGTGCAATAACCCGTGTTGTATGCTGGCTGGTGGAAAAGGGGTATTAGAGGAGAGGAAATTACGCACACAGAGGCGAAAAGGTTTTCTCTATCGTCCTAGTGGATGCTGGGGTTCCTGAAAGGACCATGGGGAATAGCGGCTCCGCAGGAGACAGGGCACAAAAAGTAAAGCTTTAGGATCAGGTGGTGTGCACTGGCTCCTCCCCCTATGACCCTCCTCCAAGCCAGTTAGATTTTGTGCCCGGCCGAGAAGGGTGCAATCTAGGTGGCTCTCCTAAAGAGCTGCTTAGGAAAGTTTAGCTTAGGTTTTTTATTTTACAGTGAGTCCTGCTGGCAACAGGATCACTGCAACGAGGGACTTAGGGGAGAAGAAGTGAACTCACCTGCGTGCAGGATGGATTGGCTTCTTGGCTACTGGACATCAGCTCCAGAGGGACGATCACAGGTACAGCCTGGATGGTCACCGGAGCCTTGCCGCCGGCCCCCTTGCAGATGCTGAAGTAAGAAGAGGTCCAGAATCGGCGGCAGAAGACTCCTCAGTCTTCTAAAGGTAGCGCACAGCACTGCAGCTGTGCGCCATTTTCCTCTCAGCACACTTCACACGGCAGTCACTGAGGGTGCAGGGCGCTGGGAGGGGGGCGCCCTGGGAGGCAAATGAATACCTATTTTGGCTAAAAATACCTCACATATAGCCTCCGGAGGCTATATGGAGATATTTAACCCCTGCCAGAATCCGTTAAGAGCGGGAGACGAGGCCGCCCGAAAAAGGGGCGGGGCCTATCTCCTCAGCACACAGCGCCATTTTCCCTCACAGAAAGGCTGGAGGGAAGGCTCCCAGGCTCTCCCCTGCACTGCACTACAGAAACAGGGTTAAAACAGAGAGGGGGGGCACTAATTTGGCGATATGCTTATATATATATTAAGATGCTATAAGGGAAAACACTTATATAAGGTTGTCCCTATATAATTATAGCGTTTTTGGTGTGTGCTGGCAAACTCTCCCTCTGTCTCTCCAAAGGGCTAGTGGGTCCTGTCCTCTATCAGAGCATTCCCTGTGTGTGTGCTGTGTGTCGGTACGTGTGTGTCGACAGGTAGGAGGACGATGTTGGTGAGGAGGCGGAGCAATTGCCTGTAATGGTGATGTCACTCTCTAGGGAGTCGACACCGGAATGGATGGCTTATTTAGGAAATTACGTGATAATGTCAACACGCTGCAAGGTCGGTTGACGACATGAGACGGCCGACAAACAATTAGTACGGTCCAGACGTCTCAAAAACACCGTCAAGGGTTTTTAAAACGCCCGTTTACTTTAGTCGGTCGACACAGACACAGACAGGGACACTGAATCCAGTGTCGACGGTGAATAAACAAACGTATTCCTTATTAGGGCCACACGTTAAAGGCAATGAAGGAGGTGTTACGTATTTCTGATACTACAAGTACCACAAAAGAGGGTATTATGTGGGATGTGAAAAAACTACCATAGTTTTTCCTGAATCAGATAAATTAAATAAAGTGTGTGATGATGCGTGGGTTCCCCCCGATAGAAAATTATGGGCGGTATACCCTTTCCCGCCAGAAGTTAGGGCGCGTTGGGAAACACCCCTTAAGGTGGATAAGGCGCTCACACGCTTATCAAAACAAGTGGCGGTACCGTCTATAGATAGGGCCGTCCTCAAGGACCAGCTGACAAGGCTGGAAAATATAATAAAAAGTATATACACACATACTGGTGTTATACTGCGGCCAGCGATCGCCTCAGCCTGGATGTGCAGAGCTAGGGTGGCTTGGTCGGATTCCCTGACTAAAAATATTGATACCCTTGACAGGGACAGTATTTTATTGACTATAGAGCATTTCTATATATGCGAGATGCACAGAGGGATATTTGCACTCTGGCATCATGAATAAACGCGATGTCCATAACTGCCAGAAGATGTTATGGACACGACAGTGGTCAGGTGATGCAGATTCCAAACGGCACAGTATGGCCGTATAAAGGAAGAGGACTTGTTTGGGGTCGGTCCATCGGACCTGGTGGTCACGGCAACTGCTGGAAAATCCACCGTTTTTTACCCTAAGTCACATCTCTGCAGAAAAAGACACCGTCTTTTCAGCCTCAGTCCTCTCGTCCCTATAAGATCATATCTGCCCAGGGATAGAGGAAAGGGAAGAAGACTGCAACAGGCAGCCTATTCCCAGGAACAGAAGCGTTCCACCGCGTCTGACAAGTTCTCAGCATGGCGCTGAGACCGTACAGGACCCCTGGATCCTACATGTAGTATCCCGGGGGTACAGATGGGAATGTCGAGACGTTTCCCCTTCGCAGGCTCCTGAAGTCTGCTTTACCAAGTCTCCCTCCGACAAGGAGGTAGTATGGGAAAAAATTCACAAGCTGTGTTCCCAGCAGGTGACAATTAAATTACCCCTCCTACTACAGAAAAGGGGTATTATTCCACACTATATTGTGGTACTGAAGCCAGAAGGCTAGGTGAGACTTATTCTAAAAAAAAAAAAAATTTTTTTTTGAACACTTACAAAGGTTCAAATTAAGATGAAGTCACTCAGAGCAGTGATAACGAACCAGGAAGAAGGGGACTATATAGTGTCCCGGGACATCAGGGATGCTTACCTCTATGTCCCAAATTTGCCCTTCTCACTAAGGGTACCTCAGGTTCGTGGTGCAGAACTGTCACTATCAGTTTCAGACGCTGCCGTTTGGATTGTCCCACGGCACCCCGGGGTCTTTACCAAGGTAATGGCCGAATTGATGATTCTTCTTCGAAGAAAAGGCGTCTTAATTATCCCTTACTTGGACGATCTCCTGATAGGGGCATAGTCCAGGGAACAGTTGGAGGTCGGGAGTAGCACTATCTCGGATACTGCTACAATCAGCACGGGTGGATTCTAAATATTCCAAAATCGCAGCTGATCCCGACGACACGTCTGCTGTGCCTAGGGATGATTCTGGACACAGTCCAGAAAAAGGTGTTTCTCCCGGAAGAGAAAGCCAGGGAGTTATCCGAGCAAGTCAGGAACCTCCTAAAAACAGTGCATCATTGCACAAGGGTCCTGGTAAAAATGGTGGCTTCCTACGAAGCAATTCCATTCGGCAGATTTCACGTAAGAACTTTTCAGTGGGATCTGCTGGACAAATGGTCCGGATCGCATCTTCAGATGCATCAGCGGATAACCCAATATCCAAGGACAAGGGTGTCTCTCCTGTGGTGGTTATAGAGTGCTCATCTTCTAGAGGGCCGCAGATTCGGCATTCAGGATTGGATGCTGGTAACCACGGAGCCCAGCCTGAGAGGCTGGGGAGCAGTCACACAAGGGAAAAATTTCCAGGGAGTGTGATCAAGTATGGAGACTTTTCTCCACATAAATATACTGGAGCTAAGGGTAAATTTATAATGCTCTAAGCTTAGCAAGACCTCTGCTTCAAGGTCAGCCGGTATTGATCCAGTGGGAAAAACATCACGGCAGTCGCCCACGTAAACAGACAGGGCGACACAAGAAGCAGGAGGGCAATGGCAGAAACTGCAAGGACTTTTCGCTGGGCGGAAAATCATGTGATAACACTGTCAGCAGTTTTTCATCCCGGGAATGGAAACTGGGAAGCAGACTTCCTCAGCACGACCTCCACCCGGGAGAGTGGAAACTTCATTGAGAAGTTTTTTCCACATGATTGTAAACCGTTGGGAAATACCAAAGGTGGACATGATGGCGTCCCGTCTGAACAAAAAACGGGACAGGTATTGCGCCAGGTCAAGGGACCCTCAGGCAATAGATGTGGACGTTCTGGTAACACCGTGGGTGTACCAGTCGGTGTATGTGTTCCCTCCTCTGCTTCTCATACCTAAGGTGCTGAGAATTATAAGACGTAGAGGAGTAAGAACTATACTCATGGCTCCGGATTGGCCAAGAAGGACTTGGTACCCGGAACTTCAAGAGATGCTTACAGAGGTCTTATGGCCTCTGCCGCTAAGAAGGGACTTGCTTCAGCAAGTACCATGTCTGTTCCAAGACTTACCGCAGCTGCGTTTGTCGGCATGGCGATGGAAAGCCGGATCCTAAGGGAAAAAAGGCATTCCGGAAGAGGTCATTCCTACCCTGGTCAAAGCCAGAAAGGAGGTGACCGCACAACATTATCACCACGTGTGGCGAAAATTTGTTGCGTGGTGTGAGGCCAGGAAGGCCCCACAAAGAAATTTCAACTCGGTCGTTTCCTGCATTTCCTGCAAACAGGAGTGTCTATGGGCCTCAAATTGGGGTCCATTAAGGTTCAAATTCGGCCCTGTAAATTTTCTTCCAGAAAGAATTGGCTTCAGTTCCTGAAGTCCAGAAGTTTGTCAAGGGAGTATTGCATATACAAACCCCTTTTTTTGTGCCTCCAGTGGCACTGTGGGATCTCAACGTAGTTCTGGGATTTCTCAAATCACATTGGTTTAAAACCAGTCAAATATGTGGATTTGCAGCATCTCACATAAAAAGTGACCATGCTCTTGGCCCTGGCCTGGACCAGGCGAGTGTCAAATTGGTGGTTTTTTCTCAAAAAAGCCCATATCTGTTTGTCCATTCGGACAGGGCAGAGCTGCGGACTCGTCCCCAGTTCTCTCCCTAAGGTGGTGTCAGTGTTTCACCTGAACCAGCTTATTGTGGTGCCTTGCACCTACTAGGGACTTGGAGGACTCCAAGTTGCTAGAAGTTGTCAGGGCCCCGAAAATATATTCCAGGACAGCTGGAGTCAGAAAATCTGACTCGCTGTTTATACTGTATGCACCCAACAAGTTGGGTGCGCCTGCTTCTAAGCAGTCGATTGCTCGTTGGATTTGTAACACAATTCAACTTGCACATTCTGAGGCAGGCCTGCCACAGTCTAAATCGGTTAAGGCCCATTCCACAAGGAAGGTGGGCTCATCTTGGGCGGCTGCCCGAGAGGTCTCGCATTACAACTCTGCCGAGCAGCTACGTGGTCAGGGGAGAACACGTTTGTAAAATTCTACAAATTTGATATCCTGGCAAAAGAGGACCTGGAGTTCTCTCATTCGGTGCTGCAGAGTCATCCGCACTCTCCCGCCCGTTTGGGAGCTTTGGTATAATCCCCATGGTCCTTTCAGGAACCCCCAGCATCCACTAGGACGATAGAGAAAATAAGAATTTACTTACCGATAATTCTATTTCTCGGAGTCCGTAGTGGATGCTGGGCGCCCATCCCAAGTGCGGATTATCTGCAATACTTGTACATAGTTACAAAAAATCGGGTTATTATTGTTGTGAGCCATCTTTTCAGAGGCTCCGCTGTTATCATACTGTTAACTGGGTTTAGATCACAAGTTGTACGGTGTGATTGGTGTGGCTGGTATGAGTCTTACCCGGGATTCAAAATTCCTCCCTTATTGTGTACGCTCGTCCGGGCACAGTACCTAACTGGCTTGGAGGAGGGTCATAGGGGGAGGAGCCAGTGCACACCACCTGATCCTAAAGCTTTACTTTTTGTGCCCTGTCTCCTGCGGAGCCGCTATTCCCCATGGTCCTTTCAGGAACCCCAGCATCCACTACGGACTCCGAGAAATAGAATTATCGGTAAGTAAATTCTTATTTTTTCACAGTAAGGACAATACGTGTTTGGAATAACCTGCCTGAGAGAGTTGTAATGGCGGACTCGGTCAACACTTTTAAGAATGGGCTAGATATATTCCCAATGGATAAGAATATACAGGGTTATGGTGCGTAGTCACGCACGGATGGCGGTCATTAGGTCGACATGAGTTAGGTCGACATGCATTGGGTATACCACGTTTGGTCGCCATGCATTAGATCAACATGATCAAGTCAGGCATGTGTTGTGAATGAAATGATGCAAACCTTCAAACAATCCAAATTCCAGGCTATGAGGCCACAAAACATGACAAATGCAAAGGGGGGTGAATACTTTAGCGAGGCACTGTAAATGCAATTCAAGTTAGTGTAACCCATTCATGTTATGTAAAAAATTGCTATCTTAGCTCCATATGCAGCCTCATCTAGTGACGTTTAGCAAACTGTAGTGAACATACACATCTTTGAGTATCTCCCGGCGATTCAGAATCAGACGGAACGTGGCCATTTCTCTGCGGCTACTACATAGGTGTTTCCGGGTGGCAACTGGGTAGCCAAACTGTGAGCGCACACAAGGGAACCATTTTATGGGTGTGTCATGGGAATAACGTGGTCGTGCAACCAGAGGGTTCCGGTATGAATGGTCGACCATGTTATGGTCGACAGTCATTAGGTCGACCACTATTGGTCGACATTGGCATGATCGACATGGACATATGGTTGACAAATGGAAATGGTCGACACGAAAGGCCGACTCATGAAAAGGTCGACATTAGTTTTTTTTACTTTTTTGGTGTCGTTTTCTGCGTAAAGTGACGGGGAACCCCAATTAGTGCACCGCCTCCCCTCGCATGGCTCGCTTCGCTCGCCATGCTTCGGGCAAGGTGCCTCGCTGCCCTTGGCACAGATTACCATTTCAATCGTAGTCCACGTGGATCGTAAAGTATGGAAAAGTTCCCCCCAAATTTTTTTGGGGAAAAAAAACTCATGTCGACATTTCCAAGTGTCGACATTTAATGTGTCGACCATGTGTACATGTCGACCATGCCAGTGTCAACCAATAGTGGTCGACCTAGTGACTGTCGACCATAACATAGTTGACCATCCAAACGGATACCCAACCGGAGTTGTGTCCTATTCTGTGTTGTGCGTATGCTGAGGAGACACCTATTTCAGACCGATCCCCCCTGAAACACTTTTCTTCTGGCTATAGAGCAGCGCAGTGGCATATCAGGCAGGGAAAGAATAGAGACTGCTGCTACTCTGGGGCTGGGGAGGGTCCGGGTAGGTTGGTGCCACTAAGCAGTAGCAGTCACTGCTCTGTCGCTGCCTGATGTGCCACTGTGCTTCTATACAGCAGCCAGCGGTAGTGGACAGGGGGGAAATTAATGGCGAGTGGGGGGGGGGGGGGGGGGGGGGGCGTTTGTGTGGAAGTTGAGGGGGGGGGGGAGCATCTGTGTGGAAGGGGAGGGGGGGGCGCCTGAACGTCCACCCATCCCCTTTGGATCCACCACTGCCCAGATGGGAAAAGAGTGGCTGCACAAAAGCTCACATAAAGTGACTGCAGAGTGCTGAAGCTGCCTTAATAAGCAACGTCAGCACAAGAACTTCCTGAACTGGCAGAGGGATAGGGTCTCAAGGGAGTGGATGGTAAGTTGCCACTTCAGGCCCCAGTATTCTGTACCTGGGCTCTCTACCTATCTCAGGGCTCCCGCTGGCACCCCTTCCACACTTAGCGGTGGTAGGAGAACCATACCGTTACAAGTAGCCATTTCTCTAACGTCCTAAGTGGATGCTGGGGACTCCGTAAGGACCATGGGGAATAGCGGCTCCGCAGGAGACTGGGCACAAAAGTAAAGCTTTAGGACTACCTGGTGTGCACTGGCTCCTCCCCCTATGACCCTCCTCCAAGCCTCAGTTAAGATTTTGTGCCCGAACGAGAAGGGTGCAATCTAGGTGGCTCTCCTGAGCTGCTTAGAGAAAAAGTTTAAAGTAGGTTTTTTACTTTCAGTGAGACCTGCTGGCAACAGGCTCACTGCATCGAGGGACTAAGGGGAGAAGAAGCGAACTCACCTGCGTGCAGAGTGGATTCGGCTTCTTAGGCTACTGGACATTAGCTCCAGAGGGACGATCACAGGCCCAGCCATGGATGGGTCCAGGAGCCGCGCCGCCGTCCCCCTTACAGAGCCAGAAGACTGAAGAGTCCGGAAAATCGGCGGCAGAAGACGTCCTGTCTTCATTAAGGTAGCGCACAGCACCGCAGCTGTGCGCCATTGCTCTCAGCACACTTCACACTCCGGTCACTGAGGGTGCAGGGGCCTGGGGGGGGCGCCCTGAGACGCAATAGAAATACCTTTTTTTTGGCTAAAAATACATCACATATAGCTCCTGGGCTATATGGATGTATTTAACCCCTGCCTAAATTACAATAAAAAAGCGGGAGAAAGGCCGCCGAAAAGGGGGCGGAGCCTATCTCCTCAGCACACTGGCGCCATTTTTTCCTCACAGCTCCGTTGGAGGAAGGCTCCCTGACTCTCCCCTGCAGTCCTGCACTACAGAGACAGGGTAAAACAAGAGAGGGGGGGGGCATAAAATTGGCATATAAAGATATACAGCAGCTATATTAGGGAAAAACACTTATATAAGGTTATCCCTATATATATATAGCGCTCTGGTGTGTGCTGGCAAACTCTCCCTCTGTCTCCCCCAAAGGGCTAATGGGGTCCTGTCCTCTATCAGAGCATTCCCTGTGTGTGTGCGGTGTGTCGGTACGTTGTGTCGACATGTATGAGGAGGAAAATGGTGTGGAGGCGGAGCAATTGCCTGTGTTAGTGATGTCACCCTCTAGGGAGTCGACACCTGACTGGATGATCTTATGGAAAGAATTACGTGATAGTGTCAGCACTTTACAAAAGTCTGTTGACGACATGAGACAGCCGGATAATCAGTTAATACCTGTACAGGCGTCTCAAACACCGTCAGGGGCTCTAAAGCGCCCGTTACATCAGGTCGATACAGACACAGACACGGACACTGACTCCAGTGTCGACGGTGAAGAAACAAACGTATTTTCCAGTAGGGCTACACGTTACATGATCACGGCAATGAAGGAGGTTTTGAACATTTCTGATACTACAAGTACCACAAAAAAGGGTATTATGTGGGGTGTGAAAAAACTACCCGTAGTTTTTCCTGAATCAGATGAATTAAATGAGGTGTGTGATGAAGCGTGGGTTTCCCCCGATAAAAAACTGCTAATTTCTAAAAAATTATTGGCATTATACCCTTTCCCGCCAGAGGTTAGGGCGCGCTGGGAAACACCCCCTAGGGTGGATAAGGCGCTCACACGCTTATCAAAACAAGTGGCGTTACCGTCTCCTGATACGGCCGCCCTCAAGGAACCAGCTGATAGGAAGCTGGAAAATGTCCTAAAAAGTATATACACACATACTGGTATTATACTGCGACCAGCAATCGCCTCAGCCTGGATGTGCAGTGCTGGGGTGGCTTGGTCGGATTCCCTGACTGAAAATATTGATACCCTGGACAGGGACAATATATTATTGACTATAGAGCGTTTAAAAGATGCGTTTCTATATATGCGAGATGCACAGAGGGATATTTGCACTCTGGCATCAAGAGTAAGTGCGATGTCCATTTCTGCCAGAAGAGGATTATGGACGCGACAGTGGTCAGGGGATGCGGATTCCAAACGGCATATGGAAGTATTGCCGTATAAAGGGGAGGAGTTATTTGGGGTCGGTCTATCGGACTTGGTGACCACGGCAACGGCCGGGAAATCAACCTTTCTACCCCAAGTCACCTCGCAGCAGAAAAAGATACCGTCTTTTCAGGCTCAGTCCTTTCGTCCCCATAAGGGCAAGCGGGCAAAAGGCCACTCATATCTGCCCCGGGGCAGAGGAAGGGGAAAAAGACTGCAGCAGACAGCCTCTTCCCACGAACAGAAGCCCTCCCCCGCTTCTGCCAAGTCCTCAGCATGACGCTGGGGCCTTACAAGCGGACTCAGGCACGGTGGGGGCCCGTCTCAAGATTTTCAGCGCGCAGTGGGCTCACTCGCAAGTGGACCCCTGGATCCTGCAGGTAGTATCTCAGGGGTACAAATTGGAATTCGAGACGTCTCCCCCTCGCCGGTTCCTGAAGTCTGCTTTACCAACGTCTCCCCCCGACAGGGAGGCGATATTGGAAGCCATTCACAAGCTGTATTCCCAGCAGGTGATAATCAAGGTACCCCTCCTACAACAGGGAAAGGGGTATTATTCCACGCTGTTTGTGGTACCGAAGCCGGACGGCTCGGTGAGACCCATTTTAAATCTGAAATCCTTGAACACTTACATAAGAAGGTTCAAGTTCAAGATGGAGTCACTCAGAGCAGTGATAGCGAACCTGGAAGAAGGGGACTATATGGTGTCTCTGGACATCAAGGATGCTTACCTCCATGTCCCAATTTGCCCTTCTCACCAAGGGTACCTCAGGTTTGTGGTACAGAACTGTCATTATCAGTTTCAGACGCTGCCGTTTGGATTGTCCACGGCACCCCGGGTCTTTACCAAGGTAATCGCCGAAATGATGATTCTTCTTCGAAGAAAAGGCGTCTTAATTATCCCTTACTTGGACGATCTCCTGATAAGGGCAAGGTCCAGAGAACAGTTAGAGGTCGGAGTAGCACTATCTCAAATAGTACTACGACAGCACGGTTGGATTCTAAATATTCCAAAATCGCAGCTGATTACGACGACACGTCTGCTGTTCCTAGGGATGATTCTGGACACAGTACAGAAAAAGGTGTTTCTCCCGGAGGGGAAAGCCAGGGAGTTATCCGACCTAGTCAGGAACCTCCTAAGACCAGGCCAGGTGTCAGTGCATCAATGCACAAAGGTCCTGGGAAAGATGGTGGCTTCTTACGAAGCGATTCCATTCGGCAGATTCCACGCAAGAACTTTTCAGTGGGTTCTGCTGGACAAATGGTCCGGATCGCATCTTCAAATGCATCAGCGGATAACCCTGTCTCCAAGGACAAGGGTGTCTCTCCTGTGGTGGTTACAGAGTGCTCATCTCCTAGAGGGCCGCAGATTCGGCATTCAGGATTGGGTCCTGGTGACCACGGATGCCAGCCTGAGAGGCTGGGGAGCAGTCACACAGGGAAGAAATTTCCAGGGCTTGTGGTCAAGCATGGAAACGTCACTTCACATAAATATCCTGGAACTAAGGGCCATTTACAATGCCCTAAGTCAGGCAAGGGGTGGTCTTCTGTATGCCGGCGGTCGGGCTCCCGGCGCTCAGTATACCGGCGCCGGGAGCCCGACAACCGGCATACCGACACTTATTTTCCCTCGTGGGGGTCCACGACCCCCATAGAGGGAGAATAAAATAGTGTGGCGCGCCACCGTGCCCGTAGCGTGGCGAGCGCAGCGAGCCCGCAAGGGGCTCATTTGCGCTCGCCACGCTGTCGGTAAGCCGGCGGTCGGGCTCCCGGCGCCGGGATGCTGGTCGCCGGGAGCCCGACCGCCGGCCAGCCGTAGTGAACCCTCAGGCAAGGCCTCTGCTTCAGGGTCAGTCGGTGTTGATCCAGTCGGACAACATCACGGCAGTCGCCCACGTAAACAGACAGGGCGGCACAAGAAGCAGGAGGGCAATGACGGAAGTTGCAAGGATTCTTCGCTGGGCGGAAAATCATGTAATAGCACTGTCAGCAGTGTTCATTCCGGGAGTGGACAACTGGGAAGCAGACTTCCTCAGCAGACACGATCTCCACCCGGGGGAGTGGGGACTTCACCCAGAAGTCTTCCACATGATTGTGAACCGTTGGGAAAAACCAAAGGTGGACATGATGGCGTCCCGCCTCAACAAAAAACTGGACAGATATTGCGCCAGGTCAAGGGACCCTCAGGCAATAGCTGTGGACGCTCTGGTAACACCGTGGGTGTACCGATCAGTGTATGTGTTCCCTCCTCTACCTCTCATACCCAAGGTATTGAGAATCATAAGAAGGAGAGGAGTAAAGACTATACTCGTGGCTCCGGATTGGCCAAGAAGGACTTGGTACCCGGAACTTCAAGAGATGCTCACGGAAGACCCGTGGCCTCTACCTCTAAGAAAGGACCTGCTCCAGCAGGGACCATGTCTGTTTCAAGACTTACCGCGGCTGCGTTTGACGGCATGGCGGTTGAACGCCGGATCCTGAAGGAAAAAGGCATTCCGGATGAAGTCATCCCTACCCTGATCAAAGCCAGGAAGGATGTAACTGTGCAACATTATCACCGTATTTTGCGTAAATATGTTGCGTGGTGTGAGGCCAGGAAGGCCCCTACAGAGGAATTTCAACTGGGTCGTTTCCTGCATTTCCTGCAAACAGGACTGTCTATGGGCCTAAAATTAGGGTCCATTAAGGTTCAAATTTCGGCCCTGTCAATATTCTTCCAAAAAGAACTAGCTTTAGTTCCTGAAGTTCAGACGTTTGTCAAGGAGGTACTGCATATACAGCCTCCTTTTGTGCCTCCAGTGGCACCTTGGGATCTCAATGTAGTTTTGGGATTCCTAAAATCACATTGGTTTGAACCACTCACCACTGTGGACTTAAAATATCTCACATGGAAAGTGGTAATGATGTTAGCCCTGGCTTCAGCCAGGCGTGTATCAGAATTGGCGGCTTTATCCTATAAAAGCCCTTACCTAATTTTTCATACGGACAGGGCAGAATTGAGGACTCGGCCTCAATTTCTTCCTAAGGTGGTTTCAGCATTTCACTTAAACCAGCCTATTGTGGTGCCTGCGGCTACTAGGGACTTGGAGGATTCCAAGTTGCTAGACGTAGTCAGGGCCCTGAAAATATATGTTTCCAGGACGGCTGGAGTCAGAAAATCTGACTCGCTGTTTATCCTGTATGCACCCAACAAGCTGGGTGCTCCTGCTTCTAAGCAGACGATTGCTCGTTGGATTTGTAGTACAATTCAGCTTGCACATTCTGTGGCAGGCCTGCCACAGCCAAAATCTGTAAAAGCCCATTCCACACGGAAAGTGGGCTCATCTTGGGCGGCTGCCCGAGGGGTCTCGGCTTTACAACTTTGCCGAGCAGCTACTTGGTCAGGGGCAAACACATTTGCTAAATTCTACAAATTTGATACCCTGGCTGAGGAGGACCTGTAGTTCTCTCATTCGGTGCTGCAGAGTCATCCGCACTCTCCCGCCCGTTTGGGAGCTTTGGTATAATCCCCATGGTCCTTACGGAGTCCCCAGCATCCACTTAGGACGTTAAAGAAAATAAGAATTTACTTACCGATAATTCTATTTCTCATAGTCCGTAGTGGATGCTGGGCGCCCATCCCAAGTGCGGATTGTCTGCAATACTTGTACATAGTTATTGTTACAAAAATCGGGTTATTATTGTTGTGAGCCATCTTTTCAGAGGCTCCTTTGTTATCATGCTGTTAACTGGGTTCAGATCACAAGTTGTACGGTGTGATTGGTGTGGCTGGTTTGAGTCTTACCCGGGATTCAAAATCCTTCCTTATTGTGTACGCTCGTCCGGGCACAGTATCCTAACTGAGGCTTGGAGGAGGGTCATAGGGGGAGGAGCCAGTGCACACCAGGTAGTCCTAAAGCTTTTTACTTTGTGCCCAGTCTCCTGCGGAGCCGCTATTCCCCATGGTCCTTACGGAGTCCCCAGCATCCACTACGGACTATGAGAAATAGAATTATCGGTAAGTAAATTCTTATTTTTAATCATTTTTCATTCTTAATATTAAATGTAACATGTCATTACTCAGGAATTATAATGCGACACTACTACTCATTACAAGTGGGATGTATCAAGCCTTGGAAAGAGGTAAAGTGGAGAAGTTGCTGAACGCAAACAACCAGCTTTTAACTGTCATTTATCTAGCACAGTCTATGAAATAACAGAAACTGATTGGTTCCTTTCGGCTCCACTTTGGGGGTGATTCCGAGTTGTTCGCTCGCTAGCTGCTTTTAGCAGCATTGCACACGCTAAGCCGCCGCCCTCTGGGAGTGTATCTTAGCTTAGCAGAATTGCGAACGAAAGATTCGCAGAATTGCGAAAAGACATTTCTTAGCAGTCTCTGAGTAGCTCCAGACTTACTCACAAATAGCGATCAGCTCAGGCCGTTTCGCTCCTGGTTTGACGTCACACACACGCCCAGCGTCCGGCAAGCCACTCCCCCGTTTCTCCAGACACTCCCGCGTTTTTCCCTGGCACGCCTGCGTTTTTCCGCACACTCCCAGAAAACGGCCAGTTTCCGCCCAGAAACACCCACTTCCTGTCAATCACACTACGATCACTTCAACGATGAAAAATCTTCGTTCGGGCGTGAGTAAATCTACTAAGTTTTGTGGTAAAATACTAACCGCATGCGCACTGCGAACCATGCACATGTGCATTTTTGCCTTAATCGCTCCGTTGCGAAAATCGGCAACGAGCGAACAACTCGGAATGACCCCCTTTATCTCTTTCAAAGGCTTGATACATCTCCCACTAAATGCAACAACTGCGCGCAAATCGTTCCTTGACCCAGTTCGTCAATTCATAATAAAAAATAAAATAAAAACCATGCTATATTTTCACATATTTTAAGGTGGGTACACACCTGTGCTTGGTGAGCAATATCGCCTAGTGCAGGCCTGGCCAACCTGTGTCTCTCTAGCTGTTGTAAAACTACAAGTCCCATCATGCTTTGTCACAATTTTGCTATTAGGGAATGCTAAAACTGTGGCAGTGTATGCTGGGATGTGTAGTTTCACAACATCTGGAGAGCCACAGGTTGGTCAGACCTGGCCTAGTGCATAGGTCTGCAAACTCGGTCCTCATTACCCCACACAGTGCATGTTTTGCAGGTCTCCTCACAGAATCGCAAATGATCTAATTAACTCCTGTGTCTGTGAGTAATTAATACACCTGTGCACCTGCTGGGTTACCTGCAAAACATTCACTGTGTGGGGTAATGAGGTTACCGAGTTTGCAGACCTAGTGTGTCCCCCTGGACGGAGTCCAAGTTGACCACGGCCGAGACCGAGGGTCGTTAACGCATAGTAAACGACATTGCTCAGAAAGGGTCAAAATGAGCGGCGTCATTTACTATAGCGCCTTCAGAATGTTCAAAAATAAATAATTGTCTCTTTTTTTTTTTTTATGCTGGACACAACCTTATAGTGTGGAATCTGATCTTCAAACACTGTGGGGAGAATTATCAAATATTGGAAAGAGAAATAAAGTGGAGAGAGATAAAGTACTAACCAATCAGCTTTTAACTGTCATTTTATAGGCTGTGCTACAAAAATTACAGAAACTGATTGGTTGGAACGTTATCTCTCTCCATTGTATCTCCCTACAAGATTTGCTAAATCTCCCCCACTGTAGTGTTTGTTGTCCAAATTTCCAAGATTTTAAGATATTTTTTTTATTTATTTAACATTCTTTAAATAGTTAAAGACTAATGCGAGTCGCACATTTTGAACCATAAGTGCGAATCAGGGGCGACTGATGATTTTTTTTTGTGAACACGTTTACGGCCTTCAAGACCCCTGTATTTTATTGTAATAACATGAAGAGTTGAGGCGGTGGTATAGTCAGGACAGAGACCCTGTTACTACAGGTCAAGAATACAGAGAACATGTAAAGAAAGATATACAGTACACAGTATATGGAAGAGAGCTGTAGCCCTGGGAAGGAAGGGTGAGATGGGGTGAGGGGGAGGAGTGCTGGTTAACGCTGCAGAAATCCTGACACACACCACCCCACCTCCCTCCCCCATACACCTAGTATTATACAGTATTATTTGGATATTAGGACTGTTCTCCATGGTGACAGATCACTGGCTGGTGGCAGACTCAGATTGGGGAATTACAGCCACCCCAGGCTTGAAGTCACGCTCCTCACAAGAGAGCTGGTGAGGGGGTGTAGGGGAGAATGTAGGTGTGTGTTGGGGGATCTGGGCCCTGATTGATTAGGGAGAAAGAGGGGAGAGACTAGTGAGAGTGCTGACTGCTTTCTGTGAGACATACAGTAGCTGATATTGATTAAAGAGATATCTAAATGGATAGTGAGAACCACTGTTTAAGGATCAGAGAAGCAGACCGAAAGAGACTGTAAGTTAGGGCCTGAGACATCATATTGTATTACCTTAAAGAGACAGACAAAGAAAGAGTCTATTTATTAATCAGAGACAGCCGAGTGGGATAGTGATACACTGGGGAGAGTTAAGCAGGGTTAGCTAAGAGGCCATTGGATTCATTCTTTAAAGAGACAGGCACGGTGGAGAGAGGTGAGCAGGATGAATTGATCTCTGGCATAAGTACAGAGAAAATGAGAATGCGGACAGAAAGGTATAGATAGGCCTGGTTCTGTGAGGATACTAACCTGCTGCATGGAGAATAAATCTGATTTCTGTTACGTGGTTGAAGTTAACCTTTTGCAAACTCTGCTCCTGTTATGAGGTGATCCTAACATCTGAGTGGCTTTATCTTTCACAGACTTGCTAAAAAAATCGTGCTGGGTGCACAAATATGGTGTAACCCATAGCAACCAACCAGGCATTTTAATTTCATTTTCAAAATGACCTCATGGCCAGTTATACAGTACATCATGGGGCATTTTCAAAAGGAGGAGATTTATCAAAGCCTGGAGGGGGATAAAGTAACAAACAATCAGCTAAAGTGGGGACACATTGGGTACACTCAATTGATCTGCAGATATATCTATGGACGGATCGGGCAGTGTGTTCAGCATACACACTGCCCAATCCGTTGGAAACTGACGTCATGAAATGGGCGGGCGTGTACACACGCCCGCCCAGTTCAGCTGTCAATCACCGCCGGCTGCCGCAGCATGTGTACGGGCGGTCGGCCGACCGCCCGTACACACACAGCGGCGCGCCAATATATTGGTAGATATATTGGCCGTCGGCTGTGCTGCGGGGCCAACGCGATATGTCTGTGAACAACGGAGTTCACAGACATATCGCCCATACACACTGGCCGACGGACCTGCGATATATCGGCCGTTCAAGAGAACGGCCGATATATATCGCCCAGTGTATACCCACCTTAACTCACTGCCATTTTTCAAACATGGCCTGCAACATGACAGATGCTGACTAGTTGGATCGTTATCTCTCTCCACTTTATCTCTCTCTAAGCTTTTATAAATCTCCCCCTAAGTCATGTAACTCTAATTGTCAAAACTCATATTACAACTTCCTCACAACTTTTAGTTGTCCCATCTCAGGACAACCATTTTGGGGCATACATACGATGGAGGCTGGTACATGTCATGGGTGTGTCTCGCCCCCTTACCTTAAAACTAGGAATGGCCATCGGTGTGTTCGCCATTGATGGTTGCTATCGATGTTGAACCTGTGAGTGGCCATCAATGGTCACCAAGTATGCTATGTGAGACCATCAATGGTTTCACCCATTGATGGTCATCCCTGTTATTTCAGTGAATGACCCCGTGGGCCAATAACAGCCTGGGGGCAGGACTTCGCGGATGTCGGGGGCAGAGGTATGCTCTGTGTCCCGGCACCTTGCAAACAAACAAACAAACAAACAGACAAAACATATTTTTTATGCTGTGCCATCGATGGACGGAAAGCATCTGGTTCTCTCCCATCGATGGCAAAAGTATTCTACATTGATGGTCTATGGCCAATCCTACTTAAAACATCCTTTTCAATGCTGCACGACCTTAGAAACGGGACGATCCTTCCAAATTCGGACTGTGTTACCTAAATCGGGAATGTTGTGAAGTATGTTTTACCGACAAAGGTGAACATGACTGCAGAGCTGGTATGTTTTAATCTTTTGCTCAAGCTTGGGCCATTGTGGTGATTTGGAGTATTTGGTTCAGATTTCAGTCTACCTTGTCCTCGTGCCAAATAGGTTTGATGCTATTGATTGCTACACTTTATGGGGGGAGATATGTCAAACCTTGGAGAGAGAAGAAGTACCATCCAATCATCTTCTGTTATTTTTTTAAACATAGCCTGTAAAATGACAGTTATAAACTGATTGGTTGGTATATCGGGATTGGTATGAGTTACCTATGGCCGGGATGCCGGCCGTCATTATACCGTCGCCGGCATCCCGTCCATCAGGATGCCGGCAGAGTGGCGAGCGCTAGTAAGCCCCTTGCAGGTTCGCTGTGCTCGCAACGCTGCGGGCACGGTGGCTCGTTGCGCTCGCCGCAGATTATATTCTCCCTCTGTAGGTGTCTTGGACTCCCATAGAGGGTGAAAGGCCTGTGGCGCCGGCATTCCGGTACATGCATTGTACCGCTGTGCGGGATACAGGCATTGCCGGGATCCCGTGCAGCGGTATGTTAACCGCTTACCTCCACTTTATCTATCTCCAAGGTTTGATACATCTCACCCTAAATATTTACACCTTTTGTAGTAAATAATCCCTACTAACATCTGTACCTGGAAGTGGGTCTTATGGAAGATGTAATACAATTATCCCCTTCATGGTCACAGTGAAGATGTGTGGCTACATTAATCCTTGCGAGGGCTTTGTCATGGGCTGCCAGTTGGACACCCTGCGTCTGGGTGCAGTTCCTCCTTGGATAGGACTGGGAGCAGTTAATGGTGGTTTCTCGGGCTCCATACAATGAATAATTCATCTCATACCTGAATCTCTTTATGCAGCAAATGCAATTTTATGTTCTCTCAAAGCTCCAATCAGTCCTCCCAGAGGAATTTATTGAGAATGCAAAGCACAGGCTTATATAACAGAGATGGAATATGCATACACCTCTGTGTGTGTGTGTGTGTGTGTGTGTGTGTGTGTGTGTGTGTGTGTATATATATATATATATATATATATATATATATATGTATGTATGTATGATTCTCTCTCTCTCTCTCTCTCTATATATATATATATATATATATATATATCTATTTCACAGTATCCCACCTACTGTGTGATAGTCCTGAATGTATAGATTTGTCCTTAGGAATCCTGTGTCCCTGTTTAGTGTGGACATAAGTGCACTGAATGTCGTTGTCAGTGACTATTCTTATTCCCAGTATAACTTCACCTCTTCTGTGTCCTGGGTGTAATTCATAGGGGACCATTAAATTTGCGGTGTCTGCTGAAAGATGTTGGAGGTCAGACCATTTCTCTAGCACCTCCTGAGGACCAACGTTGCCGAGTTTTCCTTGCACCCCATAGAGGTGCCAGGAGAATCTGCTGTGTTGGGGTACCCTAACAAGTGGTTATGCCTTCTGTATACTGGGTGTAGCTCTCAGCTGTAATTCTGTATGTATAGATAAATTGCACATTCCACTACTTTGTTCTGTGTGCTTCATGCAAGCCTACGCATCTGTTGTATGTCATCTCTGTGCATGGACAACTGCAATATTCTTGCTCTTTAGTCTGCTGCATATATTACTACTGTTATCAGTTCTTATGTTTCACTGGTTCTGTAAGGACTGGTGCACTAGAGTGTATTAAGCCACTTGGTGCATTTCGCTTTCCCCCCATCATACACAGGAGAAACATGGAGGTGACACTGATAGGGTAGGGATCAGTGATCCCTGTGAGTAAAAAAGACAGACTGCACGCGCCGGGATCCCGACATTCGGCATACTGAAGACCACCCTGCTGCTTCACAGAAAAACAGAACTACTGTGCATAGAACAAAAAGGACATATTTTTGGGGGGAATTTTCATCTCCCTCCTGCATCTTGTGATTAAGCCCCTGCGTTTTGACTCTCTTATTGTCATAGGGATCAATGTTCCCTATGTTTGCCGAATGAAAAGCAGGATGCTGCTTAGGCTGGTAGAAGTGTGCTCAGACAATGTTGATATATTTTTCTGTCTCGGTAAGTATGAGGGAAGAATTGGAGACATTTTCGTTCCCGTCTAGAAGTCGATAATGAGCTAGATGAATATTCACCAAATATTTCACACTCGAATATTTTATCACTCCATAATCTGCACCTGGAATCAGATCAACAGAGCTATTCACACAGGCAGATGTGACAAGAGAGATCGGCAGAGACAGCCTTACATGTATATTAGAGAGACAAAGCCTATAGACTGTATACAGAGAGGTGCTGTCTACACTTGTCCTGTATATAGCTAGTCTGAAATGATGAGTTCTACTCTTGTTATTATATATATGTGCGTGTGGGTATGTCTTGCAAAAGTATTCAACCCCCACCACCACTACCACCAAAAGTCAATAGATTTGTCTATATTAGAAGTGACAGACAGTATTTTGGTGTGTGAACTTGTCAGCTCTATAGGGCCCCATACACTTATACGACATGACGGTCCTCCCTTTAACCTCCCGGGATAGTATAAGATACATTGTATTCGGTCCTTTTGCATACGAAGTATCTTATACGAACCCACCCATTCCTGCGGGATCCGACATATCACGAGTGCAGCACTCATGATATGTCGGACCTAGGGTGATCCAATCCGATGCTCACGGTAACGCGGATCGGATCGGGTGTAAAGCACAACGAAAATGCCCGATTTCACCCAATATATTGGCCCAAATGCCCGAATTGGTGCTGAAATTGGGTATTATCGTTCTAGTGTACATTTTACTGTACATTTTTACTGTACATTTTCAATCTCCCAATTCATTATTTGAATGCAGATTTTTAAATACAAACTGAAAAATGCTGCTTGCACCAAGTATTCAATCTCTAAAGCAGGCATTCCCAACCACGGTCCTCAAGGCACACTTAACAGTGCAGGTTTTAGTGATATCCAGCCTTCAGCACAGATGATTTAATTAGTAGCTGAGTTATTTTGATTTAACCATCTGTGCTGCAGCCTGGATATCACTAAAACCTGCACTGTTGGTGTTCCTTGAGGACCGTGGTTGGGAATGCCTGCTCTAAAGTTTAGTACTTGGTAGAACCACCTTTTGATGCAATAACAGCCGTTGGGAAGTTTCTACCCGGTTTACACGCTGTTAGGGCTAAAACACACTACCCGGCTTTTGCCGGACGGCTTTTTCCCGTGCCGGCATTTTAGTTAACAGTGTGAGGGGTAGGGTCCCTTCACACTGCGCGGCCCCGGCCTGGCTGCCGGGTTGCAGCCGGGTCTCACCACTGGAAGGTCCGGCTGCCGGGCCGGCGCCGGGCCGTCTTTGTAGCCAGTAAACCGTGTGTGTGAAGGGGAGCTTTCACACACAACGTTTTTTTCTGAAGCCGTGTCTGATGCTGCGCATGCGCACAGCATCACACACGGCTCAAAGCCGTCCTGTGTGACAGACTCTGCCGGTTTCTCCCGGATGGCAAAAAGCCGGACAAAGTTTGTCCGGCTTTTTGCCATCCGGGAAAAACCGGAGTGTGTGTTACAGCCCTTAGGGAGTAATTTTTGCTTATTCTTCCTTTGCTCCAGGTTGTTCAGGTTGGTTGGGTGACGCTTGTGAACTACAATTTTGAAATAGTGCCACAGATTTTGTCAATTGGATTGTGATTTGGATTTTGACTTGGCCAGAATAGAACATTCCCCTTTTTGTTCAACCTCACCAGCGTTGCTTTGTCCTTGTGCTTGGGATCATTGTTCTGCTTGAAAGGTGAACTTTCTCCCAAGCTTTAGGTTTCTAACAGACTGAAGCAGGGCGTGTAACTATGGGCCTAATTCAGACCTAATCGCTCCTCTGTAAATTTGCAGAAGTTTGCGATCACATGGTTGCCGGCCAGACAGATTGAATACCCACCTTGTGCAAGTCTGCATACGATTTGCGAAAATATGTGTATGCCGGTCAGCTGCAAATCCGTTCGCAACTCACTCACCATCAAATGATTTTTCCAGTCTGTGCATAGCCCAGGACCTACTCCTACAGTGCAATAAAAACAGGCTGTTCGGGATCGGAACTGATGTCACACACCCTCCCTGAGAACACTTGTAATTTTAGGGGCATTTTTCCTGCAGGTGTGAGATTTTTGTTATTAAGGGGCAGATGTATTAACCTGGAGAAGGCATAAGGAAGTGATAAACCAGTGATAAGTGCAAGGTGATAAACGCACCAGCCAATCAGCTCCAATATGTAAATTAACAGTTAGGAGCTGATTGGCTGGTGCTTTTATCACCTTGCACTTAGCACTGGTTTATCACTTCCTTATACCTTCTCCAGGTTAATACATCTGCCCCTAAGTTGGGTGTGGTTCTTTTCTTTTTTCACGCAGTGCTCAATTTCTTTTCTCTGACGTCCTAGTGGATGCTGGGAACTCCGTAAGGACCATGGGGAATAGCGGCTCCGCAGGAGACTGGGCACAAAAGTAAAAGCTTTAGGACTACCTGGTGTGCACTGGCTCCTCCCCCTATGACCCTCCTCCAAGCCTCAGTTAGATTTTTGTGCCCGGCCGAGAAGGGTGCACACTAGGGGCTCTCCTGAGCTTCTTAGTGAAAGTTTAGTTTTAGGTTTTTTATTTTCAGTGAGACCTGCTGGCAACAGGCTCACTGCATCGAGGGACTTAGGGGAGAAGAAGCGAACTCACCTGCGTGCAGAGTGGATTGGGCTTCTTAGGCTACTGGACACCATTAGCTCCAGAGGGACCGAACACAGGCCCAGCCTCGGAGCTCGGTCCCAGAGCCGCGCCTCCGGCCCCCTTACAGAGCCAGAAGCAAGAAAAGGTCCGGAAAAAGCGGCGGCAGAAGACATCTGTCTTCAACAAGGTAGCGCACAGCACTGCAGCTGTGCGCCATTGTTACTCAGGCACACTTCACACTCCGGTCACTGAGGGTGCAGGGCGCTAGGGGGGGGCGCCCTGAGCAGCAATGTAAAACACCTTGGCTGGCATAAATACACCACATATAACCCCCAGGGCTATATGGATGTATTTTAACCCCTGCCAGAACTCACCAAAAAAGCGGGAGAAAAGGCCGCCGAGAAGGGGGCGGAGCCTATCTCCTCAGCACACGGGCGCCATTTTCCATCACAGCTCCGCTGGAAGGACGTCTCCCTGACTCTCCCCTGCAGTCCTGCACTACAGAAAAGGGTAAAAAAGAGAGGGGGGCACTAATTTGGCGCAAGTTTGATAACAACAACAGCTATAAAGGGAAAAGCACATTTATAGTGGTATTCCTGTCTATATATAGCGCTCTGGTGTGTGCTGGCATACTCTCCCTCTGTCTCCCCAAAGGGCTAGTGGGGTCCTGTCCTCAATCAGAGCATTCCCTGTGTGTGTGCGGTGTGTCGGTACGATTGTGTCGACATGTTTGAGGAGGAAAATGAGATGGAGGCGGAGCAATTGCCTATTATACAGTTGTCACCCCCTAGGGAGTCGACACCTGAGTGGATGAGCTTATGGAAGGAATTGCGTGACAGTGTCAGCTCTTTACGACAGACAGTTGACGACATGAGACAGCCGGCTACTCAGCTTGTGCCTGTCCAGGGGTCTCAAACGCCATCAGGGGCTTTAAAACGCCCGTTACCTCAAATGGCAGACACGGATACTGACTCCAGTGTCGATGATGAGGAGACAAACGTGACTTCCACCAGGGCCACACGTTACATGATTGAAGCAATGAAAAATGTATTGCATATCTCTGATAATACAAGTACCACTAAAAAGGGTATTATGTTTGGTGAGAAAAAACTGCCTGTAGTTTTTCCTGTATCCGAGGAATTAAATGAAGTGTGTGATGAGGCGTGGGTTTCCCCCGATAAAAAACTGATGATTCCTAAAAGGTTATTGGCATCGTACCCTTTCCCGCCAGAGGATAGGGCACGTTGGGAAACACCCCCTAGGGTGGATAAAGCGCTCACACGCTTGTCTAAACAGGTAGCACTACCCTCTCCTGATACGGCCGCCCTAAAGGAACCTGCCGATAGAAAGCTGGAGAATATCCTAAAATGTATATACTCTCACACGGGTGTTATACTGCGACCAGCAATCGCCTCAGCCTGGACGTGCAGTGCGGGCCTGGCATGGTCGGATTCCCTGACTGAAAATATTGATACCCTAGATAGGGACAGTATATTACTGACTATAGAGCATTTGAAGGATGCATTTCTACATATGCGTGATGCACAGAGGGATATCTGCCGACTGGCATCAAGAGTTAGCGCGCTGTCCATTTCTGCAAGAAGAGGTTTATGGACGCGGCAGTGGTCAGGTGATGCGGATTCTAAAAGGCACATGGAAGTATTGCCTTATAAGGGGGAGGAGTTATTTGGGGTAGGTCTATCAGACCTGGTAGCCACGGCAACTGCTGGAAAATCCACATTTTTACCCCAGGTAGCTTCTCAACCTAAGAAGACGCCGTATTATCAGGCGCAGTCCTTTCGGCCCCATAAGGGCAAGCGGGCAAAAGGCGCCTCATTTCTGCCCCGTGGCAGAGGGAGAGGAAAAAGGCTGCAGCAAACAGCCAGTTCCCAGGAACAAAAGCCCTCTCCCGCCTCCGCAAAGTCCTCAGCATGACGCTGGGGCTTTACAAGCGGACTCAGGTACGGTGGGGGCCCGTCTCAAGAAGTTCAGTGCGCAGTGGGCCCACTCGCAAGTGGACCCCTGGATCCTTCAGGTGGTATCTCAGGGGTACAAATTGGAATTCGAGACGTCTCCCCCTCGCCGTTTTCTAAAGTCTGCTTTACCGACGTCTCCCTCAGACAGGGAGGCAGTATTGGAAGCCATTCACAAGCTGTATTCCCAGCAGGTGATAATCAAGGTACCCCTCCTACAACAGGGAAAGGGGTACTATTCCACACTATTTGTGGTACCGAAGCCGGACGGCTCGGTGAGACCAATTTTAAACCTAAAATCCTTGAACACTTACATACAAAGGTTCAAATTCAAGATGGAGTCACTCAGAGCAGTGATTGCAAACCTGGAAGAAGGGGACTATATGGTGTCTCTGGACATCAAAGATGCTTACCTACATGTCCCAATTTACCCTTCTCACCAAGGGTACCTCAGGTTTGTGGTACAGAACTGTCACTATCAGTTTCAAACGCTGCCGTTCGGATTGTCCACGGCACCCCGGGTCTTTACCAAGGTAATGGCCGAAATGATGATACTCCTTTGAAGGAAGGGAGTTTTAGTTATCCCTTACTTGGACGATCTCCTGATAAGGGCAAGATCCAGGGAACAGTTGGAAGTCGGAGTAGCACTATCTCAGATAGTGCTACGCCAGCACGGTTGGATTCTCAATATTCCAAAATCGCAGCTGATCCCGACGACACGACTTCTATTCCTAGGGATAATCCTGGACACAGTCCAGAAAAAGGTGTTTCTCCCGGAGGAGAAAGCCAGGGAGTTATCCGAACTAGTCAGAAATCTCCTAAAACCAGGCCAAGTCTCAGTGCATCAATGCACAAGGGTCCTGGGAAAGATGGTGGCTTCTTACGAAGCAATCCCATTCGGCAGATTCCACGCAAGAACCTTCCAGTGGGATCTGCTAGACAAATGGTCCGGGTCGCATCTTCAGATGCATCAGCGGATAATCTTGTCACCAAGGACAAGGGTGTCTCTCCTGTGGTGGTTGCAGAGTGCTCATCTTCTAGAGGGCCGCAGATTCGGCATTCAGGACTGGGTCCTGGTGACCACGGATGCCAGCCTGAGAGGCTGGGGAGCAGTCACACAGGGAAAAAATTTCCAGGGCTTGTGGTCAAGCCTGGAGACATCACTTCACATAAATATCCTGGAGCTAAGGGCCATCTACAATGCTCTATGCCTAGCAAGACCTCTGCTTCAAGGTCAGCCGGTGCTGATCCAGTCAGACAACATCACGGCAGTCGCCCACGTAAACAGACAGGGCGGCACAAGAAGCAGGAGGGCAATGACAGAAGTTGCAAGGATTCTTCGCTGGGCGGAAAATCATGTGATAGCAGTGTTCATTCCGGGTGTGGACAACTGGGAAGCAGACTTCCTCAGCAGACACGACCTCCACCCGAGGGAGTGGGGACTTCACCCAGAAGTCTTCCACATGATTGTGAACCGTTGGGAAAAACCAAAGGTGGACATGATGGCGTCCCGCCTCAACAAAAAATTAGACAGGTATTGCGCCAGGTCAATGGACCCTCAGGCAATAGCTGTGGACGCTCTGGTAACACCGTGGGTGTACCAGTCAGTGTATGTGTTCCCTCCTCTGCCTCTCATACCCAAGGTACTGAGAATCATAAGATGGAGAGGAGTGAGGACTATACTCGTGGCTCCGGATTGGCCAAGAAGGACTTGGTATCCGGAACTTCAAGAGATGCTCACAGAGGACCCGTGGCCTCTACCTCTAAGAAAGGACCTGCTCCAGCAGGGACCCTGTCTGTTCCAAGACTTACCGCGGCTGCGTTTGACGGCATGGCGGTTGAACGCCGGATCCTGAAGGAAAAAGGCATTCCGGATGAAGTCATCCCTACCCTGATCAAAGCCAGGAAGGATGTAACCGTGCAGCATTATCACCGTATTTGGCGTAAATAT
Source organism: Pseudophryne corroboree (assembly GCF_028390025.1). Lineage (NCBI taxonomy): Eukaryota > Metazoa > Chordata > Amphibia > Anura > Myobatrachidae > Pseudophryne > Pseudophryne corroboree. The sequence goes on from NC_086451.1 coordinate 385,318,760, forward strand.
GTTGCGTGGTGCGAGGCCAGGAAGGCCCCTACAGAGGAATTTCAACTGAGTCGTTTCCTGCATTTCCTGCAAACGGGACTGTCTATGGGCCTAAAATTAGGGTCCATTAAGGTTCAAATTTCGGCCCTGTCGATTTTCTTCCAGAAAGTACTGGCTTCAGTTCCTGAAGTTCAGACGTTTGTCAAGGGGGTGCTGCATATACAGCCTCCTTTTGTGCCTCCAGTGGCACCTTGGGATCTCTATGTTGTTTTGGGGTTCCTAAAATCACATTGGTTTGAACCACTCTCCACTGTGGACTTAAAATATCTCACATGGAAAGTGGTAATGCTGTTAGCCCTGGCTTCAGCCAGGCGTGTCTCAGAATTGGCGGCTTTATCCTATAAAAGCCCTTACCTAATTTTTCATACGGACAGGGCAGAATTGAGGACTCGTCCTCAATTTCTCCCTAAGGTGGTTTCAGCGTTTCACTTGAACCAGCCTATTGTGGTACCTGCGGCTACTAGGGACTTGGAGGACTCCAAGTTGCTGGACGTAGTCAGGGCCCTGAAAATATATGTTTCCAGGACGGCTGCAGTCAGAAAATCTGACTCGCTGTTTATCCTGTATGCACCCAACAAGCTGGGTGCTCCTGCTTCTAAGCAGACTATTGCTCGTTGGATTTGTAACACAATTCAGCTTGCACATTCTGTGGCAGGCCTGCCACAGCCAAAATCTGTAAAAGCCCATTCCACAAGGAAGGTGGGCTCATCTTGGGCGGCTGCCCGAGGGGTCTCGGCTTTACAACTTTGCCGAGCAGCTACTTGGTCAGGGGCAAACACGTTTGCTAAATTCTACAAATTTGATACCCTGGCTGAGGAGGACCTGTAGTTCTCTCATTCGGTGCTGCAGAGTCATCCGCACTCTCCCGCCCGTTTGGGAGCTTTGGTATAATCCCCATGGTCCTTACGGAGTTCCCAGCATCCACTAGGACGTCAGAGAAAATAAGAATTTACTTACCGATAATTCTATTTCTCGTAGTCCGTAGTGGATGCTGGGCGCCCATCCCAAGTGCGGATTGTCTGCAATACTTGTACATAGTTATTGTTACAAAAATCGGGTTATTATTGTTGTGAGCCATCTTTTCAGAGGCTCCTCTGTTATCATGCTGTTAACTGGGTTCAGATCACAGGTTGTACGGTGTGATTGGTGTGGCTGGTATGAGTCTTACCCGGGATTCAAAATCCTTCCTTATTGTGTACGCTCGTCCGGGCACAGTATCCTAACTGAGGCTTGGAGGAGGGTCATAGGGGGAGGAGCCAGTGCACACCAGGTAGTCCTAAAGCTTTTACTTTTGTGCCCAGTCTCCTGCGGAGCCGCTATTCCCCATGGTCCTTACGGAGTTCCCAGCATCCACTACGGACTACGAGAAATAGAATTATCGGTAAGTAAATTCTTATTTTTTCTTTGAGTACCTCCAGTGCAAGTTCAAGTTTTCCTAAAATCCATATTTTAATGAAAAATTGTCGGGACTTGCTTTGGAACCCTTTGGACAGCTCCCCTAATGACTAATTAAGCAATTGGAAAGGAAATTTCCAAGTGGCCTAATTAGTCCATAATTACTCACCTTCTGCAGTGCTTCCCGAAGTTGTCTATTCTCCAGCGTCTCAGACAGCAAGGCTTCCAAGGACAGACACAGGTACTACCTCTCACCCTGCACCCCATTCCTGCAAACACAGCACTACACTACTCCTATCCCTGAACCCGATCTTCGAACGCACTACAGTGCCTCTCACCCAGCACCCCCCTCACGCACACGCTGCACTACGCTACCTCTCACCCAGCACCCCCTCCACGCATACACTGCACTACACTACCTCTAACCGTGAACCGTCTCCCACACGCACTACCCTACACTACAATACACTACCGCTCACCCTGCACTCACTTACCGCACACACTGCACTACACTACCGCTCACTTTGCACCCGCTCCCTGCACATGCTGCACTACACTACGCTACCCCTAACTCTGCATACACTGTACTACACTACCGCTCACCCTGCAGACACTGCACTACACTATGCTACCCCTAACACTGCAGTACATTACGCTACCCCTAACCCTGCACTCCCTACACGCACAACACTACCACTCACACTGCACATACTACACTATACTACCGCTCACTGTGCACCCGCTCCAAGCACGCACTACACCATCACTCACCCTACACCTGCTCCCTGCACACACTATACTACTGCTTACCCTGCTCCCGATACCCACACCACACACACTACACTACCGCTCACCGTGCTCCCGCTACCCGCGCACACTATACTACACAACCCCCAACCCTGCACTCCCTCCTTGAATACAGCATCGGCAGGGGTGGTCTTCAGTTTGACAGCTGTTGGGATACAGTATTATGGTGCCGGACTCCCGTCAGCTGGCATACCGACACCGTTTCTCCCTCTTGGGAGTCCACGACCACACTGGAGGAAGAATAGATAGCGTGGCACGCGTAGTGCGCCCCCGTGCCCGCAGTGTGGGTCTCATTTGCGCTCGCCCAGCTGTCGGTATGCCGTAGTGATGAACGGGTTCGGTTTCTCGGAAACCGAACCCCCCCGAACTTCACCCTTTTTACACGGGTCCGAGGCAGGTTCGAACCTTCCCGCCTTGCTCGGCTAACCCGAGCGCGCCTGAATGTCATCATCCCTCTGTCGGATTCTCGCGAGATTCGGATTCTATATAAGAAGCCGCGCGTCGCTGCCATTTTCACTCGTGCATTGGAGATGATAGGGAGAGGACGTGGCTAGCGTCCTCTCCGTTTATTGTTGAAGTTGATTGCTTTATTGCTTAATTGTGGGGAGGACTGGGGAGCAGCTGTTAGGAGGAGTACAGTGCAGAGTTTTGCTGATAAGTGACCACCAGTTTTTATCCGTTCTCTGCCTGAAAAAAACGCTCCATACCATATCTGTGCTCAGTGTGCTGCATAATATATCTGTGCTGAGTGCTCACACTGCTTAATTGTGGGGAATGGGGAGCAGCTGTATTATATAGCAGGAGTACAGTGCAGAGTTTTGTTGACAGTGACCACCAGTATACGTTGTCTGCCTGAAAAACACTCCATATCTGTGCTCAGTGTGCTGCTTTATTGTGGGGACTGGGGACCACCAGTATAATTAATATTATATAGGAGGAGTACAGTGCAGAGTGCACTGCTGTACCTACCTCTGTGTCGTCATCCATTAAGTATACTATCCATCTACATTCTATACCTGTGGTGCATTTTAGTTTTGCAGTTTGCTGACACAGTGACCACCAGTATAGTATATATAGCAGTATGGTATGCCACTGCTGTACCTACCTCTGTGTCGTCATCCATTAAGTATACTATCCATCTACATTTTATACCTGTGGTGCATTTTAGTTTTGCAGTTTGCTGACACAGTGACCACCAGTATACTATATATAGCAGTACGGTAGGCCAATGCTGTACCTACCTCTGTGTCGTCATCCATTAAGTATACTATCCATCTACATTCTATACCTGTGGTGCATTTTATTTTTGCAGTTTGCTGACACAGTGACCACCAGTATACTATATATAGCAGTACGGTAGGCCACTGCTGTATCTACCTCTGTGTCGTCATCCATTAAGTATACTATCCATCTACATTCTATACCTGTGGTGCATTTTAGTTTTGCAGTTTGCTGACACAGTGACCACCAGTATACTATATATAGCAGTACGGTAGGCCACTGCTGTACCTACCTCTGTGTCGTCAAGTATACTATCCATCCATACCTGTGGTGCATTTCAGTTGTGCGCAGTAAATATAGTAGTAGGCCATTGCTATTGATACTGGCATATAATTCCACACATTAAAAAATGGAAAACAAAAATGTGGAGGTTAAAATAGGGAAAGATCAAGATCCACTTCCACCTCGTGCTGAAGCTGCTGCCACTAGTCATGGCCGAGACGATGAAATGCCATCAACGTCGTCTGCCAAGGCCGATGCCCAATGTCATAGTAGAGAGTATGTAAAGTCCAAAAAACAAAAGTTCAGTAAAATGACCCAAAAATCAAAATTAAAATCGTCTGAGGAGAAGCGTAAACTTGCCAATATGCCATTTACGACACGGAGTGGCAAGGAACGGCTGAGGCCCTGGCCTATGTTCATGGCAAGTGGTTCAGCTTCACATGAGGATGGAAGCACTCATCCTCTCGCTAGAAAAATAAAAAGACTTAAGCTGGCAAAAGCACAGCAAAGAACTGTGCGTTCTTCTAAATCACAAATCCCCAAGGAGAGTCCAATTGTGTCGGTTGCGATGCCTGACCTTCCCAACACTGGATGGGAAGAGCTTGCGCCTTCCACCATTTGCACGCCCCCTGCAAGTGCTGGAAGGAGCACCCGCAGTCCAGTTCCTGATAGTCAAATTGAAGATGTCACTGTTGAAGTACACCAGGATGAGGATATGGGTGTTGCTAGCGCTGGGGAGGAAATTGACAAGGAGGATTCTGATGGTGAGGTGGTTTGTTTAAGTCAGGCACCCGGGGAGACACCTGTTGTCCGTGGGACGAATATGGCCATTGACATGCCTGGTCAAAATACAAAAAAAATCAGCTCTTCGGTGTGGAATTATTTCAACACAAATGCGGACAACAGGTGTCAAGCCGTGTGTTGCCTTTGTCAAGCTGTAATAAGTAGGGGTAAGGACGTTAACCACCTCAGAACATCCTCCCTTATACGTCACCTGCAGCGCATTCATCATAAGTCAGTGACAAGTTCAAAAACTTTGGGTGACAGCGGAAGCAGTCCACTGACCACTAAATCCCTTCCTCTTGTAACCAAGCTCCTGGAAACCATACCACCAACTCCCTCAGTGTCAATTTCCTCCTTACCCAGGAAAGCCAATAGTCCTGCAGGCCATGTCACTGTTAAGTCTGACGAGTCCTCTCCTGCCTGGGATTCCTCCGATGCATCCTTGAGTGTAATGCCTACTGCTGCTGGCATTGCTGTTGCTGCTGGGAGTCGATCGTCATCCCAGAGGGGAAGTCGGAAGACCACTTGTACTACTTCCAGTAAGCAATTGACTGTCCAACAGTCCTTTGCGAGGAAGATGAAATATCACAGCAGTCATCCTGCTGCAAAGCAGATAACTCAGGCCTTGGCAGCCTGGGCGGTGAGAAACGTGGTTCCGGTATCCATCGTTAATTCAGAGGCAACTATAGACTTGATTGAGGTACTGTGTCCCCGGTACCAAATACCATCTAGGTTCCATTTCTCTAGGCAGGCGATACCGAAAATGTACACAGACCTCAGAAAAAGACTCACCAGTGTCCTAAAAAATGCAGTTGTACCCAATGTCCACTTAATCACGGACATGTGGACAAGTGGAGCAGGGCAGACTCAGGACTATATGACTGTGACAGCCCACTGGGTAGATGAATTGCCTCCCGCAGCAAGAACAGCAGCGGCGGCACCAGTAGCAGCATCTCGCAAACGCCAACTCGTTCCTAGGCAGGCTACGCTTTGTATCACCGCTTTCCATAAGAGGCACACAGCTGACAACCTCTTACGGGAACTGAGGATGATCATCGCAGAATGGCTTACCCCAATTGGACTCTCCTGGGGATTTGTGACATCGGACAACGCCAGCAATTTTGTGCGTGCATTACATCTGGGCAAATTCCAGCACGTCCCATGTTTTGCACATACATTGAATTTGGTGGTGCAGAATTATTTAAAAAACGACAGGGGCGTGCAAGAGATGCTGTCGGTGGCCTGAAGAATTGCGGGCCACTTTCGGCATTCAGGCACCGCGTACAGAAGACTGGAGCACCACCAAACATTCCTGAACCTGCCCTGCCATCATCTGAAGCAAGAGGTGGTAACGAGGTGGAATTCAACCCTCTATATGCTTCAGAGGATGGAGGAGCAGCAAAAGGCCATTCAAGCCTATACATCTGCCCACGATATAGGCAAAGGAGGGGGAATGCACCTGACTCAAGCGCAGTGGAGAATGATTTCAACGTTGTGCAAGGTTCTGCAACCCTTTGAACTTGCCACACGTGAAGTCAGTTCAGACACTGCCAGCCTGAGTCAGGTCATTCCCCTCATCAGGCTTTTGCAGAAGAAGCTGGAGACATTGAAGGAGGAGCTAAAACAGAGCGATTCCGCTAGGCATGTGGGACTTGTGGATGGAGCCCTTAATTCGCTTAACCAGGATTCACGGGTGGTCAATCTGTTGAAATCAGAGCACTACATTTTGGCCACCGTGCTCGATCCTAGATTTAAAACCTACGTTGTATCTCTCTTTCCGGCAGACACAAGTCTGCAGAGGTTCAAAGACCTGCTGGTGAGAAAATTGTCAAGTCAAGCGGAACGTGACCCGTCAACATATCCTCCTTCACATTCTCCCGCAACTGGGGGTGCGAGGAAAAGGCTAAGAATTCCGAGCCCACCCGCTGGCGGTGATGCAGGGCAGTCTGGAGCGAGTGCTGACATCTGGTCCGGACTGAAGGACCTGCCAATGATTACTGACATGTCGTCTACTGTCACTGCATATGATTCTCTCACCATGGAAAGAATGGTGGAGGATTATATGAGTGACCGCATCCAAGTAGGCACGTCAGACAGTCCGTACGTATACTGGCAGGAAAAAGAGGCAATTTGGAGGCCCTTGCACAAACTGGCTTTATTCTACCTAAGTTGCCCTCCCTCCTGTGTGTACTCCGAAAGAGTGTTTAGTGCAGCCGCTCACCTTGTCAGCAATCGGCGTACGAGGTTACTTCCAGAAAATGTGGAGAAGATGATGTTCATCAAAATGAATTATAATCAATTCCTCCGTGGAGACATTCACCAGCAGCAATTGCCTCCAGAAAGTACACGGGGACCTGAGATGGTGGATTCCAGTGGGGACGAATTAATAATCTGTGAGGAGGGGGATGTACACAGTGAAAGGGGTGAGGAATCGGAGGATGATGATGAGGTGGACATCTTGCCTCTGTAGAGCCAGTTTGTGCAAGGAGAGATTGATTGCTTCTTTTTTGGTGGGAGCCCAAACCAACCAGTCATTTCAGTCACAGTCGTGTGGCAGACCCTGTCGCTGAAATGATGGGTTCGTTAAAGTGTGCATGTCCTATTTATACAACATAAGGGTGGGTGGGAGGGCCCAAGGACAATTCCATCTTGCACCTCTTTTTTCTTTCATTTTTCTTTGCATCATGTGCTGTTTGGGGACAATTTTTTGGAAGTGCCATCCTGCCTGACACTGCAGTGCCACTCCTAGATGGGCCAGGTGTTTGTGTCGGCCACTTGTGTCGCTTAGCTTAGTCACACAACGACCTTGGTGCGCCTCTTTTTTTCTTTGCATCATGTGCTGTTTGGGGACAATTTTTTGGAAGTGCCATCCTGCCTGACACTGCAGTGCCACTCCTAGATGGGCCAGGTGTTTGTGTCGGCCACTTGTGTCGCTTAGCTTAGTCACACAGCGACCTTGGTGCGCCTCTTTTTTTCTTTGCATCATGTGCTGTTTGGGGACAATTTTTTTGAAGTGCCATCCTGCCTGACACTGCAGTGCCACTCCTAGATGGGCCAGGTGTTTGTGTCGGCCACTTGTGTCGCTTAGCTTAGCCATCCAGCGACCTTGGTGCGCCTCTTTTTTTCTTTGCATCATGTGCTGTTTGGGGACTATTTTTTGGAAGTGCCATCCTGCCTGACACTGCAGTGCCACTCCTAGATGGGCCAGGTGTTTGTGTCGGCCATTTGTGTCGCTTAGCTTAGCCATCCAGCGACCTCGGTGTAAATTGTAGGACTAAAAATAATATTGTGAGGTGTGAGGTGTTCAGAATAGACTGGAAATGAGTGGAAATTATGGTAATTGAGGTTAATAATACTATGGGATCAAAATGACCCCCAAATTCTATGATTTAAGCTGTTTTTTAGTTTTTTTTGAAAAAAACACCCGAATCCAAAACACACCCGAATCCGACAAAAAATTTTCGGTGAGGTTTTGCCAAAACGCGTCCGAATCCAAAACACGGCCGCGGAACCGAATCCAAAACCAAAACACAAAACCCGAAAAATGTCCGGTGCACATCACTAGTATGCCGGCGTCGGGATTCTGGCGCCGGTATGCTGGCCGTCGGCATACCTTACTACACCCCATCGGCAGCCTGCAAGCAGCTGCATGCTGATTTATAAAAAATAAATGTAAACATCCCCTACCAAATGGGATTTTACCTGCCAAAATATTTACAATTACTTTTTTTTTTTTATTGAATACCTCGGGTATCGGGAGTCTGTATTCCCGCGGTAATTCAAAATTACACGTGAGGTCCATACGTTTTATTACGGGCAAAATCCCATACTTAATCGAATATGGCCCCAAGAGTCTACTAGTCTGCAATAAAAATACTGTCTGGCAGTGATGAATCTTCCACTAGGGGTCACTGGCGTATCTATAATGGGTGCAGTGTGTGCGGTGCACACAGGCCCCCGGGGTCCAGGGGGGCCCACACCACACATCTTGCACCCATTTCTCATACGTCCTAGAGGATGCTGGGGAAGACATCAAGACCATGGGGTATAGACGGGATCCGCAGGAGACATGGGCACTCTAAAGACTTTTCATTGGGTGGGAACTGGCTCCTCCCTCTATGCCCCTCCTCCAGACCTCAGTTTTAGAAATGTGCCCAGGTTGACTGGATGCATTCTGAGGAGCTCTACTGAGTTTCTCTGAAAAGACTTATGTTAGGTTTTTTATTTTCAGGGAGATCTGCTGACTCCCTGCTTTGTGGGACTGAGGGGGCAGAAGCAGAACCAACTTCCTCAGAGTTTCATGGCTCTGCTTCTGGCTGACAGGACACCATTAGCTCTTGAAGGGAACTGAACGTTAGCCGTGTCTAGATGCTCACTCCCACAGCACGCCGTCACCCCCCTCACAGAGCTAGAAGCCAGGTGAGTATGAGAAGAATGATCTTCAATCAAGTAAGTGACGGCTGAGGTGCAGCGCGGCTGGCGGGAGCGCAGAGCGCCATTGGTGCCCACACACACAGGCACTGCAGGGTGCAGGGCGTGGGGGGGGGCCCTGGGCAGCAAGAAAAATACCTCAAACTGGCTAAAAGGGGGCATAAGATGCCGCTCGCACAGCCCTACCCCCGCCAGTATAAATAATAAGTCAATATACTGAGTGTAAGGACGTGCCATTGTGGGGGCGGAGCTTCTTCCTCAGGCAGCCAGCACACTACTCAGCGCCATTTTCTCTCTCTCCTCAAGCTGCAGAGAACACGCTGGTCCTATCCTCCACTTCCGACAAGTACAGGGTGCTATAAAGAGGGGGCACAAAGCGATTGTGGTGCATTTGATAGTGTATATTACTATTTAAAAGCGCTTTTGGGCTGTGGACATACTGTGTTCACAGGCAATACTGGCGCTGGGTTTGTGAACTGGCTGCTCCTATCCTGTGTCCCTCTGACAGATTTTACTGTGGGTCTGTCCCCAAAATAAGTCCCAGTGTGTCTGTGAGTGTGGTGTACATGTGTGAGGCATGTCTGAGGCAGGGAGTTCCTCCCCGGAGGAAGCCATTTTAGGGACACAGAGTTGTAATGTGGTGGCGCTACCGGCACACCAAGAGCCTGCATGGGTGAAAGAGCTACGTGACAGTATGCATCTGATTTAACAATAGATTGGATAAGTCTGAATCTAAGGCTGCATGCTGGAGAAAATCTGTGGAAGATGTGATTTTTCAGGATGCTGTTATTCCTTATGCGGGCGGCCCCTCTGGGTCACATAAGAGAACATTTGCAAATGTTGTAAACACTGATACCGACACGGATTCTGATTCATGTGTCGACAATAGTGAATCCAGAGAGATAGATCATAAATTGGCAAAAAGTATACAATATATGATTGTGGCTATAAGGGACGTGTTGGAGGTTACAGAAAGCACTTCTGTACCTCAGGAGAAAGCTTATTTATGTAAGGAAAAGAAATCCAAAGTTACGTTCCCTCCTTCACACGAACTAAATGCTCTGTTTGAAGGGATGTGGGTGAATCTTGATAAAAAATTTCGTATTCTCAAAAGGATTCACATAGCTTATCCTTTCCCGGTTGAAGACAGGAAAAAATGGGAGTCACCCCCTGTGTTAGACAGTGCACTATCCAGGTTGACAAAGAAGGTAATTCTCCCTGCTCCTGGCACGGCTTCTCTTAAAGAGCCGGCAGACCGCAAAATGGAAACGACATTGAAATCCATTTATGTTACCAATGGTACACTGCTCAGGCCCACTATTGCCTGCGCATGGGTGAGTCGTGCTATTGAAAAATGGTCAGAAAGCGTGTCATCAGAAATTGACACGATTGATAAAGATGAGATACTCCTTAAGTTAGGGAATATCAAGGACGCTGCCATCTACATGCTGGAAGCAATGAAGGATATTGGACTCTTGAGTTCACAAGCCGCTACCATGGCAGTATCGGCTAGGCGGGCGTTATGGATTCGCCAGTGGAATGCGGATGCAGATTCCAAAAGAAACATGGAGGCTCTCCCATATAAAGGTGAGGCCTTATTTGGCGATGGCCTGGATGCGTTAGTCTCGGCGGCTACCGCAGGTAAGTCAACATTTTTGCCCTCTGCGCCTGCACCGGCAAAAAAGACCTATCACCCGCAAATGCAGTCCTTTCGGCCCAATAAATACAAAAAGACGAGAGGTTCCCCCTTCTTTGCAGGTAGGGGAAGGGGAAAGAAGTGCACACCGGCTCCAGGTTCCCAAGAGCAAAAGTCTACCCCTAATTCTGCCAAATCCCCAGCATGACGCTGGAACTCCCTTGCGGGAGGCCGCTCGGGTGGGGGCACGTCTCAAACTCTTCAGCCAGGATTGGATTCTGTCTGGCCTGGACCCCTGGGTGTTGCAAATAGTATCCCAGGGATACAAACTATGTGTTTCAAGACGTTCCCCCATGCTGATTTTCTCTGACGTCCTAGTGGATGCTGGGAACTCCGTAAGGACCATGGGGAATAGCGGGCTCCGAAGGAGGCTGGGCACTCTAGAAAGATCTTAGACTACCTGGTGTGCACTGGCTCCTCCCACCATGACCCTCCTCCAAGCCCCAGTTAGATTTCGTGCCCGGCCGAGGTTGGATGCACACTAGGGGCTCTCCTGAGCTCTTAGAAAGTTATAGTCTTAGAATTTGTTATTTTCAGTGAGACCTGCTGGCAACAGGCTCACTGCAGCGAGGGACTAAGGGGAGAAGAAGCGAACTCGCCTGCTTGCAGCCGGATTGGGCTTCTTAGGCTACTGGACACCATTAGCTCCAGAGGGATCGACCGCAGGCCCAGCCTTGATGTTCGGTCCCGGAGCCGCGCCGCCGTCCCCCTTACAGAGCCAGAAGCAAGAAGATGGTCTGGAAAATCGGCGGCATGAAGACATCCTGTCTTCACCAAGGTAGCGCACAGCACTGCAGCTGTGCGCCATTGCTCCTCATACACACTTCACACTCCGGTCACTGAGGGTGCAGGGCGCTGGGGGGGGGGGCGCCCTGAGGCAGCAATAAAAACACCTTGGCTGGCTAAAATACCTCAATATATAGCCCCTGGGGCTATATATGAGGTAAATACCCCTGCCAGAATCCCATAAAAAGCGGGAGAATACGCCGCGAAAAAGGGGCGGAGCCTATCTCCTCAGCACACTGGCGCCATTTTTCCCTCACAGCTCCGCTGGAAGGAAGCTCCCTGGCTCTTCCCTGCAATTCTACAGTACAGTAAGAGGGAAAAGAGAGGGGGGGCATTAAAATTGGCACTATATACAGTATATTATATTTGAAAAGCAGCTATTAGGGACATAACTCAGTTAGTCCCTGTATATATATAGCGCTCTGGTGTGTGCTGGCATACTCTTACTCTGTCCCCCCCAAAGGGCTTTTGTGGGTCCTGTCCTCTGTTTGAGCATTCCCTGTGTGTGTGGAGTGTGTCGGTACGGCTGTGTCGACATGTTTGAGGAGGATAATGATGTGGAGGGGGAGCAGATGCCTTTAGCAGGGATGTCACCCCCTGGGGGTCAAACACCTGAGTGGATGGTATTATGGCAGGAAATGAGTGCACGTATAGACTCCTTACATAAAAAATTTGACGACATGCCGACTGTGGGACAGCCGAGTCTTCAGCTCGTGCCTGTCCAGGTGTCTCAAAAGTCATCAGGGGCTCTGAAACGCCCGCTATCTCAGGTGGCACAAGTAGATGTCGACACGGATACTGACACCAGTGTCGACGACGATGAGTCAAATTTAATGCCCGTTAAGGCCATTCACTGCATGATTGAGGCAATGAAAGAGGTGTTAAATATTTCTGATTTACATCCAGGTACCACAAAAAAGGGTATTATGTTTGGGGAGAAAAAACTACCTGTAGTTTTTCCCCCGTCAGATGAATTAAATGAAGTGTGTGAAGAAGCGTGGGCTTCCCCTGATAAGAAATTGGTAATTCCTAAGAAGCTACTAATGGCGTTCCCTTTCCCGCCAGAGGATAGGTTACGTTGGGAAACACCCCCGAGGGTGGATAAAGCGCTCACACGTTTGTCTAAAAAGGTGGCACTACCGTCCCAGGATACGGCCGCCCTTAAGGAACCTGCTGATAGAAAGCAGGAGGCGATCCTGAAGTCTGTATATACACACTCAGGCATTATACTCAGACCAGCTATTGCGTCAGCATGGATGTGCAGTGCTGCCGCTGCGTGGTCAGATAAACTGTCAGAAAATATTGACACGTTAGACAGAGACACGATCCTGCTAACAATTGACCATATCAAAGACTCAGTCTTATACATGAGAGATGCACAGAGGGAAATCTGCCGGCTGGCATCTAAAGTAAGTGCATTATCCATCTCTGCTAGGAGATGCTTATGGACTCGCCAGTGGACTGGAGATGCAGATTCCAAAAGGCACATGGAAGTTTTGCCTTATAAGGGGGAGGAATTATTTGGGGATGGTCTCTCCGACCTAGTTTCCACAGCAACGTCTGGGAAGTCAGCATTTTTACCCCATGTCCCCTCACAGCCTAAGAAGGCGCCATTTTATCAGGTTCAGTCCTTTCGGTCCCAGAAAAACAAGCGGGGAAAAGGAGGGTCTTTTCTGTCAAGAGGCAGAGGCAGGGGAAAAAGGCTGCAGCAAACAGCAGGTTCCCAGGAACAAAAGTCCTCCCCCGCTTCCTCTTCCAAGTCCGCCGCATGACGGTGGGGCTCCACAGGCGGAGCCAGGTACGGTGGGGGCCCGCCTCAGGAATTTCAGCGATCAGTGGGCTCGCTCACAGGTGGATCCCTGGATCCTTCAAATAGTATCTCAGGGATACAGGCTGGAATTCGAGGCGACTCCACCCCGCCGTTTCCTAAAATCCGCCTTGCCGATTGCTCCCTCAGACAGGGAGGCGGTGTTAGCAGCGATTCACAAGCTGTATTCCCAGCAGGTGATAATCAAGGTACCCCTACTTCAACAAGGCCGGGGTTACTATTCCACACTATTTGTGGTGCCGAAACCGGACGGTTCGGTGAGACCCATTTTAAAATTGAAATCCTTGAACACATACATAAAAAAATTCAAGTTCAAGATGGAATCGCTCAGGGCGGTTATTGCAAGCCTGGACGAGGGGGATTACATGGTATCCCTGGACATCAAGGATGCTTACCTGCATGTCCCCATTTACAATTCTCACCAGGAGTACCTCAGATTTGTGGTACAGGATTGCCATTACCAATTCCAGACGCTGCCGTTTGGACTCTCCACGGCACCGAGGGTATTTACCAAGGTTATGGCGGAAATGATGATACTCCTTCGAAAAAAGGGAGCTTTAATTATCCCATACTTGGACGATCTCCTAATAAAGGCACGATCCAAGGAACAGTTGTTAGTGGGAGTAGCACTATCTCAGGAAGTGCTGAGCCAGCACGGCTGGATTCTGAATATCCCAAAGTCACAGCTGGTCCCCACGACACGTCTAATGTTCCTGGGAATGATTCTGGACACGGCCCAGAAAAAAGTGTTTCTCCCGGAGGAGAAAGCCAGGGAGTTGTCTTCTCTAGTCAGAGACCTCCTAAAACCAAAACAGGTATCGGTGCATCACTGCACGCGGGTCCTGGGAAAGATGGTAGCTTCTTACGAAGCAATTCCATTCGGCAGGTTCCATGCCAGAATTTTTCAGTGGGACCTGTTGGACAAGTGGTCCGGATCGCATCTTCAGATGCATCGTTTAATAACCCTGTCTCCACGAACCAGGGTGTCTCTTCTGTGGTGGCTGCACAGTGCTCATCTTCTGGAGGGCCGCAGATTCGGCATACAGGACTGGGTCCTGGTGACCACGGATGCCAGCCTACGAGGCTGGGGGGCAGTCACAAAGGGAAGAAATTTCCAAGGACTATGGTCAAGTCAGGAGACTGCCCTTCACATAAATATTCTGGAACTAAGGGCCATTTACAATGCCCTAAGTCAAGCAAAATCCCAGCCGGTGCTGATCCAGTCAGACAACATCACGGCAGTCGCCCATGTGTATCGACAGGGCGGCACAAGAAGCAGGACGGCGATGGCAGAAGCCACAAAAATTCTCAGATGGGCGGAGAATCATGTACTAGCACTGTCAGCAGTGTTCATCCCGGGAGTGGACAACTGGGAAGCAGACTTTCTCAGCAGGCACGACCTCCACCCGGGAGAGTGGGGACTTCATCCAGAAGTCTTCCAAATGATTGTAAATCAATGGGGTCGTCCACAGGTGGACATTATGGCGTCCCGCCTGAACAAAAAACTAGAGAAGTATTGCGCCAGGTCAAGAGACCCTCAGGCGATAGCTGTGGACGCTCTAGTGACACCGTGGGTGTACCGGTCAGTTTATGTGTTCCCTCCTCTACCTCTCATACCAAAGGTATTGAGAATAATAAGAAAGCGAGGAGTAAACACAATTCTCGTCGTTCCGGATTGGCCGAGAAGAGCGTGGTACCCGGAACTTCAAGAGATGATCTCAGAGGACCCGTGGTCTCTGCCGCTCAGACAAGACCTGCTGCAGCAGGGCCCCTGTCTGTTCCAAGACTTACCGCGGCTGCGTTTGACGGCATGGCGGTTGAACGCCGGATCCTGAAGGAAAAGGGCATTCCGGAGGAAGTCATTCCTACGCTTATTAAAGCCAGGAAAGAGGTCACAGCAACTCATTATCACCGCATATGGCGGAGGTATGTTGCATGGTGTGAGGCCGAAAAGGCCCCAATGGAGGAATTTCAACTGGGTCGATTTCTGCATTTCCTGCAAGCAGGAGTGAATATGGGCCTAAAACTGGGCTCCATTAAGGTACAGATCTCGGCTCTGTCAATTTTCTTTCAAAAAGAACTAGCTTCAGTACCTGAAGTTCAGACATTTGTTAAAGGAGTGCTGCATATTCAGCCCCCGTTTGTGCCCCCCGTGGCACCTTGGGATCTCAACGTGGTGTTGAGTTTCTTAAAATCACATTGGTTTGAACCACTAAAAACCGTGGATCTGAAATATCTCACGTGGAAGGTGGTTATGTTATTGGCCTTGGCTTCTGCCAGGCGAGTATCAGAATTGGCGGCTTTGTCTTGTAAAAGCCCTTATTTGATTTTCCATATGGATAGGGCAGAATTGAGGACTCGTCCCCAGTTTCTCCCAAAGGTGGTGTCAGCGTTTCACCTGAACCAGCCTATTGTGGTGCCTGCGGCTACTAGGGACTTGGAGGACTCCAAGTTGCTAGACGTTGTCAGGGCACTGAAAATATATGTTTCCAGAACAGCTAGAGTCAGAAAATCTGACTCGCTGTTTATCCTGTATGCACCCAACAAGCTGGGTGCTCCTGCTTCTAAGCAGACTATTGCTCGTTGGATTTGTAGTACAATTCAGCTTGCACATACTGTGGCTGGCCTGCCACAGCCAAAATCTGTCAATGCCCATTCCACAAGGAAGGTGGGCTCATCTTGGGCGGCTGCCCGAGGGATCTCGGCTTTACAACTTTGCAGAGCTGCTACTTGGTCAGGGGCAAACACGTTTGCAAAATTCTATAAATTTGATACCCTGGCTGAGGAGGACCTGGAGTTCTCTCATTCGGTGCTGCAGAGTCATCCGCACTCTCCCGCCCGTTTGGGAGCTTTGGTATAATCCCCATGGTCCTTACGGAGTTCCCAGCATCCACTAGGACGTCAGAGAAAATAAGAATTTACTCACCGGTAATTCTATTTCTCGTAGTCCGTAGTGGATGCTGGGCGCCCATCCCAAGTGCGGTTTATCTGCAATACTTGTACATAGTTATTGTTAACTAAATCGGGTTATTGTTGAGCCATCTGTTGAGAGGCTCTATTGTTTCATACTGTTAACTGTGTTTCATATCACGAGTTGTACGGTGTGATTGGTGTGGCTGGTATGAGTCTTACCCGGGATTCAAAATCCTTCCTTATTGTGTACGCTCGTCCGGGCACAGTACCTAACTGAGGCTTGGAGGAGGGTCATGGTGGGAGGAGCCAGTGCACACCAGGTAGTCTAAGATCTTTCTAGAGTGCCCAGCCTCCTTCGGAGCCCGCTATTCCCCATGGTCCTTACGGAGTTCCCAGCATCCACTACGGACTACGAGAAATAGAATTACCGGTGAGTAAATTCTTATTTTTCAAATCGACCATGCCAGCTTCTCCGCCAGAGAGAGAAGCAGTAACAGCGGCAATCCAAAAATTATGTCAAGACCAGGTCATAGTCCTGGTACCGTTGTCACAACAAGGGCGGGGTTTTTATTCAAGCCTCTTTGTTGTTCCGAAGCCGGACGGCTCAGTCAGACAGATCCTAAATCTAAAAGATCTGAATTTCTTCCTGAAATGGTTCAAGTTGAAGATGGAATCACTTCGGGCGGTGATTGCCAGTCTGGAGGAGGGGGACTACTTGGTGTCGGTGGACATAAAGGATGCTTACCTGCATGTTCCCATTTATCCTCCTCACCAGGCTTATCTGAGATTCGCGATTCAGGATTGCCATTACCAATTCCAGACGTTACCTTTCGGTCTCTCCACGGCGCCGAGGGTATTCACCAAGGTGATGGCGGAGATGACGGTCCTCCTTCGTCAGAAAGGAGTCAATATAATCCCTTATCTGGACGACCTCCTGATAAAAGCGAGATCCAGGGAGCAGTTATTACAAAACATATCCCTCTCCCTGTCAATTCTCCAACAACACGGGTGGATCATAACTTACCCAAAGTCACAGTTGGAACCGACGACAAGGTTGCCTTTCCTCGGGATTATTCTGGACACAGAAGTTCAGAGAGTATTTCTTCCGCTGGAAAAGGCTCTGGAAATCCAGAAAATGGTAAAACAGATATTGAAACCATCAAGTGTGTCGATCCATCAGTGCATTCGGTTGTTGGGGAAGATGGTGGCGGCCTACGAGGCCATACAGTTTGGCAGGTTCCATGCCAGAGTATTCCAGTGGGACCTGTTGGACAAGTGGTCGGGGTCACACCTACACATGCACAGAAAGATAATCCTGTCGTAAAAAAACAGGATATCGCTCCTGTGGTGGTTGCACAGCTCTCACCTGCTAGAGGGACGCAGGTTCGGGATTCAGGACTGGGTCCTAGTAACCACGGATGCAAGTCTCCGAGGCTGGGGAGCAGTCTCTCAGGGAGAAAACTTCCAGGGACGTTGGTCACAACAGGAAGCCTGCCTTCACATAAACGTTCTGGAGCTAAGAGCCATTTACAACGACCTTCAACAAGCGGTACATCTTCTTCAAGACCGTCCCGTGCAGATCCAGGGGGACAATGTAACAGCAGTCGCATACATAAACAGGCAGGGCGGAACTAAAAGCAGAGCGGCAATGGCAGAGGCGACAAAAATCCTCCTCTGGGCAGAAAAACATCTACAAGCTCTGTCGGCAATATTCATTCCGGGAGTAGTCAACTAGGAAGCAGACTTCCTCAGCAGACCTGATCTCCATCCAGGAGAATGGGGCCTCCACCAAGAAGTCTTCGCAGAGGTGACAAGTCTTTGGGGAGTTCCTCAAATAGACATGATGGCGTCTCGTCTCAACAAGAAGCTTCAGAGATACTGTTCCAGGTCGAGAGACCCTCAAGCAGTAGCAGTGGATGCACTGGTGACCCAGTGGGTGTTTCCGTCAGTGTATGTTTTCCCTCCACTTCCGCTGATCCCAAAAGTACTCAGGATCATGAGAAAGACAAGGGTTCGAGCAATCTTCATTGCCCCAGACTGGCCAAGAAAGGCTTGGTACCCAGATCTTCAGCAGTTACTCATAGGAGATCCTCGGCCTCTTCCTCCTCGGGAGGACCTGCTGCAGCAGGGGCCGTGTGTGTACCAAGACTTACCGTGGCTACGTTTGACGGCATGGCTGTTGAGCGCCGGATCTTAGCCAGGAAGGGTATTCCTAAGGAGGTCATCCCCACCCTTCTTCAGGCCAGAAAGGGAGTAACGTCAAAACATTACCACCGTATTTGGAGAAAATATGTGTCTTGGGGGTATATTCAATTAGCAGCGATAACGGACTTTTCGCGCGAAAAACCGGACTTTTCCCGCAAAACGCAATTACAGCCTATTCAATTATCCTGGAAAATGTATCGTGATCATTTTTTCACTAATTTCACTTCACCTACTCTGAAGCAGGTGAAAAGTTGGGAAAAGTCACTATTTTAAGGTAAAAATGTACAAAGTGATGGAAATTGGGGTTCAAGGTATGGGACAGGTATATTGGGGTGCTTTATGAGTGGGACAGGTGTTTTTAGGATTGCAGATGGGAGTAATCGTTCTGTTTCCACATTTTTATAAAGTACCCTAAAATGACCCAAATATATACTTATACCCATTTTCATGTACCCCAAATTTAATGAGAGCATTTATTTTGCTCAAAAAAACTTGCTTTCTATCATTTTTTTTGCATTTTTTTAAAAATGCATATAACAGCCATTTCACACAATTTAAGTCCCCAAAAACGCTCTAATGTGATCTCTAACACTCTTCTCTTCATTTTTCCTATGTTAGTTTAGCATTTTTTGGGGTACAGGCTGATTTCCCCATTTTCACCTGCACTTTTCACTGCAAGAATTTTCACGTGAAACCCGTTTGGAATTAAATAGGTCGAAAAACGGAGCATTTTCGCGGCGATTTTCGCCCGATTGGCGCGAAAAATTTTCGGGCGAAAAATTGACGCGAATTTGCGGATAATTGAATACCCTAGTCGGTGTGAATCCAAGAAAGCTCCTACGGAAGAGTTTCACTTAGGAAGTTTTCTCCAATTTTTGCAGGATGGTGTGGAGACGGGCCTACGATTGGGATCAATCAAGGTCCAGATTTCGGCCTTGTCAGTGTTCTTCCAAAAACAATTGGCCTCTCTTCCAGAGGTTCAGACCTTCGTGAAAGGGGTTCTGCACATCCAGCCTCCATTCGTGCCTCCAGTGGCACCATGGGACCTTAACGTGGTATTGCAGTTCCTTCAATCGGATTGGTTTGAGCCTCTACAAAAGATAGAGTTGAAGTTTCTCACTTGGAAAGTGGTGATGCTTTTGGCATTGGCATCCGCAAGGCTGGTGTCTGAATTGGGGGACTTGTCTCACAAGTGCCCTTACCTGATTTTCCATGAAGATAGGGCAGAGTTGCGAACTCGCCAACATTTTCTTCCTAAGGTGGTTTCTGCTTTTCACATAAACCAACCTATTGTGGTGCCAGTAGTTACTGACACATTCACTGATTCAAAGTCTCTAGATGTGGTTAGAGCTTTGAAAATCTATGTTGCTAGAACAGCTCGTATACGGAAAACAGAGGCTCTGTTTGTCCTGTATGATCACAACAAGATTGGCTGTCCTGCTTCCAAGCAGACTATTGCACGTTGGATCCGAAATACGATTCAGCAAGCTCATACTACGTCTGGATTGCCGTTACCGACGTCGGTAAAGGCCCACTCCACTAGGAAGGTGGGCTCATCCTGGGCGGCTGCCCGGGGGGGTCTCAGCATTACAACTTTGCCGAGCAGCTACTTGGTCAGGGTCAAACACATTTGCTAAGTTCTACAAGTTTGACACATTGGCCGATGAGGACCTAAAGTTTGGTCAATCGGTGCTGCAGGGTCATCCGCACTCTCCCGCCCGTACTGGAGCTTTGGTATAGACCCCATGGTCTTGATGTTGTCCCCAGCATCCTCTAGGACGTATGAGAAAATAGGATTTTGATAACCTACCGGTAAATCCTTTTCTCCTAGTCCGTAGAGGATGCTGGGCGCCCGCCCCAGTGCGTACTTTACCTGCAGTTTAGTTATTACAGTTACACAAGTTGTGTTATCTTGGTTTCAGCATGTTGCTGCAATTAGTTCATGCCTGTTGGCGTGTGTTATGTTGAATGCCATGTGTGCGGCATGGTTGAGGGTGTGAGTTGGTAGATATCTCACCACTAGTTAAGTAATTCCTTTTCTCGAAATGTAAGTCTCCCTGGGCACAGTTCCTACAACTGAGGTCTGGAGGAGGGGCATAGAGGGAGGAGCCAGTTCACACCCAATGAAAAGTCTTTAGAGTGCCCATGTCTCCTGCGGATCCCGTCTATACCCCATGGTCTTGATGTCGTCCCCAGCATCCTCTACGGACTAGGAGAAAAGGATTTACCGGTAGGTAATCAGAATCCTATTTTTTTTTAATACTTCCCCTCTGGAGTCACGCGTCGGCAGCAGCAGCGCTGCAGAAAACACCGGAAAATGGCTTTATGACCACTTTTGCCGCCTTTCGCACATGTGCAGTAGGAAAATCACTGAGGAAAAGCCGCTACACCATTTTCACAGAGACCTGCACATGGGCACTAGATTCTGGGACAATGCTAGGGTCTCCTAGTGACCCTAGTGCCCAGAGTCTATTGCCTTGCCGGCTAGAGAGAAGGAGGCCCAGACGGAGACTGCACATCGGGCCTTCTTGATACGCACCTGCTAGGGGTGCCACTTGTGGGGGGCAGCACTTGGATGCTTGTTTCAGTCCAAAATGTACCAGTAACTACAATATACTACTACTGTTCTCTACTGTACGCCATCTTGAGCAGAGTGTAAACAGAGAAAGACATGCACAGGCGGCCTCTGCAAGCTGCCATACTTATTAAATATGTATAGATAATTAAAAATAGAGGGAAAGGAGAGAGAATTGGATTGTACACCCTAATTTTAAACATAATAAGAGGTGCTGAGACTTGGAATACCATGCAGGAAAAAGAAAACTGCAGGTGAACACTCTACTGGTAGTCAAAATAATTTTGAGAAACTCTTACAATTAACATGGAGTATAAGTGAAGTTCTTAGTAAACGTATGTCCAAAAATGCGGGCCCATCCACCACATCCATAATGTCAAAGTTCATGGCTTTTTAAAATATTATTATTTTAATTAAATGTAATTGCCAATCATCAAATGAGGGCTTATAACCAAACAAGAAAAAAAGAAAATTGGGCAGAATGGCAACCATTACTGTTGTGCCTAGGAGTGCCCTGATCCCTAAATCTGCCCCTGCTGTCTGTAACAACTCATTGTAAACGGACAAATCTGTTGACTTTCAGGGGTGACATTTCTTAAGGCCCGTACACACTGGCCGATATATCGGCCGTTTTCTTGAACGTCCGATTTATCGCGGGTCCGTCGGCCAGTGTGTACGGCCGATACGTCTGTGAACTCCGTCGTTCACAGACGTATCGCGTCGGCCCCGCAGCACAGCCGACGGCCAATATATCTACCGATATATTGACTCGTCGCTGTGTGTGTACGGGCGGTCGTCCGACCGCCCGTACACATGCTGCGGCGGCCGGCGGTGATTGACAGCTGAACTGGGCGGGTGTGTGTACACGCCCGCCCAGTTCATGACATCAGTCCCCGACGAATCGGGCAGTGTGTATGCTCAACACACTGCCCGATCCGTCCATAGATATATCTGCTAGTGTGTACCCACCTTTAGACTGCATGCAGAGCAAGGTAAGTCCTGCACAAATGTATATTAGATATTCAGATGAGGGGTGGATTTCTGGGACGTGGGTCTCCCTGGACTGTTGTGGCTGTTTGGCCTCAGGAGCAACACAGGTTAACACTTATTTTCATATTTCCTTTCATCCCTATCGTGTGTTTTGTTTCAGTGTAACTCATCTCCCACCTTCACTGCTCACTACTTTACCTCTCACTACTTTATTTCTCACCATGTTACCTCTCACTAATTTACCACTGCTGTTTTTCAGCAGCCTCTCTCATAAACCTATCTTCACCTTTTTCACTATATGTTTTGTCACTCTAGTGTTGCCCTGGGGTCTCTCAGCTGCTTGGGTATGGGGTGTCTCGCGCCCTAGATTTGTACCCCCCAATATATTAGGGACTTGCCCGATTAATGAGGTCACCTGCACGCGGTGGGCAAGTCGTTATTTATGGCCATAACTAGGCGAAGAACTTCGCTCAAAATGCAAAATTTTATTGCAATGATTATTATTATTTGGTAGTGTTTCAATTGTGCACCTGCAACCTTGTCTTTGTTAAGCAAACAACTGGAAGAAGGAAGGGTGGTAAGAAAGAAAGACCTCAATAAAGATATGTTCTTGTGGAGCCCTATGCTTCCCAATACATGTGCTGCCTGTAATTAGTAGACAGAGGCCATTTTTTCCCCCATGTTAATCTGTCCCGTTTCCCCTACTAAAAGCAGTGAGCCCATCGTTCAGTAGCCCAGGAGCTGGGACTTTGGTGGTGAACCCAAGTTGGTCAAATCTGAATCATAGGGGCCATCCATTTTCAGTGCTTGGGCTCAGGGCTTCCATCAAAGCTTACCAATTTGTGAGCTGCGGCTGTAATGTTCTTTATACTGAGCTGGCCGTGAGCCAATCGGAGCTCACGGACCGGCAAGCCAATCAGCAGCTGGAAGCTCAGTATAAAGAATATTATAGCCGCAACTCTGTGTGTGCCTTCATACGTGGCTGCCTGGCCTGCCGGTGCGCAGGCAGCTGGCCTGTCCCCGCGATCCTCACTGCTGCCACCCGGGGCCCCTCTCAGTCAGGGCCCAGGACTGGAGTCCCCACCATCCTCCCTTGATGGTGGGCCTGCTTGGGCTGCTGTACATAGAAGTCCATCCCTTTAACCTGGGACACTCATGAATTACTCAGGTTCTGTGGCTGGCTGACTACAAGCCTGCATTTCACCTAGTTTTAAGCAGCCACAGAACCTGTGTAATTCATGAGTGTTACAGATTAAAGGTATAGTCTGGTCACCCTATAGAAGAGGGGTCAGCCTCTGTTACTTGGCTTCTGTAATCCGTATACTAACAGTAATCAGTCTGGCATTGAGTAACCCTGGAGATGGCCACTGTGATTCAGTTCCTTGGCTCCCCCTTGTTTTCCTGCACACTAGCAGCACCAGGGTGGCCAGGAATGAACCTGTAATTTCCAAAGCTGTTGTTGTTTGTGATTTGTGCCCTGTATTTCAGTCTGGCACTTTCATTCAGAAGCAGAGAGCCCAGCTATCAGCATCCTTGCGCACTGGTTCATATGATTAGGGGACCCCCTGTGTTTCAGATCTGGCAGCCTGCAATTCATTTCTGATGAAGGTTGTAATGCTCTTAAGATCTCTTGCATTTTTCGGTTCTGAAATATGTTCCAAAGGGACGGAGATTAGTAATGGAATTATAGAAATTGAGGATTTGTAATATTGAAAGTTTATTAACGGGAAAATAATTTGTCCCTGAGATCTGTAAAGAAAGGACAGTTTCTAAGGGAAGCTAAATCAGAGCAGAGGAGCCACCTATAATCCAGAGAGAGAATGCCCTATCATCTAGACCTGGGGGGAAAGCACAGTCATGCCAGAGAGGAGTGAGAGCAGGAGGAAAGAACAGTAAGGAAAAGGAGCGAGTTGGCAAAGCCCATTTGGTGAGGGCGCAGTAAATTGTGGGGGACTGTTTGAAATGTGGGTTTATTTAATTAGATTGGAATCCAATCGTAGGATCCAGGCTAGGGAAGAAACAGACACAGACTGAACTAAGTCTGATTCAATTTTAACCCAAACAATGGAAGAGTGGTTGGAATGCCAAAGAACAACTTGAGTAAGGTGAGGAAATAGAGTCAGAAGTTGGGGACACCAAGACCACCTTCTTTTTCTAGTCTATGGAGAATATGCATTTTACTCTTGGGTGCCATCCTGCCCATAAAAAATAGGAAAACGTACAACCTTGCGTTGGATTACTCACAGCGCTTTGGGTGGAACGTGAAGGGGCCTGATAAACATAAAGTAATCCGGCAGAATGTTCACTTTAAAAGCATTTGCTCGCCCTGTCAAAGAGATAAAATGCAAATGGGCAGATCTGCCCCCATTTGCAGATTTGCAGAGTAAAGTTGGTCATAACGTTTGGTTACGTGAATGCCCAGATAATTAAAACTTTGTTTTTGCCATTTAAAGTCATAACTGTAAGATATAACTGTCCAAATAGAATGTAGCACATTAAGATCCATCACCTCTGTTTGGCATGAGTTGATTTTGAAATTAGAGCTTTCACCAAAGAGAGCAGTTTCCTTCAACAAATTTGGGAGGGTAATTAATGGATTTGTAATAAAATATCATCCACATATAATTACATTGTATATTCAGAGGATCAAACTTGTATTTCAGAGATATCAGGGTTAAGTCTGATTTTGGCGGCCAAGGGTGCTATCATTAGGGAGCATATCAAAGGGGGACAAGGGGCAGCCCTGCCTCATACCATTGTGATTGGAAAAGGAAGGAAAAGCATAGGCAGTTGGCCAGGAATGAGGCAGTGCAGTTGTGATAAAGAGATTTAGCACCTGTAAGGAAGTCGCCATTTAGGCCGTAATGACAAAGGGAACCTTGTCATATGCCTGTTCTGCATAAAGCGCCATCACCTGGGAGACCAATGAATCAGAGATCTGGCATGCCTGATATTATCTAGGCCCTAGATTCTAGGGTCTCTCCCTGGGATGTATCCCACTTGGTCTGGGTGAAATAATGATGGGATAACACTAGCAAGGCGGTTTGATAGGGTTTTTGCAAACAACTTAAGATCTTAATATAAAAGTGAGACAATTCAGGTTGGATTCAGGTCAGTCAGGCAGTGGCGGTGGCGGAGCAGGGGGAAGCATCAACGCTCTGTTCCCAGGGCAGAGACGGAGCGTTGCGGGAGTCTTGCTGTGCAAACGGGGGCGTGTTGGGGGTGTGCTCACAGCGGCTGCGTGACGTCACATGCAGCCGCCGCGATCGAGAACATGGAGGCGGGACTCCTGCAGGTGCAGCTAAGCTACACCGGCAGGAGCCATCCTCAGTTTATGCTAACAAGCAGAAATTGCGATGCGTTCGGCACCAGCCTGCCTGGTTCGCGGGACTTAGGGGGGGGAGCGGCCCAACCTCTTGAAGGGTTAATGGTCCCGTTCCCCGCTGACAGGACACTGAGCTCCTGAGGTAACTATTCGCAAGCCCCACCACGGCGGGCGTACATTCCCGCAGCACGCCGCCACCCCTAACAGAGCCAGAAGACAGAAGAGTGGTGAGTACTAAGCCGGCGTCCCAACTAGCGGGTCGCCGGCCATTATGGCGGCATGAGGGTACGGAGACGCACGTCTTCTAACCGGGGCGGAATGCGTCTCCAGACACAGTACACAGCTGCGTCTCAGTACACTGTACCCACACTGGCAAAAACAGCCTTAAAACGGTTTTCTCTCCATTTTAAGCAACAGATTACCTCAGCCAGTATATAAAAAAAGCGTGAAGACCGCGCGCCATTGAAGGGGCGGGGCTTCACTATGAGAGGATCCAGCAGTTCACCAGCGCCATTTTCCCTCTGCAGTGGACACAAACGCTGACTGACAGAGACACGCAGCTCCTCTAGTGTGAATCCAGATTACCTCAGCGGTACAAGGGAGTCCTACCAGGGGGGGTGCAATTATTAGTGTACTAAGTCCCCTATCAAGTGTACTTAGTCTGCGACCCGTCTAAGCTTGGCATTAGCGATAAGGGCGCGGTGGGGGCTGGCTTCAAATTACTCTGTGTCTCCCTGAAGGGCTCTTTGTGGGTTAATTGTGCTTAACCATTTCCTGTGTGTGTGTGCTGTCACAATTACATTATGTCATGCAAATAGTGTGTTTCTTGTACAGCGGAGTGTTCCTCTTCACCAGGGGGCTCACTACTGGGTACTCAGGGCAGTGCACCTTCCCAGAATAGCGAGGCTGAACCGGAATGGGTTAATTCCATTAAGGGAATGATCTCAAATATTTCTACAAAGCTATCCCGCAATGAGAAAGAGACACAATACTTAAGACAGACTGTGGATGAGTTTATGAATAGAGACTCAGTCCCCAAACCAGCGTCTCAATCCCCTACCATTTGTCCGCAAAAATGATCTCTGGCCCATATACTGCAGTCTGACTCTGACGCTGACGGGTCAGACATGGAGGAGGGTGAGGTTGATTTGGAGGGGGGGATACTACTCAGTCACAGGGAATAGAGAATCTTATAGAGGCTATCAGAGATGTTCTGCAAATTCCTGATAAGATGTCAGAGGAGTGTGAGGAATCTTATTTTAATGTAAAAAAGAAGTCCTCAGTCACTTTTCCTGCGTCAAAGGTATTGAATACCCTGTTTGAAGAACCGGGGGTTAATCCTGATAAGAAATTTAAAATCCCTAAAAGGTTGCTCTCATCTTTTCCTTTTCCTCTGGAGGATAGGAAAAAATGGGAAAATCCACCGATAGTGGACGCATCAGTCCCTAGGCTGTCACGTAAAATTGTATTGCCTGTCCCTGGTGCAGCCTCCCTAAAAGATTTGGCTGATCGTAAAATTGAGACTACACTCAAATCATTGTACACAACTGCTGTGGTGGCCCAGAGACCCACTATTGCATGTGCGTGGATCACAAAAGCCATTTCTAAATGGTCAGCTAACCTAATTGATGGCTTAGATTCCTTGTCTAGGGGGGATGTTGTTTTACTCCTGCAGCATATACAGGACTCTGCGAACTTTATGGTGGAAGCCATAAAAGAGATTGGTTTGCTTAATGCACGCACCACCGCTATGTCAGCACGCAAGGGCTTGTGGCTACGCCAGTGGACTGCTGATGCGAACTCCAAGAAAGGCGTGGAGGGCCTACCATTCACAGGAGAGGCCTTGTTTGGAGATGAACTAGACAAATGGATCGCCAAAGCTACTGCGGGTAAGTCTACGTATCTTCCTTCTGCAGCTCCCCCATCCAGGAAGCTTATTCAGCTACAAATTTACAGTCCTTTCGGACAGCCAAGTTTAAGGGAAAATCCAGAGGTGCTTCTACGGCCTCCAGGGGCGCAAGAGGTAAACCACGCAAACCAGCAACTGCAGGTGCTCAGGAACAGAGCTCAGGATCTGCTTGCTCAAAGCCTTCAGCATGACGGTGGACCGCGAGGCCTGGAGGTCTGTCAGGTGGGCGTACGACTACAATTCTTCAGTCACATCTGGTCAAGTTCGTGCCGGGATCCCTGGGTAATAGATCTTATTTCCCAGGGCTACAGACTGGAGTTCCAAGAGCTCCAACCTCACAGATTCTTCAAATCAGGCTTACCAGCTTCACAAGAGACAAGTATAACTTTACAGCAGGCCATCCAAAAACTGGTACAGACTCAAGTCATTGTTCCATTTCCACCTCATCTACACAACAAGGGGTACTATTCCAACTTGTTTGTAGTACCGAAACCGAACGGTTCGGTACGACTAATTCTGGATCTCAAGTTCTTGAACCCGTTCTTAAGAGTGTTCAAGTTCAAGATGGAGTCTCTGAGTGCGGTGACCTCAGGTCTGGAGGAAGGGGAATTCCTTGTGTCTCTGGATATCAAGGATGTGTACCTTCACATTCCGATCTGGCCACCTCACCAGGCTTATCTACGGTTTGCAATACAGGACTGTCACTACCAGTTCCAAGCCTTGTCATTGGGTCTCTCCACGTCACCGAGGGTGTTCATCAAAGTGATGGCAGAGATGATGTTTATACTCCGCTAGCAGGGAGTGAACATAATTCTGTACCTGGACGATCTTCTGATAAAGGCGCCGTCCAGGGTGAGGTTGCTGGACAGCATTGGCCTCTCAACCAAACTTCTCTCTTCCAGCTCGATCTGTTGGAAAATGGTCCGGATCGCATCTTCACATGCACCAGAGGATTCGTTTGTCGCCAATAGCCAGGATCTCCCTTCTGTGGTGGCTACAGACCTCTCACCTCGTCAAGGTTCTGAATTCAGGACTGGATCCTGTTAACCATGGACGCAAGCCTCCGAGGTGGGGAGCATCACCCAGGGGGCGCAGTTTCAAGGAAGATGGTCAAGTCAGGAAGTTGTAATTCCAATCAACATTCTGGAACTAAGGGCCATATTCAATGCCCTACTGCAGGCCTCTTATCTTCTACAGGATCAGGCCATTCAAGTCCAGTCGGACAATGTAATGGCAGTGACGTACATAAACCGACAGGGCGGAACGAAAAGCAGAGCAACAATATCAGAGGTGTCAAGAATTCTCCTCTGGGCAGAAAAAAACGCTGTGGCGTTGTCAGCGGTCTTCATTCCGGGAGTAAACAACTGAGAAGCAGACTTCCTCAGCAGACACGACTTGCACCCGGGGGAGTGGGGCCTTCACCCGGAAGTGTTCAGGTGCTTGACACTTCGGTGAGGATATCCACAAATCGACATGATGGCCTCTCGTCTCAACAAGAAGCTCAAGCGGTATTGTTCCAGGTTGAGAGACCCACAGGCAGTGGCGGTAGACGCTCTGACGACTCCATGGGTCTATAAGATGGTGTACGTGTTTCCTCCACTTCCTCTGATCCCAAGAATTCTCAAAAGAATAAAAAGGGAAAAGGTTCAAGCAATCCTCATTGCCCCGGACTGGCCAAGAAGGGCCTGGTACATGGACCTTCTGGAGATGCTCCTCGAAGATCAGTGGCCTCTAACCCTTTGCGAGGATCTTCTGCAACAGGGCCCATTCGTCTATCAGGACTTACTGCAGCTACGTTTGACGGAATGGAAGTTGAACGGCTGATTCTAGCCAGAAGAGGAATCACTAACAAAGTTATCCCGACTATGATCCAAGCCAGGAAGGGGGTAACATTACCACCGTATTTGGAAGAAATACGTCTCTTTGTGTGATAGCAGAACTTATTCTGAGGTGGAGTTTCACCTGGGACGTTTCCTGCTTTTTCTGCAAGTAGGGGTGGATGTGGGCCTATGTCTGGTCTCCATAAAAGTCCAGATTTTGGCCTTGTCCATTTTCTTTCAAAAACAGTTGGCTTCTCTCCTAGAGGTCCAGACGTTTTTGAAAGGTGTTCTGCGCATCCAACCTCCCTTTGTGCCTCCCACGGCACCTTGGGATCTCAATTTGGTGCTGCAGTTCCTCCAATCGGACTGGTTTGAACCTTTACAGGAGGTGGACGTAAAATATCTTACGTGGAACACCGTCACACTGTTGGCCTTGGCTTCAGAAAGAAGTGTGTCGGAGCTGGGGGCTTTGTCTCACAAGAGCCCCTGTTTAATTTTCCATGAGGATAGAGCTAAACTCAGAACTTTCTTCCTAAAGTGGTGTCGGCGTTTCACACCAACCACCCTATAGTGGTTCCTGTTCACACTGACACCTCTGCTACTTCAAAGTCTTTGGCTGTTGTGAGGGCTTTGAAGGTGTATGTGAAACGAACAGCTCGTCACAGAAAATCGGACTCGCTGTTTGTTCTTTATGATCCCAATAAAATTGGGTGTCCTGCTTCCAAGCAGTCCATTGCACGCTGGATCAGGCTCACTATCCAGCATGCTTATTCACGGCAGGCTTGCCGGTTCCAAAATCTGTACAGGCCCACTCTACTAGGTTGGTGGGTTATTCCTGGGCGGCTGCCCGGGGTGTCTCAGCTTTACAGCTCTGCCGAACAGCTACTTGGTCTGGTTCGAACACGTTTGCTAAGTTCTACAAGTTCGATACTTTGGCCTCTGAGGACCTTCAGTTTAGTCAATCAGTTCTGCAGGAACCTCAGCACTCTCCCACCCGGTTTGGTAAATGGAACCCAAGGACGTAAGAGAAAATAGGAGTTTAATTACCTACCGGTAAATCCTTTTCTCTTAGTCTGTAGAGGATACTGGGCGCCCGTGTTTCCTGCACTGTTACTTGGTTAAGTATTGTTGTTTCAGCTGTTGGTGTTCCTGTTTAAAGTTGGGTTAGCATAGCTTTCCTCTGTGTGTGCTGGTTCGGAATCTCACCACTATCTTTATCTATCCTTCTCTCAAAGTATGTCCGTCTCCTGGGGCACAGTTTCCTAGACTGAGTCTGGTAGGAGGGGCATAGAGGGAGGAGCCAGTCCACACTATCAAATTCTTAAAGTGCCCTTGGCTCCTAGTGGACCCGTCTATACCCAATGGTACTAAATGGAACCCCAGTATCCTCTACGGTCTACGAGAAAAGGATTTACCGTTTTGGCCACCTTTGCTTATAAGATTTAATTTATTTGACCTTTAAGTGAAAGTAATTTATTATAAATGGAGCTTCTGGGGTGAAGTTGATATCTCCTGGTGGTGAGCTCTCCAATCTGAGTGTCAAGTTTGAGAATCTATGGACGTTCTGGGCTTTAGTGACTGAAATTAAGTGGCCTTTACTTAACACCCCAGACTATAGGGGCAGAGATATCAGGGTATTGGTTAATATAAAAAAATTCTGCGATATTCCAAGATTATATCACATAATATAATAAGCAAAAGAGATGGGTTGGAGCTTCCACATAGGGATGCCCAGGGGCAGTGGTCTGTAGAAGGAATAGCTAGGGTGACTGCAGAATGATGAAACCAGAATATAATATATCCAGGATCCAGATTGCCATATCACTAAGAAGAAAGAGGTCAATTCGGAAGTAGAGGTTATAAGGGGGTGAGAAATGTGTATAAATATGCTCCTGCGGATAAAGAACTCTCTAAGCTTCAAAAAGGTTATGTTGTTTAATGAGTCATTGTGACAGGACGGTTCCGTACGAAAGCACTCACCGCCTTCGCGTCCCGTCTCCTGCGCACAGAATGGAAGGTTAGGTCACACGGGACCTGACCACATAGGGGATTCCCGCTTACCGTCAGTAACAGCCTGTTACTGACTCCACCCACTGCGCTGTGGGCGGGTTTATGCTGCCACCACCAAACTCCTAACCTGCCGTGGCGTTTGGAACCACGGTTCTGCTCTGTATGTGTCGACGCACTGCCTTACCACACCTGTGTGGTGTTGACGAATCCCCACTAGCCACTTGCTAGGCCTCTACCGGTAGCTGGCGGAACTTGGAGACGTTAGGTGCTTCCCTGGACAGCCGGAAGAAGGGGCTATGTTTGGCATAACCCTGTTCACAAGATGAAGCAATCTTCTTGAGGCAGATGCGATGTTTATTTGCTCAATAATAGCCTTAAAAAAGACTCATCCCTATTGCTAGGGGCAACAGCATACAGCAAGATGTTCCAGCAGAATGAAGATGGTACAATACAATACAATGGGGCAGCAGCCCTCCTTTTATCCTACTCCAATACACATTACCACAGGGGGTTAGCCCGCCCTGTGGTGTACAACCAATCAATGTTTACCCATGGGTTGTGCATGCCTTGGTCACATGCACAGCTAACATTGTTCCCTATGGACAGTGGGGAGTGGTCGTTCTCCTTTACCTGTCCCATCCTGGAGGATCAGGATACGCCCCTGTGCCGTTCAGTCTAGGCTGGGGGAAGTTTTCCCGCCTAAACTGACTTCCAGAAACCTGCCGGGGACCTAGCCCACTGCCTGCAGCCTGGATTTGGGCTCCAGAGCTGGGCAGCCTAGATCCCCTGTCAAGGTTTCCTGGCCACTACGGGTGATCTCCATGGAGCTCCAGAAAACCACTCAGCTTGTTTCAAAGCTGAGCTTCTTCTCTCTCTCTCCCAATGCCCCTGTCAAGAGTGAGGCTGGAAGGGAAAGTATTCCATTTTTGGGGAAAAGGTCTGGGAGAATCCATCAGCCTGCACAGCCGTGGATTCCCCCCTCCTGGGACACACAACCAAGTAAGTGCAATTTACCTTTAAATACATTTCCTTTAAACACATGTGTTTCCCTTTAAATCTACACTGAGCCTGTGCCCTGCACAGGCTCCACATTCCCAGGCACTGCAGTGCCTCACAACACAATATATTTATATATATATATATATATATATATATTACATTTAAAAACCATTGTTCTGTGTTTTTAAATACTGTGCCCAGCGCTCAGCGCTGGGCTCCCCTAGCCCTGCAGCCTGGCTGCTAGGGCTCTCTCAGTGCTGGAGGTATGGGGCTGGCTTCCCCCATCCTCCAGCCTGCCTGCCTGCCACTGGGGTCCAGGGAGCTGGCTCTCCCTGTCCCCCCAGTGTGGCACTAACTCGGTGGCCTCGCCGCACAGGGAGCCGGCTAGCCCGGTCCCCTGTATGCGGCGCTGAATCTGTGGCCTCGCCGCAGCGATCGGCGGGGAGCCAGGCTGCGGCGCACCCCCCTTGCCGCCCAGCAGCCCGGGACGTTCGTCCCGGCTGCCGCGGCTGGCCACCTCCGATGGGCTGAGGCGCCGGCACCCACAGCGAGCACTGCAGCGGGAGCGGCTCTCCCGCCTGCAGCGGCTCTCCCTCCGTAGCGCTGAGGTGCCGGGAGCGTAGCTCCCGGACCTCAGCGCACACACAGTGCCTCTCCTCTCCCCCCGGCGCGCACACTACAGATCAGCGCGCCGGGGAGCTCCCTCACTGCCGCGGTCGCCGGAGAGGTCCGGGACCGCGGCACACAATTTAAAAATACATTTTTAAATCACTCTCTACACACGACGCCTAGCGCCCACAATATTTTAAACCTGGCGCCAAGCGCCCATTGTCCTTATAATGGCACCGGGCACTAGGGGTTAACCCCTTCAGTGCCGCGGCGGCCATTGTCCACGTGGGCTGGGGGTCTCTCCGGCCACAGTCATGCTAATTTTTTAGATTCAGAAAGGGAGGAGGAACTTATTTTAATCCCTGGGGCTGGTCCTATTTTCGGTCCAGAGTCACATTAAAGTCTCCTCTAAAAATAAGGCTCCCTTCAGTAATCTTGGTCAGGTCAAGCGTGTTAAAAAGGAGGCCAGAAAGGTACTTTGTTCAATGTTTGGGGTGTAAGGCAATTGTTTGATACGAGTGGAAGAATCATGTAACAAAAACCTAGGGGAACTGTATAGAAGTTGCCAAACAGTCATCGACAATGTAAACAAAGTCAAATACTTGCAGTTGTGCGTACTCCTGGGATAGTAAAACATTGGCCCTCATTCCGAGTTGTTCGCTCGGTATTTTTCATCGCATCGCAGTGAAAATCCGCTTAGTACGCATGCGCAATGTTCGCACTGCGACTGCGCCAAGTAACTTTACTATGAAGAAAGTAATTTTACTCACGGCTTTTTCTTCGCTCCGGCGATCGTAATGTGATTGACAGGAAATGGGTGTTACTGGGCGGATACACGGCGTTTCAGGGGCGTGTGGCTGAAAACGCTACAGTTTCCGGAAAAAACGCAGGAGTGGCCGGGGAAACGGTGGGAGTGCCTGGGCGAACGCTGGGTGTGTTTGTGACGTCAACCAGGAACGACAAGCACTGAAATGATCGCACAGGCAGAGTAAGTCTGGAGCTACTCTGAAACTGCTAACTCGTTTGTAATCGCAATATTGCGCGTACGTCGGTCGCAATTTTAAGAAGCTAAGATTCACTCCCAGTAGGCGGCGGCTTAGCGTGTGTAACTCTGCTACATTCGCCTTGCGAGCGAACAACTCGGAATGAGGGCCATTGTAAATAGTTAATTGGCAATGTCAGTCTCAGTGATCAGTTCCAAGAATTCAAGATGGTATATTAAAGGTCTTATAATCAAGGTCCTCTCCCAGAACTTCACTCACGATTATCCTTATTCTTATGGTGGTGTGACCTTATTTGTGCTCTCTGGTCCACACTCATCCAAACATAAAAGGAAAAAAGGGATATATATATATATAGTGAAGTACCATTTTAATTCATAAATAACAATAAAATTTCCACAACATGTACAAAGACAAGGTACAAATCCACCAATAATAATACAGCATGCGTACCAAATAGTGTGGGGTGTCAAGCGTGCTCACCCACAAACAGCGTATAAGATGGTATTCAGTACCCTCCCGGGTTCAGGGTACCGGATCAACGTTGGGATTGGCTCCTCCTTGTTCTCCCCACAAAAGAGATACTAGGTCTGTCTGGTCACCGTGGTGACCCAATCCCAGCATTATTATTGGTGGATTTGGACCGTGGGGATAATTCAGACCTGATTGTAGATGTACCAAATTTAGCACATCTACGATCATTTTCTCTGACATGCGGGGGGACGCCCAGCACAGGGCTAGTCCGCTCCACATGTCAGTCCTTGCCCCCCCCAACCCCCGCACAGATACAAAAGCATCGCCCCCTCACGCCCTACGAACGTCTTTGCCTGACAATCAGGCGTTCGCAGCCCAGAGATGCTCATAGCATCTCACTGGGCTCCAGGGGTGCACACGCGCAGTGCAGCCACTGCGCGTGCGCACTCCACAAAAAGATTCAGACTGTGATCGATGCCGCTGCAGCTATCCAGCCTGAATTAGCCCCCTTGTCTTTGTACATGTTGTGGAATTTTTATGGTTATTTATGAATTAAAATGGTACTTCACTATATATATATATATATATATATATATATATATATATCCCTTTTTTCCTTTGATGTTTGGATGAGTGTGGACCAGAGAGCACAAATAAGGTCACACCACCATAAGGATAAGGATACTCGTGAGTGAAGTTCTGGGAGAGGACATTGATTATAAGACCTTTTATATACCATCTTGAATTTTTGAACTGATCACTGAGACTGACATTGGGAATTAACTATTTACAACGTTTTACTACCCAGGGGTGCACGCAACTGTAAGTATTTGACTTTGTTTAGAAATCTATTTGGGGTGCTGGTGACCTCGTCGCACTATTGTTTGAAGCGCAAGTTTTTTGTTGTTTTCTATCCAGTCATGGACAACGTGTTTAGAAATAAAATAGCCATACCCCTCTGATTCTTAGCGGAAGTGGAATAGAAGGTTTGTGGGAAGGATTTAGCAGTCAGGAAGGGGTGGGCATATTCAAAATGGGTTTATTGGAACAAAATAATATCAGACTTTTGTCTTTTAAAGAATTGCAATGCTAGTCTTCTTTTATTGGTGGAGTTTTATACGTTGCTGTTCAATGTCAAAACTCTTAAGTGTCATGGGGGGGTCATAGAAAGTAGCACACTGGGAAGGTCTCCAAGGTATGTCAACCAAGTGATAATAAACAGGGCTGATTTGTATTGAAAAGGAAGGAGAACTGGAACAGTGGAGATGTGGGAACAGGAAAAGGGAAATAAGAACTATAACAGTAAAGTCACGGATGGGAGCCGAATGGTCGAGGCCAAAATGTCTTGATAGATTATTCCAAAAAGAAGTACACAGGCAAAGTCACGGAGGTAGGAGGCAGGACAGATCAGTAGGTGAGCAAACCATTATATACATAGTCCAGGTTCTGCTAGCAGACAAAGTAATAGTCCAGTGGAATTGGTCAGTGTGGTATAATAAATGGCATGTGAGTGAAGAGGGACAGAGGAACATAAGGAAAATTCAAGCTTTTGACCATTCAGGCAATGGAGGTCTCCACTCTCTAGGGGAGTTAGGGTAGGAGGTCACAGAAGCTCACTGGAGAAGAGACCCAGCGACTTGAAGAGGACTAGTCCCTGATCTGTAGCTTTAACCGGAAATTACTTTCCAAGATGGGAGAAGTTAAATGAAAAGGGAAAACTCCGCACTAAATTACATTTTCCAGTTGTGCAAAGCCTTAGTCACTGGAGACAATCCCTTTACTTTGTTAGGGTGCTGGACGTCAAATCTTGGAATTGCAGTGACATTGTAGCGAGCTGAGAGGATTTGGCATTTAAAGTGGAAGTAGTGAAGCTGGAAGATCTTGAGGAGGTTGATCCACTGGTGGTTTAGGGTGGAGAACTCTATTTGCCAAATCCAAGAGGTGCAGCTCAGTAAGAGTAGAAGGTAGAATATAAAGAAATAAACCTTCCCAGTAGAAGAGCTCACTTTCACTCTGTGATGTTTCTGATTCACAAGTTATTGCATCTTGATTGATTCTCGGGTTCCTCAACTTGCTCAGTGACTCAAAGTCAGTGGTCAGAGAACTCTTGATCCATAACTTGATATTTACAGATGTCATCTGTTCTTTTTTAAGATCATCAGTACTGACCCTAACGAATTCTGCATTCAGTTCCTGAACTCCTACCTTTAACTGCGGAAAGCTGGTGAGATTCTTTGCAGTAGTACAGCAACTACATCCAGGTCAGCTGGGGGAGTAGGCCCAGTGGTGTCTGTCGGAGAGCAGGGCTCAGAGACTGTGCCGGGTGTAAGCCAGACAATGAGGCGGATATATGCTTTTTTTGGAAAAAGAGTTGGTATCTCCAGAAAATGGCTTGCAATGTTACTGCAACATATTGTTAATAGCACACAAGTCAGTCACAAAGGTAAATATAATGCTTTAGAATGCTGCACCCATAATTCCCTCTAAGGGTAAATGACTTAGAGGCTAATAGCCAAAGAATCAGGAAAAAAGATAGAGCTATCTGTAGTGATGGGTACATATGGGGCGGGATGTAATAAAGTCCAAATTCTGCGGCTGTGCGGCATGTCGGCCAAACTCAGACTTGTTTTTAAAGGGGCAATCATGTAGGTTTAGCCTTGTACATGATTGCCCCTTTAAAAAAAAGTCAACAGTTCGTCCAAATTCGGACTTAATTACATCCCGCCAATAATAGTACTATAATATATTGAACTGTTAGTACAGAGTTCGATTACGTAGAAATTGGACGCAATTCAAAATGCATGGCAGCAGGAACACTCACCAAAACCCATAGCGAAGAAAGCAGCTGGGGATCCCACAGTCTCTGGAGATGTCAGATGGTGAGAAATAGCAGACACTGCAACAACCAGCAGCAGAATCATAGCATCCAAACTCAGGAGTGAGCCGGCAGGGGATCTTATAAAGTGAGGCGGGAAGCAGCCGAAGTAATGTGAGGAAGCAGGCGGAGTAAGGGCCATCTTAGCAACATTGTAGGACCCCGGCAATGCACGCTAACCACACATTCACAGGAATAAATGGAAAAAAAATCCTAAATGACCCTTTCTGTGGTCTCTCCACATGCTTCCATACAGCGAATGGCTGTCAGCACTTTGATTGGTGGATAGCACCAGCAATCCACCAATCAGCATGCTGACAACCATTAACTGTCTGAATCTTGCCTTTAGCAGTTTATATACCAAAGGTCGATGTTCATTGATTTGTATCGATTCCAGATCTATCTCAATTGATGTTGGGTTTCAGGGGCTATAATACACAAATACACATTTACTAAATGATTATTTCTCTGACGTCCTAGTGGATGCTGGGGACTCCGAAAGGACCATGGGGAACAGCGGCTCCGCAGGAGACTGGGCACAAAAGTAAAAGCTCTAGGACTACCTGGTGTGCACTGGCTCCTCCCCCCATGACCCTCCTCCAAGCCTCAGTTAGATTTTTGTGCCCGAACGAGAAGGGTGCATACTAAGGGGCTCTCCTGAGCTGCTTAGAGTAAAAGTTTAAAGTAGGTTTTTTATTTTCAGTGAGACCTGCTGGCAACAGGCTCACTGCACCGAGGGACTAAGGGGAGAAGAAGCGAACTCACCTGCGTGCAGAGTGGATTGGGCTTCTTAGGCTACTGGACATTAGCTCCAGAGGGACGATCACAGGCCCAGCCATGGATGGGTCCCAGAGCCGCGCCGCCGGCCCCCTTACAGAGCCAGAAGACTGAAGAGGTCCGGAAAATCGGCGGCAGAAGACGTCCTGTCTTCAATAAGGTAGCGCACAGCACCGCAGCTGTGCGCCATTGCTCTCAGCACACTTCACACTCCGGTCACTGAGGGTGCAGGGCGCTGGGGGGGGGGCGCCCTGAGACGCAATAAAAACACCTTATATGGCAAAAAATACATCACATATAGCTCCTGGGCTATATGGATGCATTTAACCCCTGCCAATTTTTCCTTAAAAAAGCGGGAGAAAGGCCGCCGAGAAGGGGGCGGAGCCTATCTCCTCAGCACACTGGCGCCATTTTTTCCTCACAGCTCCGTTGGAGGGAAGCTCCCTGACTCTCCCCTGCAGTCCTGCACTACAGAAACAGGGTAAAACAAGAGAGGGGGGGCACTAATTTGGCAGATAAATCTATACAGCAGCTATATAAGGGAAAAACACTTATATAAGGTTATCCCTGTATATATATAGCGCTCTGGTGTGTGCTGGCAAACTCTCCCTCTGTCTCCCCAAAGGGCTAGTGGGGTCCTGTCCTCTATCAGAGCATTCCCTGTGTGTGTGCTGTGTGTTGGTACGTTGTGTCGACATGTATGAGGAGGAAAATGGTATGGAGGCGGAGCAATTGCCTGTATTAGTGATGTCACCCCCTAGGGAGTCGACACCTGACTGGATGGTCTTATGGAAGGAATTACGTGATAGTGTCAGCACTTTACAAAAGACTGTTGACGACATGAGACAGCCGGCAAATCAGTTAATACCTGTACAGGCGTCTCAAACACCGTCAGGGGCTCTAAAGCGCCCGTTACCTCAGATGGTCGACACAGACCCAGACACGGACACTGACTCCAGTGTCGACGGTGAGGAAACAAACGTATTTTCCAGTAGGGCCACACGTTACATGATCACGGCAATGAAGGAGGTTTTGAACATTTCTGATACTACAAGTACCACAAAAAAGGGTATTATGTGGGGTGTGAAAAAACTACCCGTAGTTTTTCCTGAATCAGATGAATTAAATGAGGTGTGTGATGAAGCGTGGGTTTCCCCCGATAAAAAACTGCTAATTTCTAAAAAATTATTGGCATTATACCCTTTCCCGCCAGAGGTTAGGGCGCGTTGGGAAACACCCCCTAGGGTAGATAAGGCGCTCACACGCTTATCAAAACAAGTGGCGTTACCGTCTCCTGATACGGCCGCCCTCAAGGAACCAGCTGATAGGAAGCTGGAAAATATCCTAAAAAGTATATACACACATACTGGTATTATACTGAGACCAGCAATCGCCTCAGCCTGGATGTGCAGTGCTGGGGTGGCTTGGTCGGATTCCCTGACTGAAAATATTGATACCCTGGACAGGGACAATATATTATTGACTATAGAGCATTTAAAGGATGCATTTCTATATATGCGAGATGCACAGAGGGATATTTGCACTCTGGCATCAAGAGTAAGTGCGCTGTCCATTTCTGCCAGAAGAGGGTTATGGACGCGACAGTGGTCAGGTGATGCGGATTCCAAACGGCATATGGAAGTATTGCCGTATAAAGCGGAGGAGTTATTTGGGGTCGGTCTATCGGACCTGGTGGCCACGGCAACGGCTGGGAAATCCACCTTTTTACCCCAGGTCACCTCTCAGCAGAAAAAGACACCGTCTTTTCAGGCTCAGTCCTTTCGTCCCCATAAGGGCAAGCAGGCAAAAGGCCACTCATATCTGCCCCGGGGCAGAGGAAGGGGAAAAAGACTGCAGCAGACAGCCTCTTCCCAGGAACAGAAGCCCTCCCCCGCTTCTGCCAAGTCCTTAGCATGACGCTGGGGCCTTACAAGCGGACTCAGGCACGGTGGGGGCCCGTCTCAAGAATTTCAGCGCGCAGTGGGCTCACTCGTAAGTGGACCCCTGGATCCTGCAGGTAGTATCTCAGGGGTACAAATTGGAATTCGAGACGTCTCCCCCTCGCCGGTTCCTGAAGTCTGCTTTACCAACGTCTCCCCCCGACAGGGAGGCGGTATTGGAAGCCATTCACAAGCTGTATTCCCAGCAGGTGATAATCAAGGTACCCCTCCTACAACAGGGAAAGGGGTATTATTCCACGCTGTTTGTGGTACCGAAGCCGGACGGCTCGGTGAGACCTATTTTAAATCTGAAATCCTTGAACACTTACATACAAAGGTTCAAATTCAAGATGGAATCACTCAGAGCAGTGATAGCGAACCTGGAAGAAGGGGACTATATGGTGTCTCTGGACATCAAGGATGCTTACCTCCA
This sequence comes from Pseudophryne corroboree, assembly GCF_028390025.1. NCBI lineage: Eukaryota > Metazoa > Chordata > Amphibia > Anura > Myobatrachidae > Pseudophryne > Pseudophryne corroboree. The sequence goes on from NC_086451.1 coordinate 385,358,883, forward strand.
TGTCCCAATTTGCCCTTCTCACCAAGGGTACCTCAGGTTTGTGGTACAGAACTGTCACTATCAGTTTCAGACCCTGCCGTTTGGATTGTCCACGGCACCCCGGGTCTTTACCAAGGTAATGGCCGAAATGATGATTCTTCTTCGAAGAAAAGGCGTCTTAATTATCCCTTACTTGGACGATCTCCTGATAAGGGCAAGGTCCAGAGAACAGTTAGAGGTCGGAGTAGCACTATCTCAAGTAGTACTACGACAGCACGGATGGATTCTAAATATTCCAAAATCGCAGCTGATTCCGACGACACGTCTGCTGTTCCTAGGGATGATTCTGGACACAGTACAGAAAAAGGTGTTTCTCCCGGAGGAGAAAGCCAGGGAGTTATCCGACCTAGTCAGGAACCTCCTAAAACCAGGCCAAGTGTCAGTGCATCAATGCACAAGGGTCCTGGGAAAAATGGTGGCTTCTTACGAAGCGATTCCATTCGGCAGATTCCACGCAAGAACTTTTCAGTGGGATCTGCTGGACAAATGGTCCGGATCGCATCTTCAAATGCATCAGCGGATAACCCTGTCTCCAAGGACAAGGGTGTCTCTCCTGTGGTGGTTACAGAGTGCTCATCTTCTAGAGGGCCGCAGATTCGGCATTCAGGACTGGGTCCTGGTGACCACGGATGCCAGCCTGAGAGGCTGGGGAGCAGTCACACAGGGAAGAAATTTCCAGGGCTTGTGGTCAAGCATGGAAACGTCACTCCACATAAATATCCTGGAACTAAGGGCCATTTACAATGCCCTAAGTCAGGCAAGGCCTCTGCTTCAGGGTCAGCCGGTGTTGATCCAGTCGGACAACATCACGGCAGTCGCCCACGTAAACAGACAGGGCGGCACAAGAAGCAGGAGGGCAATGACGGAAGTTGCAAGGATTCTTCGCTGGGCGGAAAATCATGTGATAGCACTGTCAGCAGTGTTCATTCCGGGAGTGGACAACTGGGAAGCAGACTTCCTCAGCAGACACGACCTCCACCCGGGGGAGTGGGGACTTCACCCAGAAGTCTTCCACATGATTGTGAACCGTTGGGAAAAACCAAAGGTGGACATGATGGCGTCCCGCCTCAACAAAAAACTGGACAGATATTGCGCCAGGTCAAGGGACCCTCAGGCAATAGCTGTGGACGCTCTGGTAACACCGTGGGTGTACCAGTCAGTGTATGTGTTCCCTCCTCTGCCTCTCATACCCAAGGTACTGAGAATCATAAGAAGGAGAGGAGTAAGGACTATACTCGTGGCTCCGGATTGGCCAAGAAGGACTTGGTACCCGGAACTTCAAGAGATGCTCACGGAAGACCCGTGGCCTCTACCTCTAAGAAAGGACCTGCTCCAGCAGGGACCATGTCTGTTCCAAGACTTACCGCGGCTGCGTTTGACGGCATGGCGGTTGAACGCCGGATCCTGAAGGAAAAAGGCATTCCGGATGAAGTCATCCCTACCCTGATCAAAGCCAGGAAGGATGTAACTGTGCAACATTATCACCGTATTTGGCGTAAATATGTTGCGTGGTGTGAGGCCAGGAAGGCCCCTACAGAGGAATTTCAACTGGGTCGTTTCCTGCATTTCCTGCAAACAGGACTGTCTATGGGCCTAAAATTAGGGTCCATTAAGGTTCAAATTTCGGCCCTGTCAATATTCTTCCAAAAAGAACTAGCTTCAGTTCCTGAAGTTCAGACGTTTGTGAAGGGGGTACTGCATATACAGCCTCCTTTTGTGCCTCCAGTGGCACCTTGGGATCTCAATGTAGTTTTGGGGTTCCTAAAATCACATTGGTTTGAACCACTCACCACTGTGGACTTAAAATATCTCACATGGAAAGTGGTAATGCTGTTAGCCCTGGCTTCAGCCAGGCGTGTCTCAGAATTGGCGGCTTTATCCTATAAAAGCCCTTACCTAATTTTTCATACGGACAGGGCAGAATTGAGGACTCGTCCTCAATTTCTCCCTAAGGTGGTTTCAGCATTTCACTTAAACCAGCCTATTGTGGTGCCTGCGGCTACTAGGGACTTGGAGGATTCCAAGTTGCTGGACGTAGTCAGGGCCCTGAAAATATATGTTTCCAGGACGGCTGGAGTCAGAAAATCTGACTCGCTGTTTATCCTGTATGCACCCAACAAGCTGGGTGCTCCTGCTTCTAAGCAGACTATTGCTCGTTGGATTTGTAGTACAATTCAGCTTGCACATTCTGTGGGAGGCCTGCCACAGCCAAAATCTGTAAAAGCCCATTCCACACGGAAAGTGGGCTCATCTTGGGCGGCTGCCCGAGGGGTCTCGGCTTTACAACTTTGCCGAGCAGCTACTTGGTCAGGGGCAAACACGTTTGCTAAATTCTACAAATTTGATACCCTGGCTGAGGAGGACCTGGAGTTCTCTCATTCGGTGCTGCAGAGTCATCCGCACTCTCCCGCCCGTTTGGGAGCTTTGGTATAATCCCCATGGTCCTTTCGGAGTCCCCAGCATCCACTAGGACGTCAGAGAAAATAAGAATTTACTTACCGATAATTCTATTTCTCATAGTCCGTAGTGGATGCTGGGCGCCCATCCCAAGTGCGGATTGTCTGCAATACTTGTACATAGTTATTGTTACAAAAATTGGGTTATTATTGTTGTGAGCCATCCTTTCAGAGGCTCCTCTGTTATCATGCTGTTAACTGGGTTCAGATCACAAGTTGTACGGTGTGATTGGTGTGGCTGGTATGAGTCTTACCCGGGATTCAAAATCCTTCCTTATTGTGTACGCTCGTCCGGGCACAGTATCCTAACTGAGGCTTGGAGGAGGGTCATGGGGGGAGGAGCCAGTGCACACCAGGTAGTCCTAGAGCTTTTACTTTTGTGCCCAGTCTCCTGCGGAGCCGCTGTTCCCCATGGTCCTTTCGGAGTCCCCAGCATCCACTACGGACTATGAGAAATAGAATTATCGGTAAGTAAATTCTTATTTTTTTATATTCATTTTTAAATGTTAAATGTTGGAAGTACAACATCGATTTAGATCGATTTCTAATCAATGAAAATTGATTAAAATCAACATTTCATAAATATACCCTTTGGTGTCCCAAGTGACATAGTAACATAGTAACATAGTATCTGAGGTTGAAAAAAGACAATTGTCCATCGAGTTCAACCTATTTGTGGTGTCCTATGCATGATGATTTGACTAAAATTTCTGACTGATGCTGCTGTCAGCCATTGCATTTTATCCCTATTTATAGTAACTATAATGCATGACTATGCACCATACCCCTGGATATCCTTATCCAATAGGAATTTATCTAACCCATTCTTAAAGGTGTTGACAGATTCCGCCATTACAACTCCCTCGGGCAGGGAATTCCAAACACGTATTGTCCTTACCGTGAAAAAGCCTTTACGCCGTATTGTGCGGAATCTCCTCTCCTCTAACCTGAGCGAGTGTCCACGAGTCCTGTGTTGATCTAACCAAAAACAGGTCCCGCGCAAGCTCTGTGTATTGTCCCCTTATATATTTGTAGATGTTGATCATATCCCCTCTTAGTCTCCGCTTTTCCAATGTAAACATGCCTAGTCTTTCAAGCCTTTCCTTATATTCCATCGTCTCCATGCCCTTAATTAGTTTGGTCGCCCTCCTCTGTACCTTTTCAAGCTCCAGGATATCCTTTTTGTAGTATGGTGCCCAGAATTGTACACAGTATTCAAGGTGTGGCCTCACTAGTGATTTATATAACGGGAGTATAATACTCTCGTCCCTAGCATCAATACCCCGTTTTATGCATGCTAATATTTTATTAGCCTTCTTTGCTGCAGTCCTACTTTGGGTACTACTGCTTAGCTTGCTATCTATGAGGACACCTAAGTCCTTTTCCAGTACAGAATCCCCTAATTTTACCCCATTTAGTAGGTAGGTGTAATTTTTGTTCTTGTTACCACAGTGCATTACCTTACACTTGTCTGTGTTGAAGCGCATTCTCCATTTGGCTGCCCATGCTTCTAATTTAACTAAGTCGTTCTGAAGAGACTGGGCATCCTCCTCTGTATTTATAGCCTTACACAATTTGGTATCATCTGCAAAAATTGACACCATGCTCTCTAGACCTTCTGTTAGGTCGTTAATGAAAATATTGAACAATAGCGGTCCTAATACTGAGCCTTGCGGCACACCACTTAGCACTTCAGTCCAAGTTGAAAAAGATCCATTAACCACAACGCGCTGCTTCCTATTATCTAACCAGTTTTTGACCCAAGTGCATATTGTGCTTCCTAGCCCTGATTCTTGTAGCTTGTAGATAAGTCTCATGTGTGGTACAGTATCGAACGCTTTGGCAAAGTCTAAAAAGATTACATCCACGTCTTTACCCTGATCTAGGTTTGCGCTTACTGTTTCATAAAAGCCAAGTAAGTTGGTTTGACAGGATCTGTCCTTCATAAACCCATGTTGATTCCTTTTAATGACCTTATTGGTTTCAAGGAACTTCTGAATACTATCTCTTAGAATACCTTCCAATACTTTCCCCACTATAGATGTAAGACTAACTGGTCTATAATTACCTGGTTCAGCTTTACTTCCCTTTTTGAATATAGGCACTACTTCCGCTATACGCCAGTCTTTGGGAACCATACCTGATATAACTGAATCCTCAAAGATCAAAGATAGCGGTTTTGCCAGTTCAGAGTGAAGCTCCATTAGAACCCTTGGATGAATACCATCGGGCCCTGGTGATTTATTAATCTTTAAATGTTTTAATCGGTCACAGACTACTTCCTCGCTTAAATAAGTACCTATCAGTGTGATATTCTCATTATTGAGATTGTGTGTCAGTCCCTGAATTGGGTCCTCTCTAGTGAATACTGTTGAAAAAAACTCATTTAGTGTGTCCGCTATGTCATTATCATTTTTGCTCAAGACTCCCAACTTGTCTTTTAAAGGGCCTATACTCTCCTTCTTTAATCTCTTGCTATTAATGTATTTAAATAATTTTTTGGGATTCGCTTTGCTTTCCTTTGCTACTAGTTTTTCAGTTTCTACTTTAGCCGCTCTTATTTCCTTTTTGCAATTTTTGTTACATTCCTTATAGTGCTGAAATGACTCTGCTTCCCCGTCAGATTTGTATTTTTTAAATGCTCGCCTTTTCTTGCCCATAAGTTCCTTAATCTTTTTGTTAAGCCACATCGGTTTATGATTTTTATTCCCTTTTTTGCTACTCATAGGAATATATTTGAGTGTATTTTTAGCTAGCAGGAATTTTAGTACCTCCCATTTCTCCGTAGTATTTTTTCCTAAAAACAAACCTTCCCATTCAATATCCCTGAAAAATACCCTCATCTTTTCAAAATTTGCTTTGCTAAAGTTTAAAGTCCTAGTTGAGCCAGTATAGGGCTGTTTGTAGAAACTGATATTGAATGTGACCATATTGTGGTCGCTGTTTCCTATGGGTTCCCCTACTATAATACCTGATACCAAATCCCCATTGTTTGTTAATACCAGGTCTAAGATTGCATTGTACCTAGTTGGTTCCTCAATTAGTTGGACTAAGTAGTTATCATTTAGTGTGTTTAAAAACATATTGCCCCTAGCAGTATCACATGAATCGTTTTTCCAGTTTATCTCTGGATAGTTAAAATCTCCCATCACTACTATGTCTCCTACTCCTGCTGCTCTTTCAATTTGCTTTAGTAACAATTCATCATCAGATGCGTTGATACCAGGCGGCCTATAGCATACACCCAATACTAACTTTTTTATTCCTTTTTCCCCGCATGCAATTTCTACCCATAATGTCTCAACAGTGTCTACAGTCCCCTCCTGAATATCTTCCCATATATTAGGTTTTAAAAACGGCTTTACGTACAGACACACCCCTCCACCCTTTTTATTTAGTCTGTCTCTCCTAAACAGTATATAGCCCTCTAGATTGACTGTCCAATCATGAGATTCATCCCACCAAGTTTCAGTAATGCCTATAATATCATACTGTTTGCTTGCTGCAAGTATTTCTAGTTCACCCTTTTTACCAGTAATGCTTCTGGCGTTTACATACATACAACTAAGATAAGTATTTTCCCTTGCGTTAGGGACATCTTTCACCTTAGGTGGCAAGGATGACCTGTAATCGTCATTGGTTAGTGCTTTGGTAAAATCCCTTTTAGTACCCATGTTAGTAACCTTACCGCCTGCTCTTACCCTCCCCCCAACTTCTCCCCCATTTCGTTTACTACCGCCATCCCCACTATTCTCACTGCATGACCCGTAGTTTCTAGCTAAACCCTCCCCCCAGGCTCCTAGTTTAAAATCTCCTCCAACCTTCTAACCATCCTTCCCCCCAGCACCGCTGCCCCCTCCTCAGTCAGGTGCAATCCGTCACGACAAAAGAGATGGCGCCTGACTGAGAAGTCCGCCCAGTGTTCCAGGAACACAAACCCCTCTTTCCTGCACTAATCCCTAAGCCACACATTTACCTCCCTAATCTCCCTCTGCCTCCCTGGACTAGCGCGTGGCACGGGTAATAATTCCGAGAATATTACCTTAGATGTCCTTGCCTTCAGTTTCTTTCCTATGTCCCTATAGTCTTTCTTAAGGACATCCCACCTTCCGCTAACTTTGTCATTGGTGCCAACGTGCACCAAGACCGCCGGGTCTTTGCCAGCCCCTCCCAACAATCTATCTACCCGGTCCGCGATGTGCCGTACCCGAGCACCCGGGAGACAACAGACTGTACGGCGATCACGGTCCCGGTAGCAGATTGCCCTATCTGCCTTCCTGATGATAGAATCCCCTACCACCACCATCTGACTAGGTACCTCTCTATCTTTTATCCCAACCGCGCCAGAGGGACCGCACCTCTGGATGCTAGAGGGAGCAGTCTCCTCCGGCACCGTCATTTCTTCACTATCATCCTCCGATTCCTCGTCCAATCGGGCAAATTTGTTCGGGTTTGATAGTTCGGAGATGTCGTGCCTCCCCCTCTTATTCTTCCTTCTAACTGTGACCCAACTGGCTACCTGATCATCATCCTCTTCTACCAGTGACCCCTCCCGCAACTCCTCCACCGTTCTGTCTAAACTACGCTCGAGATTGTGAATCTCCCTCAGTCGCGTAACGGTTTGCTCTAGATCAGTTACCTGGGCTTCCAGGGCAACCGTTCGCACACACCTCGTGCAGATGTATTCACACTGGGCCGGTAGCTCCAGGTGTGCATACATCTTGCACGACATGCACTGAGTGAGGTCCCCAATCACAGCCCCTCCCATATTGTTTGTAAGGTCTAACTTCCTGTTACTCTCACAGAAAAAGCAGCAAAAATAAAAAGTAGAAGACAAGCAATATCACTTATACAATAATTAAGCTGGCTTATACTTATCTATCTTTGTGCGATTCTAGGTCCTTCACTTTTATGCAGCCGTAGTACTCTCTCCTGCGGCACCTATACTCCACTTAGCAGTTGCAGTTGTTCCAGCTCACTGCTCCTCCTTTTCACTCGGCTTCCAGCTCACTTAGAAATCCCAGCAGCACTAGGAAGAGACCAGCCCCACAGGAGTCGGCAGAAGGCACCTCTTCAGGTGGCTGAGGAGGACCCAGAGTGGGAGCAGACCACTTGAAGGGGGCGCCATACAGTATGTTCCAGAGTCAGGTGCCAGGCTGAATCACACCGTGGTGAGCTGAGCATGCTGCAAGACTAGCGGATCAGTGCGGTTTAGTTGCCATCATGGAATAAATGTATTTGTTACCACTAAACAGCAAAAATGTATCTCAAATGTCATATAAAAACAATTAACAAATCCTGAGACTTTTCTAAATTGATTTCAATTAATTTTGCTAAAATATAACAAAATAACCCCAGGGACATTTGTCTTCATATGCCACATAATTAATTGATTGAAGTTAATCAGTGCACATCTAAACTGTTTCAGTTGATTAACAAAACAAAAGAAAAAAAATTAAACAGTCTGTTGGAAGTTTCACAGTTGTTTGGTGCATTTCCAAACAGTGGCTTCATCATGAAGATCAAAGAACTTTTAAATCAAATCTTGGAATCATTTTTGAAAGGCACCAATCTGGGTGAATATTTCAAAGAATTTTGATATTCCTGGAGCACATAGAAATAATAAATAACTGTGATTTTGTCTGCAACCTATACATAGAAACATAGAATTTGACTGCAGATAAGAACTGCTTGGTCCATCTAATCCTTTAGGTAACCTCAACCCTATTTGATTTTTATTTATTTGTAAGGATATGCATATGCCTATCACAGGTATGATTAAATTGCTCTACTGTCTTAGCCTCTACCACCTCTGATGGGAGGCTATTCCACTACACTTTTTATGGAGTAATTTCCCCTTAAAATTTACCCTGAACCTACACTACCTTTCAGAAGTTTGGGGTCACCCAGACAATTATGTGTTTTCCATGGAAACTTACTTTTATTTATCAAATGAGTTGCAAAATTAATAGAACATATAGTCAAGACATTGCCAAGGTTAGAAATATTGATTTTTATTTGAAATAATAATTTTGTCCTTCAAACTTTGCTTTAGTCAATGAATGCTCCATTTGCAGCAATTACAGCATTGCATACCTTTTGCATTCTAGCTGTTTATTTGTTGCGGTAATCTGAAGAAATTTCACCCCACACTTCCTGAAGCACCCACCACAAGTTGGATTGGCTTGATGGGCACTTCTTGCGTACCATACCGTCATGCTACTCCCACAACAGCTCAATGGGGTAGAGATCTGGTGACTGCGCTGGCTACTTCATTACAGACAGATTACCAGCTGCCTGCTTCTTCCCTAAATAGTTCTTGCATCATTTGGAAGTGTGCTTTGGGTCATTGTCCTGTTGTAGGAGGAAATTGGCTCCAATCAAGCGCTGTCCACAGGGTATATCAAAATGGAGTGATAGCCTTCCTTCCTTATTCAAAATCTATTTTACCTTGTACAAATCTCCTACTATACCAACACCAAAGCAGCCCCAGACCATCACATTACCTCCACCATGCTTGACAGATTGCGTCAGGCACTCCTCCAGCATCTTTTCACTTGTTCTGCATCTCACAAATGTTCTTCTGTGTGATCTAAACATCTCAAACTTCGATTTGTCTGTCCATAACACTTTTTTCTAATCTTCCTCTGTCCAATGTCTGTGTTATTTTACCCATATTAATCTTTTCCTTTTATTGGCCAGTCTCAGAAATGGCTTTTTCTCTTAAGGTGTGTACACACGGTGAGATCCTTGCTATGTCCTATTTTTTCTTGAGATTTCCCTTGAACTCCCCGGAGGCCAGATAGGACAGATTTTGACTAACTTTTCTTGAGATCTGTGTTTGTGTGCTTATGCGATCTGCACTATCTTTTCTTCCGATTCTGACTATATAGTCAGAATCGGAAGAAAAAATCGTACCGTGTGTACACACCTTTACGTCCTATAGGATGCTGGGGTCCACATTAGTACCATGGGCTGTTTATAGAAACTGATATTGAATGTGACCATATTGTGGTCGCTGTTTCCTATGGGTTCCCCTACTATAATACCTGATACCAAATCCCCATTGTTTGTTAATACCAGGTCTAAGATTGCATTGTACCTAGTTGGTTCCTCAATTAGTGGGACTAAGTAGTTATCATTAAGTGTGTTTAAAAACATATTGCCCCTAGCAGTATCACATGAATCGTTTTTCCAGTTTATCTCTGGATAGTTAAAATCTCCCATTACTACTATGTCTCCTACTCCTGCTGCTCTTTCAATTTGCTTTAGTAACAATTCATCATCAGATGCGTTGATACCAGGCGGCCTATAGCATACACCCAATACTAACTTTTTTATTCCTTTTTCCCCGCATGCAATTTCTACCCATAATGTCTCGACAGTGTCTACAGTCCCCTCCTGAATATCTTCCCATATATGAGGTTTTAAAAACGGCTTTACGTAAAGACACACCCCTCCACCCTTTTTATTTAGTCTGTCTCTCCTAAACAGTGTATAGCCCTCTAGATTGACTGTCCAATCATGAGATTCATCCCACCAAGTTTCAGTAATGCCTATAATATCATACTGTTTGCTTGCTGCAAGTATTTCTAGTTCACCCGTTTTACCACTAATGCTTCTGGCGTTTACATACATACAACTAAGATAAGTATTTTCCCATGCGTTAGGGACATCTTTCACCTTATGTAGCAAGGATGACCTGTAATCGTCATTGGTTAGTGCTTTGGTAAAATCCCTTTTAGTACCCATGTTAGTAACCTTACCGCCTGCTCTTACCCTCCCCCCAACTTCTCCCCCATTTCGTTTACTACCGCCATCCCCACTATTCTCACTGCATGACCCGTAGTTTCTAGCTAAACCCTCCCCCCAGGCTCCTAGTTTAAAATCTCCTCCAACCTTCTAACCATCCTTCCCCCCAGCACCGCTGCCCCCTCCTCAGTCAGGTGCAATCCGTCACGACAAAAGAGATGGCGCCTGACTGAGAAGTCCGCCCAGTGTTCCAGGAACACAAACCCCTCTTTCCTGCACCAATCCCTAAGCCACACATTTACCTCCCTAATCTCCCTCTGCCTCCCTGGACTAGCGCGTGGCACGGGTAATAATTCCGAGAATATTACCTTAGATGTCCTTGCCTTCAGTTTCTTTCCTAAGTCCCTATAGTCTTTCTTAAGGACATCCCACCTTCCGCTAACTTTGTCATTGGTGCCAACGTGCACCAAGACCGCCGGGTCTTTGCCAGCCCCTCCCAACAATCTTTCTACCCGGTCCGCGATGTGCCGTACCCGAGCACCCGGGAGACATCAGACTGTACGGCGATCACGGTCCCGGTAGCAGATTGCCCTATCTGCCTTCCTGATGATAGAATCCCCTACCACCACCATCTGACTAGGTACCTCTCTATCTTTTATCCCAACCGCGCCAGAGGGACCGCACCTCTGGATGCTAGAGGGAGCAGTCTCCTCCAGCACCGTCATTTCTTCACTATCATCCTCCGATTCCTCGTCCAATCGGGCAAATTTGTTCGGGTTTGATAGTTCGGAGATGTCGTGCCTCCCCCTCTTTTTCTTCCTTCTAACTGTGACCCAACTGGCTACCTGATCATCATCCTCTTCTACCAGTGACCCCTCCCGCTACTCCTCCACCGTTCTGTCTAAACTACGCTCGAGATTGTGAATCCCCCTCAGTCGCGTAACGGTTTGTTCTAGATCAGTTACCTGGGCTTCCAGGGCAACAGTTCGCACACACCTCGTGCAGATGTAATCACACTGGGCCGGTAGCTCCAGGTGTGCATACATCTTGCACGACATGCACTGAGTGAGGTCCTCAATCACAGCCCATCCCATATTGTTTGTAAGGTCTAACTCCCTGTTACTCTCACAGAAAAAGCAGCAAAAATAAAAAGTAGAAGACAAGCAATCTCACTTATACAATAAATTAAGCTGGCTTATACTTATCTATCTTTGTGCGGTTCTTGGTCCTTCACTTTTATGCAGCCGTAGTACTCTCTCCTGCGGCACCTATACTCCACTTAGCAGTTGCAGTTGTTCCAGCTCACTGCACCTTCTTTTCACTCGGCTTCCAGTTCCTGCTAATAAAAAAAGAGAGAAAAAAGAGCCCCCTCACACACGCACAATCACAGCCCCTCTGCTACTCCAAGTAAGAGACCCTCTCACTCACTCACAAGGTCAGCCCCTTGCAGCCTCACCAGAAGTTTAATGGTACTGCAAATGTGTGTTCCTGATTGTGTATTATAAAACTCACCTTTTTCTGTATTCTAACTCACCTTTTTGCTGTTTAAAACTCACACTTAGAAGTCCAAGCAGCACTTGGAAGAGACAAGTCCACAGATCCGAGGCCTCTTCCTCTTCGGAGGATCTGTTACAACAGGGGCCGTTCGCTTATCAAGACTTACCGTGGCTACGTTTGACGGCATGTAGGTTGAACGCCAGATATTAGCTCGGAAGGGCATTCCGAACAAAGTCATTCCTACCCTGATACAGGCTTGGAAAGGAGTAACGTCTAAACATTACCATCGCATTTGGAAAAAGTATGTGTATTGTTGTGTATCCAAGAAGTTTCCTACGGTGGAGTTTTAACTGGGACGGTTTCTCCTCTTCCTGCAAGCTGGTGTGATATGGGCCTGAGGTTGGGATCCGTAAAGGTCCAGGTTTCGTCCTTATCCATTTCCTTCCAGAAACAGCTAGCTTCCCTCCCTGAGGTTCAGACTTTTTTGAAAGGGGTTCTGCACATACAGCCTCCCTATGTGCTGCCTACGGCACCCTGGGATCCTCCAATCGGATTGGTTTGAGCCTCTATAGGAGGTTGAGGTCAAGTTTCTCACATGGAAGGCTGTCACTTTGTTGGCCTTAGCTTCTGCTCGACGTGTGTTGGAGTTGGGGGCTTTGTCTTGTAAAATCCCCTACTTGATCTTCCATGAAGATAGAGCTGAGCTCAGGACGCGTCAACAGTTCCTTCCGAAGGTTGTGTCGACTTTTCATATCAACCAACCTATTGTGGTGCCAGTTGCTACTGACTCCTCAATTCCATCAAAGTCCTTGGATGTTGTAAGGGCGCTTAAAATCTATGTGAAGAGGACTGCTCATCACAGAATATCGGACTCTCTGTTTGTCTTGTATGATCCCAAGAAGATTGGGTGTCCTGCTTCTAAGCAGACAATCTCTCGCTGGATTAGGTTCACTATCCAGCATGCGTATTCTACGACAGGATTGCCGTGTCCAAAATCTGTTAAGGCCCACTCTACTCGTAAGGTGCGTTCTTCCTGGGTGGCTGCCCGGGGTGTCTCGGCTTTACAGCTTTGCCGAGCGGCTACTTGGTCTGGTTCAAACACGTTTGCTAAGTTCTACAAGTTCGATACTTTGGCCTCTGGGGACCTTAAGTTTGGTCAATCAGTTCTGCAGGAGCCTCCGCGCTCTCCCTCCCGTTCTGGGAGCTTTAGTACATCCACATGGTACTAACGTGGACCCCAGCATCCTCTAGGATGTAAGAGAAAATAGGATTTTCTCTGACGTCCTAGTGGATGCTGGGGACTCCGTCAGGACCATGGGGATTAGCGGCTCCGCAGGAGACAGGGCACAAAAATAAAGCTTTAGGATCAGGTGGTGTGCACTGGCTCCTCCCCCTATGACCCTCCTCCAAGCCTCAGTTAGGTTTTTGTGCCCGTCCGAGCAGGGTGCAATCTAGGTGGCTCTCCTAAAGAGCTGCTTAGAAAAAGTTTTTAGGTTTTTTATTTTCAGTGAGTCCTGCTGGCAACAGGCTCACTGCATCGAGGGACTTAGGGGAGAGAAGTGAACTCACCTGCGTGCAGGATGGATTGGCTTCTTAGGCTACTGGACACCATTAGCTCCAGAGGGAGTCGGAACACAGGTCTCACCCTGGGGTTCGTCCCGGAGCCGCGCCGCCGACCCCCCTTGCAGATGCCGAAGATGGAAGAGGTCCAGAAGTAGGCGGCAGAAGACTTTTCAGTCTTCCTGAGGTAGCGCACAGCACTGCAGCTGTGCGCCATTGTTGTCAGCACACTTCACACAGCGGTCACGGAGGGTGCAGGGCGCTGGGGGGGCGCCCTGGGCAGCAATGTATAATACCTTTTTATGGCTAAAAATACATCACATATAGCCCTTGAGGCTATATGGATGTATTTAACCCCTGCCAGATCTCACAAACTCCGGAGAAGAGCCCGCCGAAATAGGGGGCGGGGCTTATTCTCCTCAGCACACAGCGCCATTTTCCTGCTCAGCTCCGCTGTGAGGAAGGCTCCCAGGACTCTCCCCTGCACTGCACTACAGAAACAGGGTAAAACAGAGAGGGGGGGGCACTTTTTTTGGCGATATTACTATATTTAAGCTGCTATAAGGATACAACACTTATATAGGGTTGTTCCCATATATATTATAGCGCTTGGGTGTGTGCTGGCAAACTCTCCCTGTCTCCCCAAAGGGCTAGTGGGGTCCTGTCTTCAATAGAGCATTCCCTGTGTGTCTGCTGTGTGTCGGTACGTGTGTGTCGACATGTATGAGGACGATGTTGGTGTGGAGGCAGAGCAATTGCCGGTAATGGTGATGTCACCCCCTAGGGAGTCGACACCGGAATGGATGGCTTTGTTTATGGAATTACGTGATAATGTCAGCACATTACAAAAATCAGTTGACGACATGAGACGGCCGTCAAACCAGTTAGTACCTGCCCAGGCGTCTCAGACACCGTCAGGGGCTGTAAAACGCCCTTTACCTCAGTCGGTCGATACAGACCCAGACACGGACACTGAATCGAGTGTCGACGGTGAAGAAACAAACGTATTTTCCAGTAGGGCCACACGTTATATGATCACGGCAATGAAGGAGGCTTTGCATATCTCTGATACTACAAGTACCACAAAAAGGGGTATTATGTGGGGGGTGAAAAAACTACCTGTAGTTTTTCCTGAATCAGAGGAATTGAATGATGTATGTGATGAAGCGTGGGTTAACCCAGATAGAAAAGGGCTAATTTCAAAAAAGTTATTGGCATTATACCCTTTCCCGCCAGAGGTTAGGGCGCGCTGGGAAACACCCCCTAAGGTGGATAAGGCGCTCACACGCTTATCAAAACAAGTGGCGTTACCGTCGCCTGATACGGCCGCCCTCAAGGATCCAGCTGATAGGAGGCTGGAAACTACCCTAAAAAGTATATACACACATACTGGTGTTATACTGCGACCAGCCATCGCCTCAGCCTGGATGTGCAGTGCTGGGGTGGTCTGGTCGGATTCCCTGACTGAAAATATTGATACCCTGGATAGGGACAGTATTTTACAGACTTTAGAGCAATTAAAGGATGCTTTTCTTTATATGCGAGATGCTCAGAGGGATATTTGCACTCTGGCATCGAGAGTAAGTGCGATATCCATATCTGCCAGAAGAAGTTTATGGACACGACAGTGGTCAGGTGATGCGGATTCCAAACGGCATATGGAAGTATTGCCGTATAAAGGGGAGGAATTATTTGGCGTCGGTCTATCGGATCTGGTGGCCACGGCAACGGCCGGGAAATCCACCTTTTTACCTCAGACCCCCTCCCAACAGAAAAAGACACCGTCTTTTCAGCCGCAGTCCTTTCGGTCCTATAAGAACAAGCGGGCAAAAGGACAGTCATATCTGCCCCGAGGCAGAGGAAAGGGTAAGAGAGGGCAGCAAGCAGCTCCTTCCCAGGAACAGAAGCCCTCCGCGGGTTCTGCAAAGCCCTCAGCATGACGCTGGGGCTTTACAAGCGGACTCAGGAACGGTGGGGGGTCGACTCAAGAATTTCAGCGCGCAGTGGGCTTGCTCACAGGTGGACCCCTGGATCCTGCAGGTAGTATCTCAGGGTTACAGGTTGGAATTCGAGAAGTCTCCCCCTCGCCGGTTCCTAAAGTCTGCTTTGCCAACGTCTCCCTCAGACAGGGCGACGGTATTGGAAGCCATTCACAAGCTGTTTTCTCAGCAGGTGATAGTCAAGGTACCCCTCCTACAACAGGGAAAGGGGTATTACTCCACGCTATTTGTGGTACCGAAGCCGGACGGCTCGGTAAGACCTATTCTAAATCTGAAATCTTTGAACCTGTACATACAAAAATTCAAGTTCAAGATGGAATCACTCAGAGCAGTGATAGCGAATCTGGAAGAAGGGGACTTTATGGTGTCCCTGGACATAAAAGATGCTTACCTGCATGTCCCAATTTGCCCTTCACATCAAGGGTACCTCAGGTTCGTGGTGCAAAACTGTCATTATCAGTTTCAGACGCTGCCGTTTGGATTGTCCACGGCACCTCGGGTCTTTACCAAGGTAATGGCCGAAATGATGATTCTTCTGCGAAGAAGAGGCGTATTAATTATCCCTTACTTGGACGATCTCCTGATAAGGGCAAGGTCCAGAGAACAGCTGGAGGACGGAGTAGCACTAACCCAAGTAGTGCTGCAACAACACGGGTGGATTCTGAAATTTCCAAAATCTCAGTTGACCCCGACAACACGTCTGCTGTTCCTGGGAATGATTCTGGACACGGTTCAGAAAAAGGTGTTTCTTCCGGAGGAGAAAGCCAAGGAGTTATCCGAACTTGTCAGGAACCTCCTAAAACCAGGAAAAGTGTCTGTGCATCAATGCACAAGAGTCCTGGGAAAGATGGTGGCTTCTTACGAAGCAATCCCATTCGGCAGATTCCACGCACGAACTTTTCAGTGGGATCTGCTGGACAAATGGTCCGGATCGCATCTGCAGATGCATCAGCGGATAACCTTATCGCCACGGACAAGGGTGTCTCTTCTGTGGTGGTTGCAGAGTGCTCATCTGTTAGAAGGCCGCAGATTCGGCATACAGGACTGGGTCCTGGTGACCACGGATGCCAGTCTGAGAGGCTGGGGAGCGGTCACACAGGGAAGAAACTTCCAGGGAGTATGGTCAAGCCTGGAGATGTCTCTTCACATAAATATACTGGAGCTAAGAGCGATTTACAATGCTCTAAGCCTGGCAAAACCCCTGCTTCAGGGTCAGCCGGTGTTGATCCAGTCGGACAACATCACGGCAGTCGCCCACGTAAACAGACAGGGCGGCACAAGAAGCAGGAGAGCAATGACAGAAGCTGCAAGGATTCTTCGCTGGGCGGAAGATCATGTGATAGCACTGTCAGCAGTGTTCATTCCGGGAGTGGACAACTGGGAAGCAGACTTCCTCAGCAGACACGATCTACACCCGGGAGAGTGGGGACTTCATCCAGAAGTCTTCCACATGATTGTGAACCGTTGGGAAAAACCAAAGGTGGATATGATGGCGTCTCGCCTCAACAAAAAACTGGACAGGTATTGCGCCAGGTCAAGAGACCCTCAGGCAATAGCTGTGGACGCTCTGGTAACACCGTGGGTGTTCCAGTCAGTGTATGTGTTTCCTCCTCTGCCTCTCATACCCAAAGTACTGAGAATTATACGGCAAAGGGGAGTAAGAACGATACTCGTGGCTCCGGATTGGCCAAGAAGAACTTGGTACCCGGAACTTCAGGAGATGCTCACGGAAAATCCGTGGCCTCTACCTCTAAGGCGGGACCTGATTCAGCAGGGACCGTGTCTATTCCAAGACTTACCGCGGCTGCGTTTGACGGCGTGGCGGTTGAACGCCGAATTCTAAGGGAAAAAGGCATTCCGGAAGAGGTCATTCTTACACTGGTTAAAGCCAGGAAGGAGGTGACTGCACAACATTATCACCGCATTTGGAGAAAATATGTTGCGTGGTGTGAGGCCAGGAAGGTCCCCACGGAGGAATTTCAACTGGGTCGATTCCTGCATTTCCTACAAACAGGATTGTCTATGGGCCTCAAATTGGGGTCCATTAAGGTTCAAATTTCGGCCCTGTCGATTTTCTTCCAGAAAGAATTGGCTTCAGTTCCTGAAGTCCAGACTTTTGTTAAAGGAGTACTACATATACAGCCCCCGGTGGTGCCCCCTGTGGCTCCGTGGGACCTTAATGTAGTTTTGGATTTTCTCAAATCCCATTGGTTTGAGCCACTCAAATCGGTGGATTTGAAATATCTTACGTGGAAAGTAACCATGCTACTGGCCCTGGCTTCAGCCAGGAGAGTATCAGAATTGGCGGCTTTATCGTATAAAAGCCCATATCTGATTTTCCATTCGGACAGGGCAGAACTGCGGACGCGTCCTCATTTTCTGCCTAAGGTGGTGTCAGCGTTTCATCTGAACCAGCCTATTGTGGTGCCTGCGGCTACTAGCGATTTGGAGGATTCCAAGTTGCTGGACGTTGTCCGGGCATTGAGAATATATATTTCAAGGACGGCTGGAGTCAGAAAATCTGACTCGCTGTTTATACTATATGCACCCAACAAGCTGGGTGCTCCTGCTTCTAAGCAGACGATTGCTCGTTGGATTTGTAGCACAATTCAACTTGCACATTCTGTGGCAGGCCTGCTACAGCCTAAATCTGTCAAGGCCCATTCCACAAGGAAGGCGGGCTCATCCTGGGCGGCTGCCCGAGGGGTCTCGGCATTGCAACTCTGCCGAGCAGCTACGTGGTCGGGGGAGAACACGTTTGTAAAATTCTACAAATTTGATACCCTGGCTAAAGAGGACCTGGAGTTCTCTCATTCGGTGCTGCAGAGTCATCCGCACTCTCCCGCCCGTTTGGGAGCTTTGGTATAATCCCCATGGTCCTGACGGAGTCCCCAGCATCCACTAGGACGTCAGAGAAAATAAGATTTTACTTACCGATAAATCTATTTCTCGTAGTCCGTAGTGGATGCTGGGCGCCCATCCCAAGTGCGGATTGTCTGCAATACTTGTACATAGTTATTGTTACAAAAAAATCGGGTTGTTATTGTTGTGAGCCGTCTGTTCAGAGGCTCCTACGTTTGTCATACTGTTAACTGGGTTCAGATCACAAGTTGTACGGTGTGATTGGTGTGGCTGGTATGAGTCTTACCCGGGATTCAAAATCCTTCCTTATTGTGTACGCTCGTCCGGGCACAGTATCCTAACTGAGGCTTGGAGGAGGGTCATAGGGGGAGGAGCCAGTGCACACCACCTGATCCTAAAGCTTTATTTTTGTGCCCTGTCTCCTGCGGAGCCGCTAATCCCCATGGTCCTGACGGAGTCCCCAGCATCCACTACGGACTACGAGAAATAGATTTATCGGTAAGTAAAATCTTATTTTAATTACCTACCGGAAAATCCTTTTCTCGTAGTCCGTAGAGGATGCTGGGCACCCGCCCAGCGCTTCGTTATCCTGCAGTGGTTACTTGATTCAGTACTGCTTTGTTCTTAGTTAAGTACTGCGTTATTACTTGGTTCAGTAATGTTATTCAGCTCTTGCTGAATTTTCCAGCTAGTTAGCTTGGTTTGCCTTGTTTGTGTGAGCTGGTGTGATTCTCGCCACTATCTGTGTAAAATCCTTTTCTCGAAGTTGTCCGTCTCCTCGGGCACAGTTTCTAAACTGGTTTCGAGTCTGGTAGGAGGGGCATAGAGGGAGGAGCCAGCCCACCCTATTAAACTCTTAAAGTGCCAGTGGCTCCTAGTGGACCCGACTATACCCCATGGTACTAATGTGGACCCCCAGCATCCTCTACGGACTACGAGAAAAGGATTTACCGGTAGGTAATTAAAATCCTATTTCTCTAACGTCCTAGTGGATGCTGGGGACTCCGTCAGGACCATGGGGAATAGCGGCTCCGCAGGAGACTGGGCACAAAGTAAAAGCTTTAGGACTAACTGGTGTGCACTGGCTCCTCCCCCTATGACCCTCCTCCAAGCCTCAGTTAAGATTTTGTGCCCGAACGAGAAGGGTGCAATCTAGGTGGCTCTCCTGAGCTGCTTAGAGTAAAAGTTTAAATAGGTTTTTTATTTTCAGTGAGACCTGCTGGCAACAGGCTCACTGCATCGAGGGACTAAGGGGAGAGAAACGAACTCACCTGCGTGCAGAGTGGATTGGGTTTCTTAGGCTACTGGACATTAGCTCCAGAGGGACGATCACAGGCCCAGCCATGGATGGGTCCCGGAGCCGCGCCGCCGGCCCCCTTACAGATGCTGAAGCAAGAAGAGGTCCATAAATCGGCGGCAGAAGACTTTCCTGTCTTCATAAGGTAGCGCACAGCACTGCAGCTGTGCGCCATTGCTCTCAGCACACTTCACACTCCGGTCACTGAGGGTGCAGGACGCTGGGGGGGGCGTCCTGGGAAGCAATGAATTTACCTTAGTTGGCAAAAAATACATCACATATAGCTCCTGGGCTATATGGATGTATTTAACCCCTGCCAGTTTTCCAGAAAAAAGCGGGAGAAGAGCCCGCCGTGAAGGGGGCGGGGCCTATCTCCTCAGCACACAGCGCCATTTTTCCCACACAGCTCCGCTGGTAGGAAGGCTCCCAGAATCTCCCCTGCATCCTGCAACTACAGAAACAGGGTAAAAAAGAGAGGGGGGCACTTATTTGGCAAAATAACAGATATAAGCAGCTATAAGGGATAGACACTTATTGTAAGGTTGTCCCTATACATATATAGCGCTCTGGTGTGTGCTGGCAAACTCTCCCTCTGTCTCCCCAAGGGGCTAAGTGGGTCCTGTCCTCTATCAGAGCATTCCCTGTGTGTGTGCTGGGTGTCGGTACGTGTGTGTCGACATGTATGAGGAGGAAAATGATGTGGAGGCGGAGCAGAGTGTCTGTAACAGTGATGTCACCCCCTAGGGGGTCGACACCTGAGTGGATGTACTGTTGAAAATTACGTGACAGTGTCAGCTCTATATAAAAAAACAGTGGTTGACATGAGACAGCCGGCTACTCAGCTTGTGCCTGTCCAGACGTCTCATAGGCCGTCAGGCAGATGGCAGATACAGACGCCGACACGGATACTGACTCCTGTGTCGACGGTGAAGAGACAACCGTGATTTCCAGTAGGGCCACACGTTACATGATTGAGACAATGGAAAATGTTTTATACATTTCTGATAATACGAGTACCACCAAAAAAGGGGTATTATGTTCGGTGAGGGAAAAACTACCTGTAGTTTTCCTGAATCTGAGAAATAAAATGTGTGATGATGCGTGGGTTTCCCCCCGATAACAATTAATAATTTCTTAAAAAGTATTGGCTGCATACCCTTTCCCGCCAGAGGTTAGGATGCATTGGGAAACACCCCCTAGGGGGGATAAGGCGCTCACACGCTTGTAAGAACAAGGGCTCTACCCTCTCATGAGATGGCCGCCCTTAAGGATCCTGCTGATAGAAAGCAGGAGGGTATCCAAAAAAAGGTATTTACACACATACTGGTGTTATACTGCGACCAGCTATCGCCTCAGCCTGGAGGTGCAGTGCTGGGTTGGCATGGTCGGATTCCCTGACTGGAAATATTGATATCCTAGATAAGGATAGTATATTATTGCCTATAGAGCATTTAAAAGATGCATTTCTATATATGCATGATGCACAGCGGAATAATTGCCGACTGGCATCAAGTATAAGTGCGTTGTCCAATTCTACCAGTAAAATGGTCAGGTGATGCGGATTCCAAACGTCATTTGGAAGTATTGCCTTTGAAAGGGGACATTTGGGGTCGGTCTTTTAGACCTGGTGGCCACGGCAACAGCTGGGAAATCCACGTTTGTACCCCAGGTCGCCTCTCAAAATAAGACAAAAGGTTCCTCTTTTCTGCTCGTGACAGAGGGAGAGGAAAAAGGCTGCAGAGATCAGCCAGTTCCCAGGAACAGAAACCCTTTCCAGCCTCTGCCAAGCCCTCAGTATGACGCTAGGGCTTTACAAGCTCAGGCACGGTGGGGGCTCGTTCTCAATGAATTTCAGTGCGCAGTGGGCTCACTCGCAAGTAGACCCCTGGATCCTTCAGGTAATATCTCAGGGGTACATATTGGAATTCGAGACGTCTCCCCCTCGCCGTTTCCAAAAGTCGACTTTACCGACGTCTCCCTCTGACAGGGAGGCAGTTTTGGAAGCCATTCACAAGCTGTATTCCCAGCAGGTGATAATCAAGGTACCCCTCCTGCAACAGGGAAAGGGGTATTATTCCACGCTGTTTGTGGTACCGAAGCCGGACGGCTCGGTGAGACCAATTTTAAATCTAAAATCCTTGAACACTTACATAAAGAGGTTCAAATTCAAGATGGAGTCACTCAGAGCAGTGATAGCAAACCTGGAAGAAGGGGACTATATGGTGTCTCTGGACATCAAGGATGCTTACCTCCATGTCCCAATTTACCCTTCTCACCAAGGGTACCTCAGGTTTATGGTACAGAACTGTCACTATCAGTTCAGACGCTGCCGTAGGGATGGTCCACGGCACCCCGGGTCTTTACCAAGGTAATGGCCGAAATGATGATATTCTTTCGAAGGAAGGGAATTTTAGTTATCCCTTACTTGGACGATTCCCTGATAAGGGTAAGATCCAGGGAACAGTTGGAGGTCGGTGTAGCACTATCTCAGATAGTGTTGCGGCAGCACGATTGGATTCTCAATATTCCAAAATCGCAGCTGGTTCCGTCGACGTGTCTTCTGTTCCTAGGGATGATCCTGGACACAGTCCAGAAAAAGGTGTTTCTCCCGGAGGAGAAAGCCAGGGAGTTATCCGAGCTAGTCAGGAACCTCCTCAAACCGAGCCAAGTCTCAGTGCATCAATGCACAAGGGTTCTGGGTAAAATGGGGGCTTCCTACGAAGCAATCCCATTCGGCAGATTCCACGCAAGAACTTTCCAGTGGGACCTGCTGGACAAATGGTCCGGGTCGCATCTTCAGATGCATCAGCGGATAACCCTGTCACCAAGGACAAGGGTGTCCCTCCTGTGGTGGTTGCAGAGTGCTCATCTTCTAGAGGGCCGCAGATTCGGCATTCAGGACTGGGTCCTGGTAACCACGGATGCCAGCCTGCGAGGCTGGGGAGCAGTCACACAGGGAAGGAATATCCAGGACTTATGGTCAAGCCTGGAGACATCACTTCACATAAATATCCTGAAGCTAAGGGACATTTACAATGCTCTAAGCTTAGCAAGACCTCTGCTTCAAGGACAGCCGGTGTTGATCCAGTCGGACAACATCACGGCAGTCACCCACGTAAACAGACAGGGTGGCACAAGAAGCAGAAGGGCAATGACAGAAGCTGCAAGGATTCTTCGCTGGGCGGAAAATCATGGGATAGCACTGTCAGCAGTATTCATTCCGGGAGTGGACAACTGGGAAGCAGACTTCCTCAGCACGACCTCCACCCGGGGAGAGTGTGGACTTCACCCAGAAGTCTTCCACATGATTATAAACCGTTGGGAAAAACTCGACAGGTATTGCGCCAGGTCCAGGGACCCTCAGGCAATAGCTGTAGACGCTCTGGTAACACCGTGGGTGTACCAGTCAGGGTATGTGTTCCCTCCTCTGCCTCTCATACCCAAGGTACTGAGATTGATAAGATGGTGAGGAGTAAGCACTATATTCGTGGCTCCGGATTGGCCAAGAAGGACTTGGTAACCGGAACTTCAAGAGATGCTCACGGAGGATCCGTGGCCTCTACCTCTAAGAAGGGACCTGCTCCAGCAAGGACCCTGTCTGTTCCAAGACTTACCGCGGCTGCGTTTGACGGCATGGCGGTTGAACGCCGGATCCTGAAGGAAAAAGGGCATTCCGGATGAAGTCATCCCTATCCTGATCAAAGCCAGGAAGGATGTAACCGCAAAAACATTATCACCGCAATTGGCGAAAATATGTTGCGTGGTGCGAGGCCAGTAAGGCCCGACGGTGGAAATTCGACTGGGTCGATTCCTACATTTCCTGCAAACAGGAGTGTCTATGGGCCTGAAATTGGGGTCCATTAAGGTTCAAATTTCGGCCCTGTCAATTTTCTTCCAAAAAGAACTAGCTTCAGTCCCTGAAGTTCAGACGTTTGTAAAAGGGGTACTGCATATACAGCCTCCTTTTGTGCCTCCAGTGGCACTTGGGATCTCAATGTAGTTTTTTTGGATTCCAAAAGTCACATTGGTTTGAACCACTTAAATCTGTGGAGTTAAAATATCTCACATGGAAAGTGGTCATGCTGTTGGCCCTGGCCTGGGCCAGGCGCGTGTCAGAATTGGCGGCTTTATCCTGTAAAAGCCCTTATCTGATTTTCCATTCGGACAGGGCGGAATTGAGGACTCGTCCTCAATTTCTCCCTAAGGTGTTTTCAGCATTTCACTTAAACCAACCTATTGTGGTGCCTGCGGCTACTAGGGACTTGGAGGATTCCAAGTTGCTGGACGTAGTCAGGGTCCTGAAAATATATGTTTCCAGGACGGCTGGAGTCAGAAAATCTGACTCGCTGTTTATCCTGTATGCACCCAACAAGCTGGGTGCTCCTGCTTCTAAGCAGACGATTGCTCGTTGGATTTGTAGTACAATTCAGCTTGCACATTCTGTGGCAGGCCTGCCACAGCCAAAATCTGTAAAAGCCCATTCCACACGGAAAGTGGGCTCATCTTGGGCGGCTGCCCGAGGGGTCTCGGCTTTACAACTTTGCCGAGCAGCTACTTGGTCAGGGGCAAACACGTTTGCTAAATTCTACAAATTTGATACCCTGGCTGAGGAGGACCTGGAGTTCTCTCATTCGGTGCTGCAGAGTCATCCGCACTCTCCCGCCCGTTTGGGAGCTTTGGTATAATCCCCATGGTCCTGACGGAGTCCCCAGCATCCACTAGGACGTTAGAGAAAATAAGAATTTACTTACCGATAATTCTATTTCTCATAGTCCGTAGTGGATGCTGGGCGCCCATCCCAAGTGCGGATTGTCTGCATTACTTGTACATAGTTATTGTTACAAAAATCGGGTTATTGTTGTTGTGAGCCATCTTTTCAGAGGCTCCTTCTGTTATCATGCTGTTAACTGGGTTCAGATCACAAGTTGTACGGTGTGATTGGTGTGGCTAGTAATGAGTCTTACCCGGGATTCAAAATCCTTCCTTATTGTGTACGCTCGTCCGGGCACAGTATCCTAACTGAGGCTTGGAGGAGGGTCATAGGGGGAGGAGCCAGTGCACACCAGCTAGTCCTAAAGCTTTTACTTTGTGCCCAGTCTCCTGCGGAGCCGCTATTCCCCATGGTCCTGACGGAGTCCCCAGCATCCACTACGGACTATGAGAAATAGAATTATCGGTAAGTAAATTCTTATTTTTCTTTGCCACTCTGCCTAGAAGGCCAGCATCCCGGAGTCGCCTCCTCACTGTAGACGTTGACACTGGCGTTTTGCGGGTACCATTTAATGAAGCTGCCAGTTGAGGACCTGTGAGGTGTCTACTTCTCAAACTAGAGACTCTAATGTACTTGTCTTCTTGCTCAGTTATGCACCGGGGCCTCCCACTTCCCTTTCTACTCTGGTTAGAACCTTTTTTGTGTTGTTCTCTGAAGGGAGTAGTACACACCGTTGTAGGAAATGTTCAGTTTCTTGGCAATTTCCCGCATGGAATAGCCTTAATTTCTAAGAACAAGAATAGACTGTCGAGTTTCACATGAAAGTTCTCTTTTTCTTGCCATTTTGGGAGTATAATTGAACCCACAAATGTGGTGCTCCAGACACTCAACTAGCTCAAAGGAAGGCCAGTTTTATAGCTTCACTAACGAGCAAACCCGTTTTCAGTTGTGCTAACATAATTGCACAAGGGTTTTCAAGGGTTTTCTAATCATCCATTAGTCTTCTACCGCGATTAGGAAACACAATGTACCATTAGAACACTGGAGTGAAGGTTGCTGGAAATGGGCCTCTATACACTTATGTAGATATTCCATTAAAAAACAGACGTTTGCAGCTAGTATAGTCATTTACCACATTAACAATGTATAGAGTGTATTTTTGATTAATTTAATGTTATCTTCATTGGAAAAAAAAAAGTGACCCCCAACTTTTGAGCGGTAGTGTACCTTCCCCCAATTTCAGTGTATGTACTCTAGTTCTAATACTTCTCTTCCTTTAAAGAACGTTTCCCTCCTGTACTTTGTTAAAACCCTTGATATATTTCAAAGTAAGGGTAAGTTTTGTGATGTAGGCCATGCACCATTTTAGTTGCCCTTTTTTGTA
This sequence comes from Pseudophryne corroboree, assembly GCF_028390025.1. Lineage (NCBI taxonomy): Eukaryota > Metazoa > Chordata > Amphibia > Anura > Myobatrachidae > Pseudophryne > Pseudophryne corroboree. The sequence continues at coordinate 385,384,441 of NC_086451.1, forward strand.
CACTCTCTAATGTATTTATATCCTTCCTGAGATATAGCCTCCAGAACTGAACACAGTATTCTAGACAAGGCCGTACCAATGACCTATACAGTGGCATTATTACTTCTTTCTTTCTGCTACTGATTCCTCTCTCTATGCAACCAAGCATCTGACTTGCCTTCCTCATTGCTTTGTTACATTGCTTACCTGCCTTTAATAGTGACCCCTAGATCCTTTCCTCCTCAGTATTTCCATTATAGTACTCTTGATAATATATTTAGCCTTTGTGTTTTTGACACTCAAGTGCATGATTTAGCATTTTGTAGCATTAAACCGTAATTGCCATTTATGAAGTCTACCTAGATAATCAGTCATTTGTTTTACCCCTCCTATTGTGTCTATCCAGTTGCATATCTCTGTGTCATCTGCAAAAAGGCATACTTTACCGTCAATACTATCTGTAATGTCACCAACAAATGTATAAAAGAGCAGTGGTCCAAGTACAGATCCCTGGAGTACCCCACTTGATCTATTATTTTAGTCACAGAGTCAAAAAAGTAAATACAATTTGTTTGGCATGATCTCCCCCAGTAAATCCATGCTGTTTGGGACCCTGTAAATTGTTTCATTTAGGATATTTTACAACGCTTTACATAGTGTTTCCATGACTTTCCCTACTACTGATGTAAGGCTTACTGGTCTGTAGTTACTTCCATGAGAAGGAAGCACTTGCTATAGGAGACAGTGAAAGGCCTATAGCATCTCTGATTTAGTTACAGCCCATGGGGTCTATTTACTAAGCCTTGGACGTTGATAAAGAGGACAGAGATAAAGTACCAGCAAATCAACTCCTAACTATCATGTTACAGGCTGGGTTTGCAAAATTGACAGCTAGGAGCTGGTTGGCTGGTACTTTATCTCCGTCCAAGGCTTAGTAAATAGACCCCCATGTCACAGATAGGAGAAAATGACATGAGGGCGGCAAAAAAAATAATATCCGTTGGGAGATTCTCATAGCAAGTGAAGATCAAGAACCAATTTTTAGGCCTCAATGCAAGAAGCAAGCCTAACACTACAATTTATTTCATCATCCTTTGTAGCATTACTAATGCTATGATGCATAGTTGCCTACTTTCATGGGTTATTGACAGCCACACCAAACACACGGAAGTGGATTGTGATATATCATCATGACTCCAAATGCCCAGCCCCCTGTGTGATCAGAGGTGTGATAATGTGATTTGTGTGTGATCAGAGGTGTGATAATGTGATTTGTACCATCATACATGTTGCCCTGCTCATTGTATCACCAAGCCCCACCCACTTGCTACTTTTCATACCTTCTTTCATACCTTTGCAATTTAAGTACCTTGGTATATGGGTGTCTAATCGGCTGCAGGAGTACACTCCATTAATTTTATCGGCCACTGTTTACGTACTTGAAAGGAAAGACTCATTCTTGGCGTAGGCTCCCTCTCACAGTTACTGGTCAGATTAATTTAGTTTTTAATAGTGGGACAGCCCTAAGTTTCTGTATGTCTTTCAGCAATCCCCAGTATACCTTTCAGCTTCATTGTTCCAGAAGTTGAACAGTCACATCTCCTCTTTGGTTTGTATGGACCAACAGCCTCATATACAGCTGAATGTTCTGACCAGGTCTAAGGCTGCTGTTGGTTTAGTGCTCCCCAACTTTTGTTTTTACCATTATGCAGTGCAGTTGGCGCACTTGCGTCATGGCTGCAAGAAAATTCTTACTAGTTTCCTATGCGACGCCTGGACACACGACTCTGCAAGCCTTGCTTAGTGGAGTGACCCCCTCGAACCAGACCTCTGTTGCTTATACAAGCCTTAAACATTTGGTGTGGAATCCCTGACCATTGTTTCAGTTGTCCTCCCTTCAGTCATGAGTCATTTGGGGGAGTAAGGGGATTATTACCCTGGGGCAATTGTACCTTGATGATATTCTAAATCATTCATCCAGTTTAGAGAAGAACTTGGCTTTCCCTCTATGTTCTTTTTTAGGTTCCTGCAACTACATCATGCATTGTGCACTCAGTTTGCAGATGGACCTCCCTCCTATTGTAAAGTCTCCTTTAAAATACCGGTAATGTCCTCTTTTTCTAGGCTCTGGGAGATCTACATCCTGGCTGTACTCATTCTAATTTCATATCATCTTGCCTCTAATTTATCTAAACTACAGTTGAGCTGGGAATTCGAGTGGGGAAGTTAAGTGAGGAGGAATGGGCACTAGCCTGTCCCCGGATATCTAACGCCTCCCTTAGATTTCAGCAGATACATCTCTTTATAATGCATGGAACGTATTTATCTCATGTTCGATTAGAAAGGGTTGGTGGACACACGTTTGATGCCTGTCCCAAATGCAGAAGCTGCTCCATGCATCTTTTGGCATCTATTATGGAAATGCTCTGAGGTCACTTACCTTCTGGACCCAGGTGATAATTCTTACCCCCGGGTTTTGTTATCTTGGGGTTATTGATGATGACTATTTAGATAAGTATAGCACATAATATGCTAGTAACATGTGTACATTAACGAATGTTAATGCATTCTACCACAAAAAATTCCTAGTGTACAACATGAGTACACCTGGCCAATAAAGCTGATTCTGATTCTGGCCCGTATATGGGGGGATAATTCAGAGTTGATCGCAGCAGGAAATTTGTTAGTAGTTGGGCAAAACCATGTGCACTGCAGGGGGGGCAGATATAACATGTGCAGAGAATGTGTGTAACATTACAGAGTATTTCTGTTGATCAGTGGTATCCCTGAATCCATTTATTTTAATTCTATGATGTAGGAAATTAAAAGTTTTAAGATTACCAGAGGGAGAATCTTTTTATATAGTCTCTCGGTCTAATACCTCAGACTACCTATAGAAATGTCCTTTGTAAACCACGCTAGTGATCTGGGTTGGCGACCAATGACAACGGGCCTAATTCATGTTTGCATGCAAATGTAATTGCAATTGTGATTTTTTTAGGCTGTGGGGCTGCCGCCCAGAAATGAAAAATGACTCCCACACATTTGCAGACTATACACAATAACAAGGAACATCGACTGCTAGGGTAACCCTATGGCTACGCAGACTGCATACGGCAAAAGTGACTCATAACAGCATCCAAAATCTGTGCTTGTAATAACAGTGTAACGAATACATCATTTTGTTATACATGATTGCTTTATTTTGAACCATGCAGTCTGCTGACTATATTCCGGTATCCGTTCACATGGTCGACCATGTTATGGTCGACAGTCATTAGGTCGACCACTATTGGTCGACATTGACATGGTCGACATGGACACATGGTCGACACATGAAAATGGTCGACACATGAAAAGGTCGACATGAGTTTTTTAACTTTTTTTTTCTTTTGGGGAACTTTTCCATACTTTACGATCCACATGGACTACGATTGGAACGGTAAAGTGTGCCGAGCGAAGCGGTAGCGGAGCGAAGGCACAATGCCCGAAGCATGGCGAGCCATGCGAGGGGACGCGGTGCACTAATTGGGGTTCCCAGTCACTACGCAAAAAACGACACCAAAAACAGTTAAAAAACTCATGTCGACCTTTTCATATGTCGACCTTTCATGTGTCAACCATTTTCATGTGTCGTCCATGTCGACCATGTCAATGTCGACCAATAGTGGTCGACCTAATGACTGTCGACCATAACATGGTCGACCATTCATACCGGAACCCTATATTCCATAGAGCTGTGAGATTTATACAGTTTGTACCTGGTCTGGAACCCAGGCCAGATAGAGGAGCTGTGGGCGTTACCCAGTATAGTGACGCCATTCACGTCATCTCTTCACCATCAATGCAGCTCATTGCACTGTAGTGGGTGATGGCGTTAACAAGCAAGTTGCACGAAAAAGGCCTTTGTGATAAGTTGGGAACTGAGGGGGTCATTCCGAGTTGATCGCTAGCTGCATTCGTTCGCTGTGCAGCGACGAGACAAAAAAAGGCACTTCTGCGCATGCGGCGCAATGCGCACACGCGACGTACTTTTACCACAGCCGATGTAGTTTCACACAGGGTCTAGCAAAGCTTTCCAGTCGCACTGCTGACCGCAGAGTGATTGACATGAAGTGGGCGTTTCTGGGTGTCAACTGACCGTTTTCAGGGAGTGTTCATAAAAACGCAGGCGTGCCAGGAAAAACGCAGGCGTGGCTGAGCGAACGCAGGGCGTGTTTGTGACATCAAAACAGGAACTGAATAGTCTGAAGTGATCGCAAGCGCTGAGTAGGTTTTGAGCTACTCAGAAACTGCACAAAAAAACTTTGTAGCCGCTCTGCGATCCTTTCGTTCACACTTCTGCTAAGCTAAAATACACTCCCAGTGGGCGGCGGCATAGCGTTTGCACGGCTGCTAAAAACTGCTAGCGAGCGAACAACTCGGAATGACCCCCTGAGTCTACAATTCAACATTAAAATTAAACCAAACTATAGATGCACTTTAAATGGTGTGAACCTGAAACAGGAAAAAATAAAGTAAATATCGGTGACGGGAGGGGGGGGGGTCGCTTGGTTTGGTGGACTACAGAAGCCCCCAAAGATTACACGTCCAATAAAAGCCGTCCAATACAACTGAGGGACAGAGCTACCGTTTCGTTTTCTTCATTAAGGAACCCTGGCACTCCCGGTTTAAGCATACTTTTCCCTACAGTACTTGCATGAGGCGACATCAGCTGACTGGACTTTTTAATCTACTGGTTCATTCATATTTAATCAACTTTATTAACTATACATCAATTTAATGAACATGGAAAGCGAATGCATTATCATCTGACACTTCTAGAAATTTCTCAGTATGTCGCATTGTGCAAAATTCTTTTGTTATCTACAAATTGTTTGTTCTCAGAATAGGTAAAATCTGTAACAGAACATAGGGGGTGATTCAGACCTGATCTCTGCTGTGCGTTTTCACACAGCAATTAACTGCACATGCGTATGCACCGCAATGCGCACGCTCGTCGGCAAACAACAACAGCATCGCCGGTCAGCGACAGGCTGGTGCGAAAATTCTAATCGTACAGCCATTCGCATGCTGATTGACAGGAAGAGGCCGTTCATGGGTGGCAATTGACCGTTTTATGGGAGTGTCAGGAAAACACAGGCGTTCCCAAGCGTTTTCAGGAAGGGTGTGTGACGTCAGCTCCGGCCCCGATCAGCCTGTTCTCATCGCACTGGAGTAAGTCCTGGGCTGCGCATAGACTGCACACAGTGGAAAAATCATTTGATGGTGAGTGAGGTATGAACGGATTTGCACCTGTCCGCTGACTGAGGGGTTTTGGCAGCTCGGCATACACATACGATCGCACACATGCACGGTGACTATACACTCCCCTTGGGCTGTGACTATCTGATCGCAGGAAAACAATTTTAGCAGCCTAGCGATCAGGTCTGAATCCCCCCCATAGTCTTAAGAGCATGGATCATGTGACATGCCTTTGCTTTATATAAGTTTAGGTGGTGCTTGGTTCACTGTTGTTAGCACTCTGTAAAATACAATGGGAGGTTATGGTAGGACTCATTCTTTGTCGTGTGGAAGACTCATATCTTCCAGTCCTATTCAGTAGGGCAGTTTGGAGCCTTATACTGTATTTAGATCTATTGAGCTATTGAGCAGAACCCCTTTTGCTTACTTGAAACATCAACATTCAGTGATAGTCAAGCCCAGGTCCTAATGCTGGGGTGCACAGAGCTGCTTCATCCATTTATTGTGGTGCTGCTATCTATCTGCAGGAAGTGTGTCTCTGCAAAAGGTGAAATCTACCCAGAGGTCATAGGGCACCGTCATCATCAGATGTATTTATCTGTGTGCACACGATTACCCACTGGGTGGTTTAACAAATAAATTAGAGTATGGCTTTGGGTGAGCCAGCTTGTAAATAATGAAGTGTTCCCAGGGGCTTATGGCTAGGCCAATGTCCATAGCCAGAGTCTCAATCTGCCATTGGAATATCCTTTCTATTTTCTTTGTTGTAAAAAGTTCTGTTCTAATTCTAGAGCACAGACATCTGAACTCATTAATGTGGGATGCCTTTTTGTTCCCGTAGGCTGGGAGAGGACTTCTACCGGGAGGCTATAGAGCATTGCCGCAGCTATAACGCTCGTCTGTGTGCTGAGAGGAGCATGAGGCTGCCATTCCTGGACTCCCAGACCGGCGTGGCACAGAACAACTGTTACATCTGGATGGAGAAGACGCACAGGGGTCCAGGTGAGAACTGTAGGTGCCAATATATGAAAACGGAGTAATGGAAGCTAGTGGTGTATCCCATAGCAACCATTTCAGTTCTACCCTACTATGTTATTTTCCTTCTGAAAAGGACAGCAATTGTTTAATCAGTTGATATGAGTTACAGCACCTAATTATACTGCTGCATGTTGCATATTCTCATCTTCTTCTGTGTGTTAGGCTTTCTGACAAGTGTCCGCACTTCCCAACTAAGGCACATAACTATGGGGGTCAATCCGAGTTGATCGTAGCTGTGCTAAATTATCTTCCCTGACATGCGGGGGGATGCCCAGCACAGGGCTGGTCCGCCCCACATGTCAGTGCCGCCCCCGCCACCACTTCTCCCCCCCCCGCACAAATACAAAAGCATTGCACAGCGACGATGCTTTTGTATTTCTGGAGTAACTCCCGGCCAGCGCAGCTCCTGCGGCTGGCCGGGAGTTGTTCGTCGCTGCTGCTGGCCGCATTGGCTGCGCGAGACGTCACGCAGCCGCCGCGGCCCGCCCCCCCAACAATCTGGCCACACCTGCGTTGGCCGGACCGCGCCCCCTAAATGGCGGCTTAACGCCGCCGTTCAGCCCCCTCCCATCCAGCGTCCGCCTCTGTCTCAGAGGCGATCGCTAGGCAACGACGACTGCCATACGCCGGCGCACTGTGGCGCGCATGCGCAGTTCCGACCCGATCGCTGCGACAAACTGCAGCGAGCGATCGGGTCGGAATGACCCCCAATGTCATATGACATTAATGAACAACCGCAGGTAATTGTACAGAAAAGGGGGTGGTGACCCGTGCAACCAACCAGATGTTTTGTTTCATTATACTAAAAAATTAGAGCTTGAATCCAATTGTTTTCCACGAGCAACATTGCCTCCTCTACACAAATTACCTGCGGAATGCCGTACAGTAATGTCTCTCATTCTTGTGTAAAGGAAATTCTGTGATTTTGTAAGTAGGTTTTCTATTCAGTAATGCTGTCATTATCCTTTGCTTAGATAGAGCCAGTGTACCATGCTACTGAGGTGCCCGTGGCTGACCACAGAGGCTGGCAAAGCATGCTGGGACTGCTAGAGACTTGCAGGCTGCTTACCTGTGCTCTATGGTGTAAGATTAGTTATTCTCTGAGGGGGTGTTTTGTGCCCACACTCGTGCCAGATCTCCTGTCATTTTAGATGGAGTAATATTCAACTGATTGTGCCGGCAGCACGGGTAACTGGGTGCCCATTGTTTTACGTACACAAATAAGCCACGTTTAGACCCCATATAGTTTACAATTTGACAGGGTCAAAAGGTAGACAGTTGAAAAGGTCGACAGGAACAAATGGTCGACAGGGTAAAAAGGTCGACATTGAAATGGTCAATACAGAAAAGGTTGACAAAATATTGTTACGTTTTTGTGTCCTTTTTTTATGTTTCATGATATGTGACCCCAATTATAGCAAATGTAGACCCTCGCCACACTTCGGGCAGGATACTATTCTCAGCCGTAGTCCACATGGAAGGTAAATCAAGCAAAAGTTGAAAACTATGTGAAAAACCCCAACAAACTTGTGTCAGCCATATGTACATCGACCAGTCACTTTGACCTTTTGTACCTGCCGACCTTAAGCACTGTCTACCTTTTACCTGTTGACTTTTTGACCATGTCAACATTTTGACCATGTTGACTTAATGCATGTCGACCTATTGACTGTCATCTGGATACCATATCAAGGTGGCCAGTGGGCGATACTAATATTATTGTTGTCAACAGAACAGAGTATTTTTATCTGCATTCGTTTCGTATCGTATTACTAATACTGGTCTAATGTAAAGAAAGATTTTTATAGATCCATCTACCTGAATACACAGGGGTGGCACCTGCTGGGTTGGGTGAAGTCTTCTGGCCTGAAACACGAACTATGGCCTGCGCAACAAGTACATGTGCCTCCTGCAGACCACAGAATCACATCCCCCAGGGTTATGTCAGGATGTGTGACTTCATATCTGTGCAAAATTCATTACACTACATCATGGCTGGACAGGGTACTTAATAACTAACCATGTTGCAGAGATCATGTAAAACATTATTCAAACAAGTACAAAATTGAAGTTTCATGTAAGCACACATTACCTGTACCTGTCCAGAGCTAAATAGTGGGCAACGAAGATAGTGAAGGACCAGCTACACCCCGGCCACAGCATGTTTAACTTGCTCCCTTCAGGCAGGCGTTACAGGGCCGTCCCCACCAGGTCCACCAGAAGCCTCAAAAGTTTCTTTCCCCAAGCGGTCCGCCTGCTGAACTCCTGAACATTGACTGACTAGACGTACATGTAACTCACTTGTGTCCCTACGGTATACCTATCTGTACGACTTTACTTGAAACCCCCCCGCCCCACCACCTTCTTATCTGTTACCTACTAGGCTGTTGTATAGCAAACCGAAGACAAATTCCTAGTATACGCAAGTATACCTGGCCAATAAAGCTGATTCTGATTAATAATGACATCAGTCACATTCCCCCATAATAACGAGTAGAAAACATACTTTACTATTGCTATGTTCGCTCATCTTAAGGGGCATACACAGGGTGCGATTCTGCCTAAAGGCCGATTTTGACTTCACGATTTCCCCTGAACTCCTCGGAGTCCAGAACCACCGATATTGACTATACACACGGTGCAATTTTGGCTATATACAATTTTGACTATACTAGAAACTAGAATATACACTTTCTAGTCAAAGTTGCCTTGCCTGCGCAGTATATTTTTTCTTGCGATACCGACCCCGTGGGAGTGTGCATCGGCATCGCAAGCTGTATACACATGGTGCGATATGTACTATGTTTTCAAATCGCACCATGGGGGTCATTCCGAGTTGTTCGCTCGCTAGCTGCTTTTAGCAGCATTGCACACGCTAGGCCGCCGCCCTCTGGGAGTGTATCTTAGCTTAGCAGAATTGCGAACGAAAGATTAGCAGAATTGCGAATAGAAATTTCTTAGCGGTTTCTGAGTAGCTCGAGACTTACTCACAAATAGCGATCAGTTCAGTCAGTTTCGTTCCTGGTTTGACGTCACACACACGCCCAGCGTTCGGCCAGCCACTCCCCCGTTTCTCCAGACACTCCCGCGTTTTTCCCTGACACGCCTGCGTTTTTCTGCACACTCCCAGAAAACGGCCAGTTTCCGCCCAGAAACACTTACTTCCTGTCAATCACACTACGATCACTTCAACGATGAAAAATCTTTGTTCGGGCGTGAGTAAATCTACTAAGTTTTGTGTTAAAATACTAACCGCATGCGCACTGCGAACCATGCGCATGCGCATTTTTGCCTTAATCGCTCCGTTTCGAAAATCGGCAACGAGCGAACAACTCGGAATGACCCCCATGTATGCACCTTTACTGTAATGCTGCTAATAGTTTGCAGGAACAGTAATACTAAAATAATAGCAGAAAAGGGACTTAAGCCACATACACACTAGACGAAAAAATAAAAGATATCGCTCAGGAGGGCCATTCTGAGCGAGATCTTTTACAACCTCGTCTAGTGTGTACACTCAATGGGGGTAATTCCAAGTTGATCGCAGCAGAAAACTTTTTAGCAGTTGGGCAAAACCATGTTGCCAGGTGCACACAGGCATATATTAGCACAAGATGCATCCTGCATGACTTACTGCACTTTGGCCGCATCTGCGCACCTCCTTCCCCACGTCCCAGTATAGCAAGGAGAAACAAATGTGAATTGCGTCTCAGTTGGCATGGCTCAAGCAGAGTAATACTTTTTGCTACGCATGTGCAGTAAACAAATGTGCAAGTTGTAGCTAAACAGGTCATAAAATGCATTTGGGTCCAGTTGTACATGAGCCCCTCTATGTAAATTGTATCCCTTTACTTCTAATATTCTTCTCTAGGATGTAGAGCGTTTCTTGGCCGTTGTAATATAAACCCTCCCCTCTACTCATGTGTTTGCATGCAGGCTTGTCACCGGGACAGATCTACACCTATCCTGCTCGTTGCTGGAGGAAGAAGAGGCGGCTGGACATATTAGAGGATCCTCGTCTGAGGCCCTGTGAGTTTAAACTTGGTAAGAAGTTAGTCTGGGGGGCCCCAGGTGTCATCATGTTCTGCCATCGTGGGACCTGCAACACATTGCACATCAGGTATGGGCAGACTGAGAGAACGGAGCTGCAAGAGTCACTCCATTGGAGGTATATTAGACATCAGATTGTACCGTGAAGTAGAGGATAGAGAGAATTTCGTGGGCAGAGATCCTATTACAGCAGAAGAAAGAGTTCATTGTATTCAGGTCATGTTGGAACTCTGAGACTGGATAGAAAGACGGTGCAAGTTAGATTGTTATAGCGAGTGTTTGGTTAGTTACCATGAGCTACTGCAGATATGCACTTTGGCCCCTATTCAGGTTGGATTGCAAAAGTACTAAAATCGGATGCATGCCCAACTAGCAAAGTGCGATCGCATCCAGGAGGGATGCAATCACACTTTGAGTGACAGTGGCGGGCAGCAAAGTAACGTTGCAGGGGAGTGGTCCGGCCAACGCAGACGTGGCCAGATCTCAGCCGCTTGCATGAAGAAAATGGCGGCAGACCACCTGCATGCACAGCCTAGCTGCGTATGCTGGGGTGGTCATCATTAATTCTAAACTCAGCGATGCATTCGCAATTGTTTTGCTATCGCATTGCTGGCCGCCAATTAGCATGCTGGGCGGCCTTGCCCTGCACTGTGCGGCCACTAGTATGCTACAGCAGAAGTTGCAGATTCTGCTTTTTAGCGAAATCTGCAACTGAACATGAATAGGATCCTTTGTTATTACATAATCTCCAGCAAAGAGAGAATTAACTTTATGCAAGGAACGAAGTTAGTAAATACAGCTGGAGGGAGTAAGGATTTGGAGATCAAGCAGTAAGGATTGCCTACGTAAGGTAGGAAAAGAGGACGGGTAGTGAGAATATAGCTTGGAGAGGGATGGTGGCATTTGTAGCTGAGCAGCCAGTGGGAGGAGGTGGGTGGAGAGAGGGTGTTACTTGTACATAGGTACACATACGGGAAGATTTATTAACGCTTGTAGAGAGATAAAGTGGAAAGTGCTAATGTACCAACCAATCAGCTGCTGGGATTTTACAGGCTGAGGGGAAGATGTATCAAACCTTGGAGAGAGATAAAGTAGAGAGAGAGAGTTAAAGAATAACCAATCAGCTCCTGTCATTTTACAAGCTGTGTTTGATAAATGACAGTTATGAGCTGATTGGTTGGCACTTCATGTCTCTCTTCTTTATCTCTCTCCAAGCTTTGATAAATCTCCCCCATAATTTGGCAGAACTGGGCACAGTTTAGATTTCACTTTGTGGCATAGGATGATTGAAGTCAGATAAAGTGATGGTGTGGGCGATTGCTGTTGGTAAAAGTGTACAGCCGTCCTCACTCTACAAATGGACGTGATCTTTGCACCAGCTCAGAAATGGTGGAGATCAGATCTCAGCCAATAGGCTTAAAAGGAACACATTTTGCACTTTCCTGTTACATTTCAGAAGTGCATTTCTATACGCACTTCAGTCTATGGCCCAAATGTATGAAGCCTTCAAAAGTGATAAAGTAGGGACAGATATAGGGGAGTATTAAATGAAGTGCTGTTTTTATTCGACTGGTTGAAAAAACTGCACTATTTTCGCCGTTTTTGAATCCATTTTCACCCATGCTGTTTCACTTTTTTTTTTTTGTCGAATCCTCATGGGCGAAAATTACGCAAAATCGTGAATTCACCAAAACCAGTGGTTTTGCCACTGCCGGGTTTTTCGACCTACAAATGGGCGAAAAGTGCAGTTTTTTCGACTGGTCGAAAAAACGGCACTAATTGAATATCTCCCATAGAGTGACATAGAGTGATAAAGTACCAGCCAACCAGCTCCTAACTGTCATATTTCAAACACAGCCTGTTACATGGCAGTTAGGAGCTGATTAGCTGGTCATTTATCACTCTTTATCTGTCTCCACTTTATCACTTTTTAAGACTTAATACTTTTGAGCCTATGTAACATAATTACCACTTGTAATATATACAGTTCCGTTGTCATTCCTACGAGAATGAACTGAGCAGTATTTTGGAGAATAAGCTGACAAGTTTCATTTAATTCTCAATTAGCCCTAAAGTGGTGGCAGATGTTAGCTCCTGCTTGCACATTTATAGATCCTAGAGGCATCATACAGTCAAGTGCATAAGTGGTGCACATCCGCTGTGCTTCATAAATGTGTTCAGGAGTGTGTTAGGCGCAGTCACTACAGGCTAGACTACAACAATGCTTGCAGGTCTCTCTGAATGCAAATCCTTTTAACACTGGGGCAGTAATCAGGTGATTCCTATAGCAGGGCACAATTTGTATCTAAATATTACAGATAGTGGACAAAAGAAACGGTAAACACCAATATAAAGTCACTAAATAGAGCCAATGTTACCAGTTTGGCCTGTATGGATTGGGGCATTAAGTCTACTGATGTCTGGAATTATGCAGAAGAGATACAGCACCATCCTTCCACAGGAAAACCTCTCAACTGGCACCTGGTTTATGGTGGTGGAGAATGCTGCCACTGGCGTCATGCCAGAATTTCCCATAAATGCTCAGTTGGTTTCAGATCTGCTGATGTAGAAAGTCATGTAGATAACCTCAAACCGAAGGGCCACCATATGTGCTCTGGGGATGGAGCCCTGTCATCTTGGAAGACACTCGTCCCATCAGGAGAGAAATACTGCAACTTGGGGAGAAGGTGATAACCATAAAGAAGCAATAAGCATTGGCCTTGTCTTCTAAGGCAATGTCTGCACCCAAACCATGCCAGGAAGATATGCCATACACTAACCCGGACCCATCAGAGGCCTTTACTGGTAGAAACCAACACTGACAGCACTTTATAAAGCTCTGAAGATTACACTTGTCTGAATATTGAAAGCATGGTTAAGATTAAGGCATCATCTTCATCCACTACTTCAGGGATGGCCAACCCGCGTCTCTCTAGCCACATGCGGCTCTTTCATCGTCCGCATGCGGCTCGATCCACTCCCGGCCACCGCTGCGCTACTTCTAAGGACTCTCAGCGGCGTGTGAGGGGAGGAGAGCGCAGCGCGCGCCTCTCCTGCCCTCACTCCTGTGGCGATGTCTAGCTTCCATTCGGTGCCGGACCATGAGCCAATCAGAGCTCGCGGTCCGGCAGCTAAGGCTCCTGATTGGCTGCCGGATCGCGAGCTCTTATTGGCTCATGGGCCGGCGCTGAATGGAAGATATACACTGCCACCGGAGTCGGAGGAACAGGAGAGGCGCGCGCTCTCCTCCCCTCACAGCAGCAGCAGCAGCATGGTGAGCAGCACTTGAGGGTGGGGTGGGGGGGGGTGAGCCACTGTGGGGACGTGTATCTGCACTGAGGCCATAGCTGGCACTGTGGGGGCAAGTGTATCTGCGCTTGGGGTATAGCTGGCACTGTAGGGGCATGAGTCTCTGCGCTGGGGGCATAGCTGGCACTGTGGGGGCATGTGTGTCTGCGCTGGGGGCATAGCTGGCACTGTGGGGGCATGTGTATCTGGCACTGGGGGCTTAGCTGGCACTGTGGGGACATGTGTATCTGCACGGGGGTATATCTGGCACTGTAAGGACATGTGTAGCTGGCACTGGGGGGACATATCTGGCACTGGGGGCATATCTGGCACTGTTAGGACATGTGTATCTGGAACTGGGGGCATAGCTGGCACTGTGTGGACATGTGTATCTGGCACTGGGGGTATATCTGGCACTGGGGGTATATCTGGCACTGTTAGGACATGTGTATCTGCACTGGAGGCATATCTGGCACTGTGGGGGCATGTGTATCTGGCACTGGGGGCATATCTGGCACTGTGGGGGCATGTGTATCTGGCACTGGGGGCATAGCTGGCACTGTGGAGACATGTGTATCTGGCACTGGGGGCATAGCTGGCACTGTGGGGGCATGTGTATCTGGCACTGTGTGGACATATGTGTATCTGGCACTGTGTGGACATATGTGTATCTGGCACTGGAGGGGGGGTATATGTATCTGGCACTGTGGATGCACCCATTTATTGGCATTTTTATATGTATGTGGCACTGTACTGGGGCATTATATGTATGTGGCACTGTACAACATGACTAAAAACGGGGTTATGACACAAGGTCATACTCCTACAAATGTCATACTGAAAGGTGCGCGCACAAAAATGGGGTGTGGCTTTGTGGAAAATAGGCCACGCCCCCATTTTTGCCCGCGAGACGTAGGCGCATGATAGTGGCTCTTGCCCTTTACTACGGATCTTTTCTGGCTCTTTGCCTCTGACTGGTTGGCCACCCCTGCACTACTTGGTAGTCAGTTGCCTGTGCTCTTTGCACCACTGAGCTCACAAATGTACATTGCCATTTGTGATGAGCGGTTATGCACTGCAACACGACTATGATAACCTGCTCTGTATAGATTGTTGATGAAACTGGCTGCTCGCGACTCAAACTGAAGTCAGCTGTTAATTGATCCACAGTTCTGGCCTGTTTTACTGTGCTCTTCAGATTTCTGTACCAATATCAGTGCACTGTAACATCTGTTTCAGCTCACTGTTGACCTTTGCAGATGATGCTTTTTCCTCTGAATTCCATGCAGACCCCACCTTAGATACCATTGCTCCTGAAACTTTAGGAAGCTCCTTTAGCAAGTTGAGTGGTCTCTAAAGATCCTTTAGCAAGTTGAGCCGTCTGTGAAGTTCTTTTAACAGGTTGATTGGCCTATAAAGCTCCTTTAGCAAGTTAAGCGGTCTCTAAAGCTCTTTTAGCAAATTGAGCAGTCTCTAAAGCTCCTAGCAAATTGAGCGGTCTCTGAAGCTCCATTAGCAAGTTGAGCTATCTGTAAAGCTCTTTTTGCAGGTTGAGCGGTCACTAAAGCACCTTTAGCAAGTTGAGCAGTCTCTAAAGATCCTGTAGCAAATTGAGCTATCTGTGAAGCTCTTTTAGCAGGTTGATCAGTCTCTAAAGCACCTTTAGCAAGTTGAGCTATCTGTGAAGCTCTTTTAGCAGGTTGAGCGGTCACTAAAACACCTTTAGCAAGTTGAGCGGTCTCTGAAGCTCTTTTAGCAAGTTGAGCAGTCTCGGAAGGTCTTATAGCAAGTTGAACAGTCTCTGAAGCTCCATTAAGAAGTTGAGCAGTCTCTGAAGCTCCATTAGGAAGTTGAGCAGTCTCTGAATCCTTTAGCAAGTTGAGCGGTCTCTGAAGCTCCTTTAGCAACTTGAGTAGTCTCTAAAACTACATTAGCAACTTAAGTAGTCTCTGAACCTCCATTTTTAAGTGGTCTCTGGAGCTCCTAGCACATGATCAGTCAACAACTAAGTCATTGATGTCTTCTCTATGCTTTGCTAGCCAGAGCATGTATTTTTATCTTCAACTTGACTATGCTGGGATGTCAATTGCTAAACCAGGAGCCACACCTGAATGGAAGCCTTTGTCGCATTGAGTGCCTCATTTACCCAGGTCTTTCCATTTCTTTATGTCCACTACCTATATTTTGGTATAAATATAAACAGGAATCTATAAAATGATTGTGGGGTCAAAATGCATTTTTTTTATAATGTTATGTTTGATTTGCATGTTCATGTGAATGTGGAATATAAATCCCCATGTGGCTTTAACTAAAGGTAATACTAAATATTACTGGAGTATTACTTGATATATCACTGCATTTTTTTTATGTCATTTCAGTTTTACACATTTTTAAATATTCCAAAGAGATGCCATTATGATATTGTTTTTTATTGATATAAGAACTATTATTAGAGTATTATTAGATATAATAGATATGTTACTACTGTATTAATATTAATGTATTTTCCTAGTTTATTACTTGAGATGTTATAAGTTACTTTTTATACATATTAGAATAATCTTTTCTTTGTATTAATGGGAACTTGATCTGATCTTTTGCATAGCTGTTTCTTAGTGTCTCCAAAGCCTCCCATGTTATCTGAAAGTGAGAAGCCAGATTCCGCAGTGAGACTTGTGCACAGCTGTGAGCGGCGTGAAAAGCCATCCAGTTCCCAGATTCACTTAGATTTTGCCCCATTCCTGTTCTGAAAGAAATGTTTCAACTTTTATACTGTTTTACATAATTGCCTCAATTCAGACAATGGGGGACATTCAATTGTTTGAAAAGTAAGTTGGGTGTCTGTTTTTTCCTATCTAATAGACAGGAAAAAATAGGCACCCAATCGACTTTTCAAACATTTGAAATCCCCCCTCCCCATGTCACAATGGCCCTCATTCCGAGTTGGTCGCTCGCAAGGCGATTTTAGCAGAGTTGCTCACGCTAAGCCGCCGCCTACTGGGAGTGAATCTTAGCATCTTAAAATTGCGAACGATGTATTCGCAATATTGCGATTACACACCTCGTAGCAGTTTCAGAGTAGCTCCAGACTTACTCGCCATCTGCGATCAGTTCAGTGCTTGTCGTTCCTGGTTTGACGTCACACACACACCCAGCGTTCGCCCAGACACTCCCCCGTTTCTCCGGCCACTCCTGCGTTTTTTCCGGAAACGGTAGCGTTTTTCCCCACACGCCCATAAAACGGCCTGTTTCCGCCCAGTAACACCCATTTCCTGTCAATCACATTACGATCGCCAGACCGATGAAAAAGCCGTGAGTAAAATTCCTAAGTACATATCAAATTTACTTGGCGCAGTCGCAGTGCGAACATTGCGCATGCGCATTAAGCGGAAAATCGCTGCGATGCGAAGATTTTTACCGAGCGATCAACTCGGAATGAGGGCCAATATTTCGGTCGGCTTAAGGTTAAGCCTTTTCTATTTCTGTGTCAGAGATTTCTGTAAGCTGCTGCGTAGAAAACATGTTCCATAACCCATGCCATCCAATCAGACCTTTGCTAAACTACGCCAGAAAAAGAACACAATTTGATAGCTGCCATGAATATGTTTTTTTGCAGGTTTTGTTTTTATTGATGCTGCTCTATTTACTAAGCCAGTGGTTCTCAAACTCAGTCTGCTCTATTTACTAAGCCAGTGGTTCTCAAACTCAGTCCTCAGGACCCCACACAGTTCACGTTTTCCATGTCACCCGGCAGCTGCACTGTCTATCACCAACTGTCACATTTTAAAATCCACAGGTGACCTGCAAAACATGGACCATGTGGGTCCTGAGGACCGAGCTTGAGAACCTGTGCACTAAGCCTTGGATTGAGATAAAGTGGATGGAGATAAAGTACCAGCTAAACAGCTCCTCCTAACTGTCATTTTTCAAACCCAGCCTGTGACTCGGCAGTTAGGAGCTGGTTGGATGGTACTTTATCTCCGTCCACTTTATCTCCATCCAAGGCTTAGTAAATAGACCCTATAGCCACAGAAATTGGGGGTTCAATTTCAATGGGTGTCATTGTCAGCATTCAAATGCTGTCATAACGGCATATCACCTGCATCACCCCCACATCACATTTTTATTAATTCGCCCCCATTGTGTTGTAAATGTACTTGTGTAACGGAGATTGTTGCCGTGCTGCATGACCCTCATTAATCTTCAGCTCACATAGAGATAATCTAGCATTCCCTTGTAGACAGTTAGTTGGTACAGTCCAGAATTTATTGTTATGTCAATAGCTGCAGTCCATCTACAAAGCTGGGTCACTCTGTCATACTCGCACAATGCTGCTGGCCGTCTGGTTATGAGATTGTACTTTAGAACACACTGTTCAATTTTCTATTAACATAACATTTCTCTCTGAAGTCTAAAGGTGTGAGATTTATCCTTATGATTTTGACTATATGGTCAAAATCGCAAGGAAAGTTAGTGCGATACCGATGCGCGGTCCCGCAGGGTCGGTATCGCAAAGTTAGATAGACTGTGCAGGCAAGTCAGTTTTGACTATCTAGTACTAAAGTATAGTCAAAATTGGCACTTAGGGCGGGATGTACTAATGCTTACCGACACGTTTTTCCCCATTTACCGCAGAGGCTATTTAACTTAGAGAGATATGTACTAAACCTCGGGCACTGAGATTCCCTTCTCACCGTAATGCTTCTAACTGAGATTCCCTTCTCACCGTAATGCTTCTCACAGAGCCGGGCGGGGGGACAGCCAGCAGGAAAGACGGCAGTTTCCGACTGGAATAGGTCGGAAGGGGTTCCAACTTATTCAATCCGGGCTCAGTTTTTACAAAAGTCAGGAAATCCGACTTGCCGGATTGCTGTCGGAATACATGCGAATCGGTGACTTCAGCCTCCGAGCCGCGTGTATTGTCGGAAGCGGGGCCAAACCCGAAAGGTTTTAGCCCATTTTCCGATAATGTCAATCCGACTTTAAAAAAAAATACGATTTTACTTACCGGTAAATCTATTTCTCGTAGTCCGTAGTGGATGCTGGGGACTCCGTAAGGACCATGGGGAATAGACGTGCTCCGCAGGAGACAGGGCACTTTAAGAAAGAATTTGGATTCTTGTGTGTTCTGGCTCCTCCCTCTATGTCCCTCCTCCAGACCTCAGTTAGAGAAACTGTGCCCGGAAGAGCTGACAGTACAAGGAAAGGATTTTGGAATCCAGGGCAAGACTCATACCAGTCACACCAATCACACCGTATAACTTGTGATAAACATACCCAGTTAACAGTATGAACAACAACGGAGCATCAGATCAACCCTGATGCAACCATAACATAACCCTTATTTAAGCAATAACTATATACAAGTATTGCAGAAGAAGTCCGCACTTGGGACGGGCGCCCAGCATCCACTACGGACTACGAGAAATAGATTTACCGGTAAGTAAAATCTTATTTTCTCTAACGTACTAGTGGATGCTGGGGACTCCGTAAGGACCATGGGGACCAAAGCTCCCAAACGGGCGGGAGAGTGCGGATGACTCTGCAGCACCGATTGAGCAAACGATAGGTCCTCCTCAGCCAGAGTATCAAACTTGTAGAACTTTGCAAACGTATTTGAACCTGACCAAGTAGCAGCTCGGCATAGCTGTAATGCCGAGACCCCTCGGGCAGCCGCCCAAGAAGAGCCCACCTTCCTAGTGGAATGGGCTTTCACTGACTTTGGCTGCGGCAATCCAGCCACAGAATGAGCCTGCTGGATCATGTTACAAATCCAGCGAGCAATAGTCTGCTTTGAAGCAGGAGCACCAAGCTTGTTGGATGCATACAGGATAAACAGTGACTCCGTTTTCTAGCCGTTCTGGCTACATAAACTTTTAAAGCCCTGACTACATCTAGTAACTCGGAATCCTCCAAGTCACGAGTAGCCACAGGCACCACAATAGGTTGGTTCATATGAAAGGATGAGACCACCTTTGGCAGAAATTGTGGACGGGTCTGCAATTCCGCTCTATCCATATGGAAAACCAGATAGGGGCTTTTATGAGACAAAGCCGCTAATTCTGACACGCGCTTAGCCGAAGCCAAGGCTAATAGCATGACCACCTTCCACGTGAGATATTTCAACTCCACTGTTTTAAGTGGTTCAAACCAGTGTGATTTCAGGAAACTCAACACCACGTTAAGATCCCAAGGTGCCACTGGAGGCACAAAAGGAGGCTGAATATGCAGCACTCCTTTCACAAACGTCTGAAGTTCTGGCAGAGAAGCCAACTCCTTTTGAAAGAAAATGAAAAGGGCCGAAATCTGGACCTTAATTGAGCCTAACTTCAGGCCCAAATCCACTCCTGACTGAAGGAAGTGAAGGAAACGGCCCAGCTGAAACTCCTCAGTAGGAGCATTGCTGGCCTCACACCAAGAAACATATTTTCGCCATATCCGGTGATAATGTTTAGCTGTTACGTCCTTCCTAGCCTTTATCAGCGTAGGAATTACTTCCTCCGGAATACCCTTTTCTGCTAGGATCCGGCGTTCAACCGCCATGCCGTCAAAAGCAGCCGCGGTAAGTCTTGGAAGAGACAGGGTCCCTGTTGCAACAGGTCCTGTCTTAGAGGAAGAGGCCACGGATCCTCTGTGAGCAATTCTTGCAGATCTGGATACCAAGTCCTTCGTTGCCAATCTGGAACAATGAGAATTGTTCTTACTCCTCTTTTTCTTATTATCCTCAGTACCTTGGGTATGAGAGGAAGAGGAGGAAATACATAGACCGACTGGAACACCCACGGTGTCACCAGGGCGTCTACAGCTACCGCCTGAGGGTCCCTGGACCTGGCGCAATAGCTCTGTAGCTTCTTGTTGAGATGTGACGCCATCATGTCTATCTGTGGTAGTTCCCACCGAATTGTATTCTGTGTGAAGACTTCTTGATGAAGTCCCCACTCTCCCGGGTGGAGGTCGTGCCTGCTGAGGAAGTCTGCTTCCCAGTTGTCCACTCCCGGGATGAACACTGCTGACAGTGCGCTTACGTGATTCTCCGCCCAGCGAAGAGTCCTGGTGGCTTCCGCCATCGCCACCCTGCTCCTTGTGCCGCCTTGGCGGTTTACATGAGCCACTGCGGTTATGTTGTCTGACTGAATCAGAACCGGTTGGTCGCGAAGTAGGGATTCCGCTTGGCGTAGGGCGTTGTATATGGCCCTTAGTTCCAGGATGTTGATGTGAAGGCAAGTCTCCCGACTTGACCACCGGCCTTGGAAATTTCTTCCCTGTGTGACTGCCCCCCACCCCCGGAGGCTTGCATCCGTGGTCACCAGGACCCAGTCCTGAATGCCGAATCTGCGGCCCTCCAGAAGGTGAGCACTCTGCAGCCACCACAGGAGAGACACCCTGGCCCTGGGGGATAGGGTGATTAACCGATGCATCTGAAGATGTGATCCGGACCATTTGTCCAGGAGATCCCATTGAAAGGTCCTCGCATGGAACCTGCCGAAGGGAATGGCCTCGTATGATGCCACCATCTTTCCCAGGACTCGTGTGCAGTGATGCACCGACACCTTTTTTGGTTTTAATAGGTCTCTGACCAGTGTCATGAGCTCCTGAGCCTTCTCCATCGGGAGATAAACCCTCTTCTGGTCTGTGTCCAGAATCATGCCCAGGAAGGGCAGACGAGTCGTAGGAATCAACTGCGACTTTGGAATATTTAGAATCCAGCCGTGCTGTCCTAACACTTCCAGAGAGCGTGTTACGCTGATCAGTAACTGCTCTCTTGATCTCGCTTTTATGAGGAGATCGTCCAAGTATGGGATAATTGTGACCCCTTGCTTCCGCAGGAGTACCATCATTTCTGCCATCACCTTGGTAAATATTCTCGGTGCCGTGGAGAGACCAAATGGCAACGTCTGAAATTGGTAATGACAATCCTGTACCACAAATCTGAGGTACGCCTGATGAGGTGGATAAATGGGGACATGAAGGTATGCATCCTTTATGTCCAGAGACACCATAAACTCCCCCTCTTCCAGGCTTGCAATGACCGCTCTGAGCGATTCCATCTTGAACTTGAACCTTTTCAGGTATATGTTCAGAGATTTTAAATTCAATATGGGTCTGACTGAACCGTCCGGTTTCGGTACCACAAACATGGTCGAATAATAACCCTTCCCTTGTTGAAGGAGGGGAACCTTGACCACCACCTGCTGAAGATACAATTTGTGAATTGCAGCTAACACTATTTCCCTCTCTAATGGGGAAGCTGGCAGGGCCGATTTGAGGTATCGGTGAGGGGGCATCTCTTCGAATTCCAGCATGTATCCCTGAGACACAATCTCTATTGCCCAGGGATCTACCTGGGAGTGAACCCACTTGTGGCTGAAATTTCGGAGACGCGCCCCCTCCGGGCCTAGCTCCTCCTGTGGAGCCCCAGCGTCATGCGGTGGATTTAGTGAAAGCCGGGGAGGACTTCTGTTCCTGGGAACTAGCTGTGTTGTGCAGCTTCTTTCCTCTGCCCCTGCCTCTGGAAAGAAAGGACGCACCTCGGACTTTCTTGCCTTTCTGTGATCGAAAGGACTGCATTTGGTAATACGGTGCTTTCTTAGGTTGTGAGGGAACATATGGCAAAAAATTTGACTTTCCAGCAGTAGCTGTGGAGACCAGGTCCGAGAGACCCTCCCCAAACAATTCCTCACCCTTGTAAGGTAAAACCTCCATGTGCCTTTTCGAGTCGGCATCGCCTGTCCATTGCCGAGTCCACAGGACCCTTCTACCAGAGATCGACATTGCATTTATTCTAGAGCCCAGTAGGCTAATGTCTCTTTGAGCATCTCTCATATATAGGACAGCGTCTTTTATATGCCCCAGGATCATTAATATAGTATCCTTGTCTAAGGTATCAAGTTCCTCAGATAAGGTATCCGTCCATGCTGCTACAGCACTACACACCCAGGCCGACGCAATTGCCGGCCTTAGTAAGGTACCTGAATGTGTATAAATGGACTTCAGGATACCCTCCTGCTTTCTATCCGCAGCATCTTTTAGAGTGGCCGTATCCTGTGACGGCAGGGCTACCCTCTTGGATAAGCGTGTTAGAGCTTTGTCCACCCTAGGGGAGGATTTCCAGCGTAACCTGTCCGTTGGCGGGAAGGGATACGCCATAAGCATCCTCTTGGAAATCTGCAGTTTTTTATCTGGAGATTCCCAAGCCTTTTCACATAACTCATTTAGCTCATGTGAAGGGGGAAAGGTCACCTCCTGCCTTTTTTCCCCATACATATGAACCCTCTTGACAGGGACTGGGGTTTCCTCTGTGATGTGCAACACATCCTTCATTGCTATAATCATATAACGGATGGCTTTTGCCACTTTAGGCTGTAACTTTGCATCATCATAATCGACACTGGAGTCAGAATCCATGTCGGTTTCTGTGTCAACAATTTGGGATAGTGGGCGCTTCTGAGACCCTGACGGCCTCTGCGACATCGGATCAGGCATGGGCTTAGACCCTGACTGTCCTAAGGTTTCAGCTTTATCCAACCTTTTATGCAAGGAATTAACATTATCATTTAAAACCTTCCACATATCCATCCAATCAGGTGTCGGCGCCGTCGGCGGAGACACCCCATCCATTTGCTCCCGCTCTGCTTCCACATAGCCTTCCTAGTCAAACATGTCGACACAGGCGTACCGACACACACACACACACACACACACACACACACACACACGGGATGCTCTTTTTTGAAGACAGTTCCCCCACAAGGCCCTTTGGAGAGACAGAGAGAGAGTATGCCAACACACACCCCAGCGCTATATGTCCCAGGAATCACACAGTAACTTAGTGTTAACCCAGTAGCTGCTGTATATTATGTTTTTGCGCCTAATTTATGTGCCCCCCCCTCTCTTTTTACCCTCTTCTACAGTGAATCTGCAGGGGAGAGCCTGGGGAGCTTCCTCTCAGCGGAGCTGTGGAGAGTTAATGGCGCTGGTGAGTGCTGAGGAAGAAGCCCCGCCCCCTCAGCGGCGGGCTTCTGTCCCGCGTTTCTGTATAATATAATGGCGGGGGCTCATGCATATATACAGTGCTCAACTGTATATATGCCCACTTTTGCCAAGAGGTCCTAATTGCTGCCCAGGGCGCCCCCCCCTGCGCCCTGCACCCTGCAATGACCGGAGTATGTGGGTGTAGTGTGGGAGCAATGGCGCACAGCTGCAGTGCTGTGCGCTACCTCAGTTTGAAGACTGGAGTCTTCTGCCGCCGATTTCGAAGTCTTCTTGCTTCTTTCACCCGGCTTTTGTCTTCCGGCTCTGCGAGGGGGACGGCGGCGCGGCTCCGGGATCGGACGACAAAGGGTGAGATCCTGTGTACGATCCCTCTGGAGCTAATGGTGTCCAGTAGCCTAAGAAGCAGGACCTATCTTCAGAGAGTAGGGCTGCTTCTCTCCCCTCAGTCCCACGATGCAGGGAGTCTGTTGCCAGCAGATCTCCCTGAAAATAAAAAAACCTAACAAAATACTTTCTTATAGCAAGCTCAGGAGAGCTCACTAAGCAGCACCCAGCTCGTCCGGGCACAGATTCAAACTGAGGTCTGGAGGAGGGACATAGAGGGAGGAGCCAGAACACACCAGAATCCAAATTCTTTCTTAAAGTGCCCTGTCTGCTGCGGAGCCCGTCTATTCCCCATGGTCCTTACGGAGTCCCCAGCATCCACTAGGACGTTAGAGAAAATCGGATTGACACTGTTGGGAATGAGCGGTTTGGCCCGGCATTGAATAGAGAGCTGTCGGGTCCTTTCCATCGGATATACCCCATAGTCCATATCGCGTAGTCAAAATCTTAGATAGCCAAAATCTCACCGTATGTATGTACCTTAAAAGTTCCACGTGTGTGTTATTTATAATTAGAAACAGACCATTCTAAATAGTCTGTAATAGTAAATAATTCTAAATGTAAATAGACCATTCTGTCAGTAGACTACTGGATCTTCTAGGTGGCCTTTCATAGACTTCAGTTAATCTTTTTGGATTGTCTGATCCTGTTTATCTCCTCTTGCATGTAATTCTTGTGCAGTGTTATTCTTATGGTGAACTCTTGAACACTGACAATAGATAATGCAAGGGAGGCCAACAAATCATTAGCCGCTGTCCGGAGCTTCTTGGAGTATTTTATTCCTTGCTCTTTGAGTGATCTATACTGCACAACCACTCCTGGGATGCGTAAAAACGTGTTTAATGCTCAAGATCTGTACTCTATCCACCTGACCGTGCATTGATGGAGACCAAAGAGTTTACTGATGGCTCTGTAGCCCTCTGTATCCTCTCCAGCATCATCTTTCTCTGATGTATTTTGATTGAAGCATGGGTACGATAAGTATTATATATATATATGATGAGTTCTATGACATTATAAGAGTTTGTGATCAAATGCTTTTCTACATGTCACACATCTCCAAGCTTTATAACATGTAATATATATTGTTTCCTGATGGACACTGCAGTGATGACATCAGAACTCAACAGTTTATGGGCAATGATATAATATCTCACCATTTATACAGATAATATTTACAAGAGTCTATACATATGTTAGCATTACATGTGTCTTAAAGTAAAATGATTACAGAACATTGTTAGAACTTTACTGGAGATGCTGTAAGAGTACGATTAGGTATGTTATAAGAGTATTATTAGATACTCAAAATATTATTCTGATATTTTGGAGGTGTTAACTGATGATTTCTCCTACGTCCTAGAGGATGCTGGGGACACTTCAAGAACCATGGGGTATAGACGGGATCCGCAGGAGACATGGGCACTTTAAGACTTTAAAAGGGGTGTGAACTGGCTCCTCCCTCTATTCCCCTCCTCCAGACTCCAGTTTAGAATCTGTGCCCAGTGAGACTGGATGCACACTGAGGAGCTCTCCTGAGTTTCTCTGAAAAAAGACTTTTCTTAGGTTTATTGTTTTCAGGGAGCACTGCTGGCAACAGGCTCCCCACATCGAGGGGCTGAGGGGAGAGAAGCAGACCTACTTCTGTGAGTTTCAAGGCTCTGCTTCTTAGGCTACAGGACACCATTAGCTCCTGAGGGTCTGAACGCTAGGTACGCCTAGATGCTCGTTCCCAGAGCCCGCCGTCACCCCCCTTACAGAGCCAGAAGTCAGAAGACGGGTGAGTAGAAGAAGATCAGAAGACTTCAGTGACGGCTTTGAGGTAACACACAGCGGCCGTGCTGCGCGCCATGCTCCCACACACACAGCGGCACTACAGAGTGCAGGGCGCGCGGGGGGCGCCCTGGGCAGCATAAAATCCTCATTTTGAGACGGGCTATGTGGTATTTAAGTGCTTAGGCACTAAATCCGGACCCCCGCCAGTATAAATAATTAAAAAAATAGCGGGGCTGAAGCGTGCCATTAAGGGGGCGTGGCTTAGCCCTCACAGCTCTCATAAGCGCCATTTTTCGCTTCACAGAGCTGCAGAGACACTGGTCCTTCCTCAACACTGCTGTATCAAGTAACAGGGTGTAAAACAGGGGGGGAGGGCACAGTTAATTTGGTGCTGGATTAATGATATAAAAGCGCTAACAGGTCTGAGGCATTATATAAAAAGTTTCAGAACCGGGATAGGCGCTGGGTTGTGAGCTGGCACACTCCCTCTGTGTTTCTCTGACAGGCTTTACTGTGGGTCTGTCCCCTATATGCCCAGTGTGTTTGTGGTGTCGGTACACGTGTGTCGGCATGTCTGAGGCTGAGTGCTCTTCCCAGGAGGAGACTGGATTAGGGAAAGAAACGACTGTGGGAGTGACCCTGTTGGCACCGCCAACGCCTGATTAAGTAAATGTTTTGAGTGCTTTGAATGCGAATGTGGCTCTATTAAATAAGAGATTGGATAAGTCTGAGTTTCAGACCCAGGCATGGAAGAAATCCGTGGAGGATGTGTTGTCACAAGTTCAGACCTCCTCGGGGTCACAAAAGCGTTCTTTTACCCAGATAGCAGATACAGATACCGACACGGACTCTGACTCCAATGTCGACTATAGTGATGCCAGTTTAAATCCAAAACTGGCTAAAAGCATTCAGTACATGATTGTGGCGATAAAAGACGTATTACATATCACGGAAGACCCTGCTGTTCCTGATACAAGGGATTGTATGTTTAAATGAAAGAAACCTGAGGTAACGTTCCCTCCCTCTCATGAACTGAACGCTCTTTTTGAAAAGGTTTGGGAAAATCCTGACAAGAAGTTTCAGATTCCCAAGAGAATTCCAGTGGCATATCCGTTCCCCTCTGGGGATAGGGAAAAGTGGGAGTCACCCCCCACTGTAGAAAAGGCTCTGTCACGACTGTCCAAAAAGGTGGAGCTTCCATCCCCTAACACGGCAGCCCTAAAGGAACCTGCGGATCGTAAGCAGGAAAGTACATTGAAATCCATTTATGTCACTACAGGTACGCTGCTCAGACCTGCCGTTGCTTCGGCGTGGGTGAGTAGCGCTATTGAAAAGTGGACAGATAACTTGTCATCTGAGATAGATACCCTGGGTAGGGATAGCATTCTTTTGACACTGGGTTATATCAAGGACGCTGCAGCCTACCTAAAGGAAGCTGCGAGAGACATTGGCCTTTTGGGATCAAGGGCCAATGCCATGGCAGTCTCAGCTAGAAGAGCATTGTGGATTCATCAATGGAATGCTGATGCTGACTCTAAGAAGGCTTTGGAGTCTCTGCCGTATAAAGGTGGTGTCTTGTTTGGTGACGGCCTCGCTGACCTGGTATCTACGGCTACCGCGGGTAAGTCATCATTTTTACCTTATGTTCCTGCACAACAAAAGAAAACGCACCACTATCAGATGCAGTCCTTTCGGCCCAATAAATGCAAAAAAGGATGAGGGTCTTCCTTCCTTGCTTCTAGAGGAAGAGGAAAGGGAAACAGGTCACCGGCTGTGGCAGGTTCCCAAGAGCAGAAGTCCTCTCCGACTTCTGCCAAATCCACCGCATGACGCTGGGATTCCTCTGCGGGAGTCCGCACCGGTGGGGGCACATCTCCAAGTCTTCAGTCAGTTCTGGGTTCGTTCGGCCCTAGCCCGTGGGTGTTAGAAATAGTGTCCCAAGGGTACAAACTGGAGTTTCAAGACGTACCCCCTCGACGATTTTTCAAATCAGCCTTACCAGTTTCTCTTCAGGACAGGGAGGTGGTATGCGGTGCTATACAAAAGCTATGTCAAAATCAAGTCATTGTCACGGTACCCTCGTCACAACAGGGAGAAGGCTTTTATTCGAGCCTGTTCGTGGTCCCAAAGCTCGGTCAGACCAATTCTGAACTTAAAATCCCTCAATTTCTATCTGAGAAAATTCAAATTCAAGATGGAGTCTCTCCGAGCAGTGATCTCCAGTCTGGAGGAAGGGGATTTTATGGTGTCGGTCGACATAAAGGATGCCTACTTACACGTCCCGATATATCCTCCACATCAGGCTTACCTGAGGTTTGCCGTTCAGGATTGTCATTACCAATTTCAGACGTTGCCGTTTGGTCTGTCCACGGCTCCGAGGGTTTTCACCAAAGTTATGGCGGAAATGATGGTTCTCCTGCGCAAGCAAGGAGTCACAATTATCCCGTACTTGGACGATCTCCTGATAAAAGCGAGGTCAAAGGAACAATTACTGCAGAGCATGACGCTCTCCCTGACAATTCTGCAACAACACTGGAATTCAGAACCTGGTCAAACGGATTCTGAAGCCAGCATGAGTGTCGATTCATCAATGCACTCGGTTACTAGGGAAGATGGTGGCGGCCTACGAGGCCATTGTGTTTGGCAGATTCCATGTCAGAGTGTTTCAGTGGGACCTGTTGGACAAATGGTCCGGATCCCATCTGCACATGCCCCGACAGATAATCCTGTCTTCCAAGACCAGAATCTCACTCCTGTGGTGGCTGCACAGCTCTCACTTCCTAGAGGGAGGCAGATTCGGGATCCAGGACTGGATCCTGGTGACCACGGATGCGAGTCTCCGAGGCTGGGGTGCAGTCACACAGGGGGAAAATTTAGAGGGAAAATGGTCAAGCCAGGAAGCTTGTCTACACATAAACATTCTGGAATTAAGGGCCATTTACAACGGCCTTCTACAAGCGGAACATCTTCTTTGCGATCTGCCCGTCTTGATTCAGTCGGACAACATAACAGCAGTGGCGTACGTAAACCGCCAGGGCGGAACGAAGAGCAGAGTGGCAATGGCAGAAGCCACAAAAGTTCTCCGCTGGGCGGAAAGGCATGTAAGCGCTCTGTCAGCGGTCTTCATTCCAGGTGTGGACAACTGGGAAGCAGACTTCCTCAGCAGACACAATCTCCATCCAGGAGAGTGGGGTCTTCATCAAGAGGTCTTTGCAGAAGTGACAAGTCGTTGGGGAATTCCTCAAATAGACATGATGGCGTCTCGCCTCAACAAGAAACTTCCGAGATATTGTTCCAGGTCGAGGGACCCTCAAGCAATAGCGGTGGACGCCCTAGTGACACCGTGGGTGTTTCAGTCAGTATATGTGTTCCCTCCGATTCCACTCATTCCAAAAGTGTTAAAGATCATAAGAAGAACAAGGGTTCATGCAATCCTCATTGTTCCAGACTGGCCAAGGAGGGCCTGGTATCCAGATCTTCAGGAATTGCTCATAAGAGATCCCTGGCCTCTTCCTCTACGAGAGGATCTGTTATAGCAGGGGCCGTGCGTGTACCAAGACTTACCGCGGCTTCGTTTGACGGCTTGGAGGTTGAACGCAAGATCCTAGCCCGAAAGGGTATTCCCGGTGAAGTAATTCCCACACTGCTTCAGGCTAGAAAAGAGGTAACGGCGAAACATTATCACCGTATTTGGAGAAAATATGTGTCTTGGTGTGAATCCAAGGAGGCTCCTACGGACGAATTTCAGCTGGGCCGTTTTATCCATTTTCTGCAAGCAGGTGTGGATGCAGGCTTAAAATTAGGCTCAATTAAAGTACAAATTTCGGCCTTGTCAATTTTCTTTCAAAAAGAATTGGCCTCCCTTCCGGAAGTTCAGACTTTCGTGAAAAGCGTGCTGCACATCCATCTCCCTTTGTGCCCCCGGTGGAACCATGGGATCTTAATGTGGTGTTGCAGTTCCTGCAATCTCATTGGTTTGAACCGTTACGTAAGGTAGAGTTGAAATTTGTCACTTGGAAAGTGATCATGCTGTTGGCCTTGGCTTCTGCAAGGCGGGTGTCTGAATTGGCGGCTTTGTCTCACAAGAGCCCCTATTTCTCTGACGTCCTAGTGGATGCTGGGGACTCCGTCAGGACCATGGGGAATAGCGGCTCCGCAGGAGACAGGGCACAAAATTTAAAAGTTTGACCACTAGGTGGTGTGTACTGGCTCCTCCCCCTATGACCCTCCTCCAAGCCTCAGTTAGGTTTTTGTGCCCGTCCGAGCAGGGTGCAATCTAGGTGGCTCTCATAAAGAGCTGCTTAGAGTAAAAGTTTTGATAGTTTTATTATTTTCAGTGAGTCCTGCTGGCAACAGGCTCACTGCAACGACGGACCTAGGGGAGAAGAAGTGAACTCACCTGCGTGCAGGATGGATTTGCTTCTTAGGCTACTGGACACTAGCTCCAGAGGGACGATCACAGGTACAGCCTGGATGGGTCACCGGAGCCGCGCCGCCGACCCCCTTGCAGATGCCGAAGTAAGAAGAGGTCCAGAAACCGGCGGCTGAAGGCTTTTCAGTCTTCATGAGGTAGCACACAGCACTGCAGCTGTGCGCCATTGCGCTCAGGCACACTTCACACCGGCGGTCACTGAGGGTGCAGGGCGCTGGGGGGGGCGCCCTGGGCAGCAATGTTAATACCTTTCTGGCTAAAAAGAATACATCACATATAGTCCATGAGGCTATATGGATGTATTTCACCCCTGCCAGGTCTCAGAAAAACCGGGAGAAGAGCCCGCCGGAATAGGGGGCGGGGCCTATCTCCTCAGCACACAGCGCCATTTTCCTACACAGCTCCGCTGCTAGGAAGGCTCCCAGGCTCTCCCCTGCACTGCACTACAGAAACAGGGTAAAAAAACAGAGAGGGGGGGCATTTTTTGGCGATATTATATATATTTAAGCAGCTATAAGGAAACAGCACTTATATAAGGTTGTTCCTATATAATTATAGCGCTTTGGTGTGTGCTGGCAAACTCTCCCTCTGTCTCCCCAAAGGGCTAGTGGGGTCCTGTCTTCTATCAGAGCATTCCCTGTGTGTCTGCTGTGTGTCGGTACGTGTGTGTCGACATGTATGAGGACGATGTTGGTGTGGAGGCGGAGCAATTGCCGGTAATGGTGATGTCACCCCCTAGGGAGTCGACACCGGAATGGATGGCTTTGTTTATGGAATTACGTGATAATGTCAGCACGCTGCAAAAGTCGGTTGACGACATGAGACGACCGGCAAACCAGTTAGTACCTGTACAGGCGTCTCAAACACCGTCAGGGGCTTTAAAACGCCCTTTGCCTCAGTCGGTCGACACAGACCCAGACACGGACACCGAATCTAGTGTCGACGGTGAAGAAACGAACGTATTTTCCAGTAGGGCCACACGTTATATGATCACGGCAATGAAGGAGGCTTTGCATATCTCTGATACTGCAAGTACCACAAAAAGGGGTATTATGTGGGGTCTGAAAAAACTACCTGTAGTTTTTCCTGAATCAGAGGAATTGAATGACGTGTGTGATGAAGCGTGGGTTACCCCTGATAAAAAACTGCTAATTTCAAAGAAGTTATTGGCGTTATACCCTTTCCCGCCAGAGGTTAGGGCGCGCTGGGAAACACCCCCTAGGGTGGACAAGGCGCTCACACGTTTATCCAAACAAGTGGCGTTACCGTCTCCTGATACGGCCGCCCTCAAGGATCCAGCTGATAGGAGGCTGGAAAATACTCTAAAAAGTATATACACACATACTGGTGTTATACTGCGACCAGCAATCGCCTCAGCCTGGATGTGCAGTGCTGGGGTGGCTTGGTCGGATTCCCTGACTGAAAATATTGATACCCTGGATAGGGACAGTATTTTATTGACTATAGAGCAATTAAAGGATGCATTCCTTTATATGCGAGATGCACAGAGGGATATCTGCACTCTGGCATCAAGAGTAAGTGCGATGTCCATATCTGCCAGAAGAAGTCTATGGACACGACAGTGGTCAGGCGATGCGGATTCCAAACGGCATATGGAAGTATTGCCGTATAAAGGGGAGGAATTATTTGGGGTCGGTCTATCGGATTTGGTAGCCACGGCAACAGCCGGGAAGTCCACCTTTTTACCTCAAGTCCCCTCCCAGCAGAAAAAGACGCAGTCTTTTCAGCCGCAGTCCTTTCGTTCCTATAAGAACAAGCGAGCAAAAGGACATTCATATTTGCCCCGAGGCAAAGGAAAGGGTAAGAGACTGCAGCAAGCAGCCCCTTCCCAGGAGCAGAAGTCCTCCCCGGCTTCTGCAAAGGCCTCAGCATGACGCTGGGACCTTACAAGCGGACTCAGGGGCGGTGGGGGGTCGCCTCAAGAATTTCAGCGCACAGTGGGGTCACTCGCAGGTGGACCCCTGGATCCTGCAGGTAGTATCTCAGGGTTACAGGTTGGAATTCGAGAAGTCTCCCTCTCGCCGGTTCCTAAAATCTGCTTTGCCAACGTCTCCCTCAGACAGGGCGACGGTATTGGAAGCCATTCACAAGCTGTATTCTCAGCAGGTGATAATCAAGGTACCCCTTCTACAACAGGGAAAGGGGTATTACTCCACGCTATTTGTGGTACCGAAGCCGGACGGCTCGGTAAGACCTATTCTAAATCTGAAATCTCTGAACCTGTACATACAAAAATTCAAGTTCAAGATGGAGTCACTCAGAGCAGTGATAGCGAATCTGGAAGAAGGGGATTTTATGGTGTCCTTGGACATCAAGGATGCTTACCTTCATGTCCCAATTTGCCCTTCACACCAAGGGTACCTCAGGTTCGTGGTACAAAACTGTCATTATCAGTTTCAGACGCTGCCGTTTGGATTGTCCACGGCACCCAGGGTCTTTACCAAGGTAATGGCCGAAATTATGATCCTTCTTCGAAGAGAAGGCGTATTAATTATCCCTTACTTGGACGATCTCCTGATAAGGGCAAGATCCAGAGAACAGCTGGAGGTCGGAGTAGCACTAACTCAAGTAGTGCTCCAACAGCACGGGTGGATTCTGAATTTTCCAAAATCCCAACTGATCCCGACGACACGTCTGCTGTTCCTAGGGATGATTCTGGACACTGTTCAGAAAAAGGTATTTCTTCCGGAGGAGAAAGCCAGGGAGTTATCCGAACTCGTCAGGAACCTCCTAAAACCAGGGACAGTGTCTGTGCATCAATGCACAAGAGTCCTGGGAAAAATGGTGGCTTCTTACGAAGCGATTC
Organism: Pseudophryne corroboree; assembly: GCF_028390025.1. NCBI lineage: Eukaryota > Metazoa > Chordata > Amphibia > Anura > Myobatrachidae > Pseudophryne > Pseudophryne corroboree. The sequence goes on from NC_086451.1 coordinate 385,417,452, forward strand.
CATTCGGCAGATTCCATGCACGAAATGGTGGTTGCAGAGTGCTCATCTGTTAGAGGGCCGCAGATTCGGCATACAGAACTGGGTCCTAGTGACCACGGATGCCAGCCTGAGAGGCTGGGGAGCGGTCACACAAGGAAGAAACTTCCAGGGCGTGTGGTCAAGCCTGGAAACGTCTCTTCACATAAATATACTGGAACTAAGAGCAATCTACAATGCTCTAAGCCTGGCAAAACCTCTGCTTCAGGGTCAGCCGGTGTTGATCCAGTCGGACAACATCACGGCAGTCGCCCACGTAAACAGACAGGGCGGCACAAGAAGCAGGAGGGCAATGGCAGAAGCTGCAAGGATTCTACGCTGGGCGGAAAATCATGTGATAGCACTGTCAGCAGTGTTCATCCCGGGAGTGGACAACTGGGAAGCAGACTTCCTCAGCAGACACGATCTTCACCCGGGAGAGTGGGGACTTCATCCAGAAGTCTTCCACATGATTGTAGTCCATTGGGAAAGACCAATGGTGGACATGATGGCGTCCCGCCTCAACAAAAAACTGGACAGGTATTGCGCCAGGTCAAGAGACCCTCAGGCAATAGCTGTGGACGCTCTGGTAACACCATGGGTGTACCAGTCAGTGTATGTGTTCCCTCCTCTGCCTCTCATACCCAAGGTACTGAGAATTATACGGCAAAGGGGAGTAAGAACGATACTAGTGGCTCCGGACTGGCCAAGAAGGACTTGGTACCCGGAACTTCAGGAGATGCTCACGGAAGATCCGTGGCCTCTACCTCTAAGAAGGGATCTGCTTCAGCAGAGACCGTGTCTATTCCAAGACTTACCGCGGCTGCATTTGACGGCATGGCGGTTGAACGCCGGATCCTAAGGGAAAAAGGCATTCCGGAAGAGGTCATCCCTACCCTGGTCAAAGCCAGGAAGGAGGTGACTGCACAACATTATCACCGCATTTGGAGAAAATATGTTGCATGGTGTGAGGCCAGGAAGGCCCCGACAGAGGAATTTCAACTGGGTCGATTCCTACATTTTCTGCAAACAGGATTATCTATGGGCCTCAAATTAGGGTCCATTAAGGTTCAAATTTCGGCCCTGTCGATTTTCTTCCAGAAAGAATTGGCTTCAGTTCCTGAAGTCCAGACTTTTGTAAAAGGAGTACTACATATACAGCCCCCGGTTGTGCCCCCAGTGGCACCGTGGGATCTCAATGTAGTTTTGGATTTTCTCAAATCCCATTGGTTTGAGCCACTCAAATCGGTAGATTTGAAATATCTTACATGGAAAGTAACCATGCTACTGGCCCTGGCTTCAGCCAGGAGAGTGTCGGAATTGGCGGCTTTATCGTATAAAAGCCCATATCTGATTTTCCATTCGGACAGGGCAAAATTGAGGACGCGTCCTCATTTTCTGCCTAAGGTGGTATCAGCGTTTCACCTGAACCAGCCTATTGTGGTGCCTGTGGCTACTAGCGATTTGGAGGATTCCAAGTTGCTGGACGTTGTCAGAGCATTGAAAATATATATATTTCAAGGACGGCTGGAATCAGAAAATCTGACTCGCTGTTTATACTGTATGCACCCAACAAACTGGGTGCTCCTGCTTTTAAGCAGACGATTGCTCGTTGGATTTGTAGCACAATTCAACTGGCACATTCTGTGGCAGGCCTGCCACAGCCTAAATCTGTCAATGCCCACTCCACAAGGAAGGTGGGCTCATCTTGGGCGGCTGCCCGAGGGGTCTCGGCATTGCAACTCTGCCGAGCAGCTACGTGGTCAGGGGAGAACACGTTTGTAAAATTCTACAAATTTGATACCCTGGCTAAGGAGGACCTGGAGTTCTCTCATTCGGTGCTGCAGAGTCATCCGCACTCTCCCGCCCGTTTGGGAGCTTTGGTATAATCCCCGTGGTCCTGACGGAGTCCCCAGCATCCACTAGGACGTCAGAGAAAATAAGAATTTACTCACCGGTAATTCTATTTCTCGTAGTCCGTAGTGGATGCTGGGCGCCCATCCCAAGTGCGGATTGTCTGCAATACTTGTACATAGTTATTGTTACAAAAAAATCGGGTTGTTTATTGTTGTGAGCCATCTTTTCAGAGGCTCCTACGTTATCATACTGTTAACTGGGTTCAGATCACAAGTTGTACGGTGTGATTGGTGTGGCTGGTATGAGTCTTACCCGGGATTCAAAATCCTTCCTTATTGTGTACGCTCGTCCGGGCACAGTATCCTAACTGAGGCTTGGAGGAGGGTCATAGGGGGAGGAGCCAGTACACACCACCTAGTGGTCAAACTTTTAAATTTTGTGCCCTGTCTCCTGCGGAGCCGCTATTCCCCATGGTCCTGACGGAGTCCCCAGCATCCACTACGGACTACGAGAAATAGAATTACCGGTGAGTAAATTCTTATTTTGATCTTCCATGAAGATAGAGCAGAGTTGAGAACTCGTCAGCAATTTCTGCCGAAAGTGGTGTCATCGTTTCACATGAACCAACCTATTGTGGTGCCAGTGGCTACTGACGCCTTAGCGGAATCGAAGTCTCTAGATGTGGTCAGAGCTTTGAAAATTTATGTAGCCAGAACGGCTCAGATTAGGAAAACGGAGGCTCTGTTTGTCCTGTATGATCCCAACAAGATTGGGGCTCCTGCTTCCAAGCAGACTATTGCACGCTGGATCTGTAATATAATTCTGCAAGCTCATTCTACGGCTGGATTGCCGTTACCGAAATCGGTGAAGGCCCATTCTATCAGAAAGGTGGGCTCATCCTGGGCAGCTGCCAGGGGGGGTCTCGGCATTACAGCTTTGCCGAGCAGCTACTTGGGGGTATATTTACTAAGCTCCCGATTTTGACCGATTTTGTGTTTTTTCTTCAAAGTGTCATCCCGGGAATTTACTAAACCAAAATCTCGGCAGTGATGAGGGCATTCGTATTTTTTGGAAGTCAAAGAAAAAAAATACGAATGAATACACCATCGGTCAAATGCGCCTGTTTTTTTATACAACTCGGTAATTTACTAAAAATTGTAATTCACAAACACTGCCGGCAATAGCCAAACACTGCCGAGAAAAAATACAAATCGTAAAAAAAAGCAGTTTTAAAATAGACCTGCTTTTTTTTACCGTGTTCTGATAGGCATGCACGGATCCGTGAGATCCGTACATGTTTATCAGTGGGAAGGGGTGTGAAAGGGTTAAAAATCAGGAAAAAAAATTGCGTGGGGTCCCCCCTCCTAAGCATAAGCAGCCTTGGGCTCTTTGAGCCGGTCCTGGTTGAAAAAATATGGGGGAAAAATTGACTGGGGATCCCTCATATTTGAACAACCAGCACCGGGCTCTGCGCCTGGTGCCAAAAATACGGGGGACAAAAAGCGTAGGGGTCCCCCGTATTTTTAACACCAGCACCGGGCTCCACTAGTCAGAGAGATAATGCCACAGCCGGGGGACACTTTTAAATAGGTCCCTGCGGCCCTGGCATTAAATCACTAACTAGTCATCCCTGGCCGGGGTACCCTGGAGGAGTGGGGACCCCTTAAATCAAGGGGTCCCTCCCTCCAGCCACTCAAGGGCCAGGGGTGAAGCCCGAGGCTGTCCCCCCCCATCCAAGGACGGCGGATGGGGGGCTGATAGCCAACTGTAAAAATGAAGAATATTGTTTTTTTTTGTAGTAGAACTACAAGTCCCAGCAAGCCTCCCCCGCAAGCTGGTACTTGGAGAACCACAAGTACCAGCATGCGGGGGAAGAAACGGGCCCGCTGGTACCTGTAGTTCTACTGCAAAAAAAATACCCAAATAAAAACAGTACACACACACCGTGATAGTAAAACTTTATTACATACATGCATACCGACACACACATACTTACCTATGTTGACACGAAGCAGTCGGTCCACTTCTCCATGTAGAATCCATGGGGTACCTGTGAATAAAATTATACTCACACAATCCAGTGTAGCTTGTGTCCTCTTTGTACACATGGGACCCCTTTCCCCTTGATTTAAGGGGTCCCCACTCCTCCAGGGTACCCCGGCCAGGGGTGACTAGTTAGTAATTTAATGCCAGGGCCACAGGGACCTATATAAAAGTGTCCCCCGGCTGTGGCATTATCTCTCTGACTAGTGGAGCCCGGTGCTGGTGTTAAAAATACGGGGGACCCCTACGCTTTTTGTCCCCCGTATTTTTGGCACCAGGACCAGGCACTGAGCCCAGTGCTGGTTGTTCAAATATGGGGGAACCCCTGTCAATTTTCCCCCCGTATTTTTACAACCAGGTCCGGCTCAAAGAGCCCGAGGCTGGTTATGCTTAGGAGCGGGGATCCCATGCATTTTTTTTTGTGAATTTTAAATCTTTAAACACTTTTTTAAGGTACACAATGAAGCCCTGCACGGATCTCACAGATCCGGCCAGGATTTATTGTGTTAAGTTCGGCAGTGTTTTACTAATCACTCCCGTAAAACACTGGCCGAAATTACGAATGACATCGACATCGGGAAAAACGAAAATGCAGAATACGACAGCATAGTAAATGAGGCGTACAAAATTCAAAAAGTTGCAAATTTACACATTCGATGTCATTCGTGTTTGAACTTTAACCTCATTCAGAAAAATAAGAATTTTAGTAAATATACCCCTTGGTCGGGTTCAAACACTTTTGCAAAGTTTTACAAGTTTGATACCCTGGCTAAGGAGGACCTCTTGTTTGGTCAATCGGTGCTGCAGAGTCATCCGCACTCTCCTGCCCGTCCTTGAGCTTTGGTTTAAACCCCATGGTTCTTGAAGTGTCCCCAGCATCCTCTAGGACGTAGGAGAAAATAGGATTTTAATACTTACCGGTAAATCCTTTTCTCTTAGTCCGTACAGGATGCCGGGCGCCCATCCCGGTGCGTACTGTATCTGCAGTTATTGGTTATGGTTGAACACGTGTTGTGTTGCGTTTATAGTCAGCCTGTTGCTGTCGTTATTCATGCCGTTGCATGCGTTGGATTAAATGCCATGTTGTACGGCATGCTTGAGGTGTGAGCTGGTATGTATTTCACCTTAGTTTATATCAAAATAAATTATTTTTCCTCGAAATGTCCGTCTCCCTGGGCACAGTTCCTATAACTGGAGTCTGGAGGAGGGGCATAGAGGGAGGAGCCAGTTCACACCCCTTTTAAAGTCTTAAAGTGCCCATGTCTCCTGCGGATCCCGTCTATACCCCATGGTTCTTGAAGTGTCCCCAGCATCCTCTACGGACTAAGAGAAAAGGATTTACCGGTAGGTATTGAAATCCTATTCCCCCCCCCCCCCCCCCAAAAAAAAAAAGCTGGTCAGAAATTATTGGGGCTTTTTTTATATATATATTTAATAAAATTTAGAATGCATTTTTTTAAATGAATATATATATATATATATATATATATATATATACAGTATATATATATATATATATATATATATATATATATATATATATATTATGGCAAATACCACTGACTCATGCCAAAATCTTCTGAACCGTAAGGACTAGGAACTTGACATTTGGACAGTAGCTTGCTTTTGTGACGTAGGCACCCACTAAGAAGGGATTTTTCAAAATTCCACCCACAAAGGATTTAAAAGGGTTGAGATGATTATTGGGAATTTCCCCCTCACAGAGGAAAGTTAAGACAGCCCACCCAGCCGCAGCTATAAAGAATGCATGGTGGCGGTGATACCAAGTTGCGGAGGGGGGAGGACACAATGCTCTGTTCCTGAACTTCCTTGCCAGTGGCAGTTGCAGAGCAGTCCATTATTCAAATAGGGCGAGCCACATCAACTGCCACCCCTAAACACTGTCAAACATAGCTGGGTGTTGCTCTCCCATTTGAATAATGGACTGCTCTGCAACTACAAAGGAAGTCCAGCCTTATGGTTCAGAAGATTTTGGGATGAGTCAGTGGTATTTTATATATACACTGCTCAAAAAAATAAAGGGAACACTAAAATAACACATCCTAGATCTGAATGAATGAAATATTCTTATTAAATACTTTGTTCTTTACGTAGTTGAATATGCTGACAACAAAATCACACAAAAATTATCAATGGAAATCAAATTTATTAACCCATGGAGGTCTGGATTTGGAGTCACCCTCAAAATTAAAGTGGAAAAACACACTACAGGCTGATCCAACTTTGATGTAATGTCCTTAAAACAAGTCAAAATGAGGCTCAGTAGTGTGTGTGGCCTCCACGTGCCTGTATGACCTCCCTACAACCCACACAAGTGGCTCAGGTAGTGCAGCTCATCCAGGATGGCACATCAAAGCGAGCTGTGGCAAGAAGGTTTGCTGTGTCTGTCAGCGTAGTGTCCAGAACATGGAGGCGCTACCAGGAGTCAGGCCAGTACATCAGGAGACGTGGAGGAGGCCGTAGGAGAGCAACAACCCAGCAGCAGAACCGCTACCTCCGCCTTTGTGCAAGGAGGAACAGGAGGAGCACTGCCAGAGCCCTGCAAAATGACATCCAGCAAGCCACAAATGTGCATGTGTCTACTCCAACGATCAGAAACAGACTGCATGAGGGTGGTATGAGGGCCCGACACCCACAGGTTGAGGTTGTGCTTACAGCCCAACACCGTGCAGGACGTTTGGCATTTGCCAGAGAACACCAAGATTGGCAAATTTGCCACTGGCACCCTGTGCTCTTCACAGATGAAAGCAGGTTCTCACTGAGCACATGTGACAGACGTGACAGAGTCTGGAGACGCCAAGGAGAACGTTCTGCTGCCTGCAACATTCTCCAGCATGACCGGTTTGGCAGTGGGGTGTCATTTCTTTGGGGGGCCGTACAGCCCTCCATGTGCTCGCCAGAGGTAGCCTGACTGCCATTAGGTACCGAGATGAGATCCTCAGACCCCTTGTGAGACCATATGCTGGTGCGGTTGGCCCTGGGTTCCTCCTAAGGCAGGACAATGCTAGACCTTATGTGGCTGGAGTGTGTCAGCAGTTCCTGCAAGACAAAGGCATTGATGCTATGGAATGGCCCGCCCGTTCCCCAGACCTGAATCCAATTGAGCACATCTGGGACATCATGTCTCGCTCCATCCACCAATGCCACGTTGCACCACAGACTGTCCAGGAGTTGGCGGATGCTTTAGTCCAGGTCTGGGAGGAGATCCCTCAGGAGACCATCCACCACCTCATCAGGAGCATGCCCAGGCGTTGTAGGGAGGTCATACAGGCACGTGGAGGCCACACACACTACTGGGCCTCATTTTGACTTGTTTTAAGGACATTACATCAAAATTGGATCAACCTGTAGTGTGTTTTTCCACTTTAATTTTGAGGGTGACTCCAAATCCAGATCTCCATGGGTTAATAAATTTGATTTCCATTGATAATTTTTGTGTGATTTTGTTGTCAGCACATTCAACTATGTAAAGAACAAAGTATTTAATAAGAATATTTCATTCATTCAGATCTAGGATGTGTTATTTCAGTGTTCCCTTTATTTTTTTGAGCAGTATATATATATATATATATATATATATATATTTCATATTTAAGTGCTTAACCAACCTATTTCCAGTCAGGAGAGGATAGTCTCTCAATTATCAGATGTTAACCTGTCACTTGAACTAAATATTTGCGAACCTCTTAGAAAGCAATAGCAGGAAAGGGGAGATAGATATTTTGACTCTTAATTGCATTAAAGAAAAGCTTGATAGTCAGCAACTGCTTATCTGCTGTGTAAAGGGTACCGACAGGGGATGCGGTCAATCCCGGCTGTCGAAATACCGACGCCAGAATCCCGACCGGCACAATCTCGACATATTCTCCCTCTGTGGGTTTCCACGACACCCATAGAGGGAGAATATTATAGTGTGCCGAGCGTGGCGAGCGAAGCGAGGGGCTGTATTCCGCTCCCCCCCCCCCCCCCCCCCCGTCGGGATTGTGTAGTCGGGATTCCGGCGTTGGTATTTCGACCACCGGGATCCCGTCCAGCGATTTAGTACTGATCCCACCGACAGCTCTCCCAGTGACCTTAAGTGTTGTGTGAAAATCTTTACCTTTTTACCTCAAAGGAGGAGCCCTAAGGAGAGCGAGAATCTAACCAAGGATACCTAGGGCCCTTTGGAATAGGGTCAGCCTATCACTGCAAACCTTACATATTTAACATACAGCGGGTGGAGCTTAGCCTGTCGTCCCAGCATTTACAGCACTGAGCAGGACAAAGTTAAACTCACGGAAATACTTCAAATCCTGTAGCGAAGTATGGATATTCAGCTAGTATTTAATAATAAAAAAAAATTCCTAGGGTGTGTTTTTCACCTCCCCCCCCCCCCATGTCCATAGTCCCCCATTGTAAAATCACCACTCAATAGGCAACCCACCCTCCAAATAGTAATAGATCTCAATGGCAGAGCCCTCACCCCCAGTGTCAGTGGAACCAAAGCGCTGTGTCCAGTACCCACCCCCTCTCCATGTGTCACTACATCTGTAATTATTTATATTGATTATATACCTGCCCCCAGCCAAAAAAATCTTTTTGGGGGTCAGCATACACCCTCCCCCTCCCCCCATGTGGCAAAAGATGACCCTCCCCTATTACTGCATCCAACCCGTGTCATTGCCCCGCCTCCTCACTATATTGCAGCATGTGTGTGGGGGAAGGGGGGGGGGGGTGACCATCAGTCCCTCCTGCTGCAGCTGATCTCTGCACTTGCAGAGATCAGCATATTTGTGCTGGGGGAAACTATGTTCCCCTCCTTGCAATTTTATTTTAGGCATATGTGCACCAGGGTTGCCACTCGTATGGCATTTTTGGGGGTGCAATTTTGGGAGTGATGTCGGCGGTCACAGATTGCATCATCACTCCCAGGGGTCCGGAGCAGGTGGAGGAGATCCGTTCTGTATATGGCTGTGGTCACATCCCATACATTAGTGCCAGGCAAGCGGTTAAAGATTATTACTAGAAATCATTATTGCTTTTTATGTCATAAAAGTATAATTTTCGATATCAATGGGGTATTAGTAGTCCATACCCTCCAACAATTTACACATAAAAATCGGTACAAATTCTAAAAGGGGGCGTGACCACGGGTAAAGTGGTGTGGCCACGCCCCTTTTCCTATACTTTCAATGGTAGTTTGGAGAGCCAAAAATTGGTACAGACCATAAAAAAAAGGTATATTCAGCTAGTGTCAGGTCCTCTCCGACGGAGTGGATCCGACACTTCAGTATTCAATTTGCGGCCATTTCCGACAGGTTTTTGCCCGCTTTCGACAATGCCGATCCGACTTTTTTTTTAAGTCGAATTGGCATTGTCGAAAACAGGCCAAAAAACCTGCCGGAAATGCCCGCAAAGTCGACAAAATACATGGATGGATCGGTGGCTAAGCTGCCAATTCACATGTTTTCTGACAAGTCGGGAATTCCGACAATAATTGAATAGACCCCTTAGTCAATATTGCATAGTCCATTATTGCATAGTCAAAATCGCACCGTGTGTATATACCTTAAGTGCTGCTTTAAATCTACTGACAATCTCGCCAGAATGGCTCTGGCTCCCACAAATCACAGGCTGTTACATGTGGCCCCAAGTGTATTAAAAGCACAGGCTTCCACATAGGTGTGGTTCATGTAGATAAGTAGAAGACATCACAGCATGGGCTACACAAGCCTATGTAAGAGAGCAGTCGCAGATCAATGGACTGCATATTTCAAGCTTTGGAGCGAGCAGCCAGTTTAATAAAAAACAGTCCAACAAGAATTCCACAGGAGGTTATCATAATTGGGTTGCAGTGCATAAATCACCATAGCACATTCGGTAATGCAGGTTTGTAAGGTCAGTGGTGTAAAGAGCATAGGTAATGGCCTACCGAACAGTGCAGGGAGGTGATATGGGCATATAAAGCTATATAAACAGACAAGTGCATGTATGGCACCAAACTGAAGAGCTGATGGCTTGTTTCCAACACTGCAGGGTTCTGTTGGTTCCACAATGTTGTATTGCTGATCAAGCAGATTATGATGATATGATGGTGATGCTACACCTATGTCATGGTTGGCATCCCAGTCACCCTTTATGAGTATTTATGTGATGTTCCGGAAGGACGCCTGGGACAGCGTTTTCCACCACCAAAACTGGGTGCCAGCAGAGTGACTGTTGTGTAAGAATGGTATCCGGACTCCAGGTCGACAACAAAAAGGTCGACACATCTTAGGTCGACGCCAATTGGTCGACACGCCTTAGGCCGACATGGACAAATGTCGACATGGAAAAAGGTCGACAAGAACAAGGTCGACATGGAAAAAGGTCGACATGAGTTTTTCACAATTTTTTCCTTTTTTGGAACCTTTTCATACTTAACGATCCACGTGGACTACGATTGGAACGGTATTCTGTGCCGAGCGAAGCGGAGCGGAGCGAAGGCACCATGCCCGAAGCCGCGAGCCATGCGAGGGGACGCGGTGCACTAATTGGGGTTCCCGGTCACTCTACGAAGAAAACGACACCAAAAAAAACATAAAAAGCTCATGTCGACCTTGTTCCTGTCGACCTTTTGTCCATGTCGACATAAGGTGTGTCGACCAATTGGCGTCGACCTAAGGTGTGTCGACCTTTTTGTTGTCGACCTGGAGTCCCAGACCCGTGAGACTAGTGCTGCACACTATCAGGCATCGGTGCACACAGGCCGCCCTGGCTGCACATTGTGGCCCACCTCCTTAGTAAGTGACATCCGTTTGGTGTTTACCTTTTTCGGTTCACTACCTGCATTATTAGTATTTTTGTGGAGTGTAGTTAGTAGCAGTTACACAGAGTGAAGGTAAATCAGGAAGGAACGCAGTGGTATAACAATGGATACTCAGGAAACAGGTTCACTGTAGGTTTAATAATGATTTCCTCCTGACTGCAGTACATGGTCTGTGCACCCTACCCGTCCTCTCCATAGTACCCTCTACCGTCTCTCCTCCTCCTTTGAACTATTGTTCTTAGTCTTTACATTCCCTAATTTATTTTCTCTCTCTCTGCTTCCTGACCTCCCCCTTCTTACTGCCAGTACCCCCTCCCTATCCACAATCCCCCATTTTTCCAGTCTCTTTTTCTAGTCGCATATGTTCCCTCCACTATCCCCCCTGCTCATTATCTGTATTCCTTCTCTATTCCCCTTTTCTGCTTTGCAGTTCCTATTTTATTCATCTCAAAAAAAGAAAGAAAAAAAATCATCTTCTTCCCATTGCTCCCTCTATTTCTTTCCTTCCTCGCTCTTCCTCTTCCCCCTCCCTTCTATTCCTCCCTTCCCCCGTTTTTTGCTCTCACATTTTTCTTCAGTTTTTTTTTTTAATTCAGCTATTCGGTAAATGAAAAAAGCAGTTGCCATGGAAACTATCAAACCACATGACCAGACGTATTAATGCTCTTTTTTTTGTATACTTGTCTGGAAAGAAAATGCAATTTCAGTTCTCAAATAAAAAGGCAGTCCCATTGATCAGACTGAAATATAAAACATTTTAACATATATATATATATATATATATATATATATATATACACACACAATATCAAAAGTATGAAAATATAAATTTTATATATATATATATAAAATACTTAGAAAGATGAAGACCCAGCGAGCGCACACATTAACAACAGTATGAAATTGATTAAGAGCCGTTACTTTTGTTAGGGGGGACATAGCTGGGTCCATTGATGCGGGGCAGCATAGTGAGCCAGAAGATCTGTTGCTGGGTCAGTCAGATCTATGCTATCTGTTGTTGTGCCAGATTGGATTCATGAGGTCATTTACTGGGCTAGACTGGGATCTATGCAATCTGTTACTGGCTCAGATTGGGATCTGTTAGTTGGCCAGACTGAGATTTATTTCCTCAGTTATTGGGTCAGACTAGGATCCATGAGATCTGTCACTGGGTTAGACTGGGATCAATTAAATCTTTTATTGGGCAAGACTGGGATTTATATGATCTATCACTGGGCTAGAATGGGATATGCTCCCTGGCCATATTGGAATCCATGCTATCTGTTACTGTGCCAGACAGGGTTCCATGCAATCTGTTACTGGGCCAGACTGGGATCCATTGGATCTCTTATTGGGCCAGGTTAGGATCCGTTCCTGGGCCAGACTGGGATCCGTTCCTGGACCAGGCAGGGTTCCATGATATCTGTTACTGGGCATGTCAAAGAAATCTATTGGATTTGTAATTCAGAAACAATTGCATTTCTTTCAAAGAAAGTAGAATGGATCGAGACAGGAAGCAAAGGGGCTGACATCAGTTTGTGTAACCTAAAATGCTTAAAAATTGTGCTGACCTTGCCCAGAAAGCAGGCTGCACTCGTATGTGCCCAGGCAGATGGTTGGAGGGGGAGGGAAGTAACATAGGCCGAGGGCATGTTAGCATTATTGCGCACAGGTGCAAAGAGACACATATATACGTCTATCCAAGCCATAGTATTTGTGGATACCTAAGTGCAGATGCAAATATACGATTATGATAATGATGAAAATACCCAGCACTAACGAACTACTTCTGTTTGGCTGATTGGTAGTTCTCCACTGGTGCTTATAGGTCTTTTCCTTCCTTGCTTGTACATGTTTTTTATTTTTTGTGTGTGCGTGTGTTTTTTATGTTTGTTTTTTGACAGGAGATGGAAAGTTGTATCTGTTTGATTATAGAGGCTTTTATCATGTTTCCGGGTCATACGGAAGAGCCAGGAAATATGTTACTGGGTTGTATTGGGGTCCACAGTAGATGTGGCTGGGCCAAACTGTGAGCCACGGGAAATGTTACTAGACCAATGGATATTAGTGGGATGACCTTGGAACTGTCTCTGAGACAAGGGGCTAGCCAGACTAGGATCAATATGGCTGGGCCACTCTGGGAGCAGAGTCTGTGTCTCTCTGTTATAATAAGAAGCACAGGGACAGTTACAGTGCCAGATTAGGGGCCTAATTCAGATCTGATCGTAGATGTGCTATATTTAGCACATCTACGATCAGGTTCACAGACATGAGGGGGGGGGGGGGGGAACCAAGCACAGGGCTTGTCCGCCCCGCATGTCTGGCTCTGCCTCCCCCCCCGCCCTTCTGCACAGGTACAAAAGCATTGCACGGCGTCAATGCTTTTGTACCTGGCTGGCAGGCCGCTACTCGCCGGGTGTCGCAGCGGCTGTGTGTGATGTTACGCAGCCTCCGTGGCCCACCCCCCCCAACCGTTGGGACATGCCTCCATTGTCCAGACCACACACCGCCAACGGCGTTCTAATGCCATTGGCACGCCCCCTCTCGCCCCGCGACTGCCTCTCCCTGTCAATCAGGCAGAGGCAATAGCAGCCCAGAGAAACTGATAGCATCTCACTGTGCTCCCAGGGTGCGCACGCCCAGTGCTGCCGCTGCATGTGCACACTCCACAAAGTAATTGAGACTGCGATCGCTGCCGCTGCAGCGATCCAGTCTGAATTACCCCCTAGGACCGTTCTCTGGGTCAGATGTGCACCTGAGACACTACTCCGGGAGAACACTGCTGTTACAGGGCTAACCTTGGTGCAGGGACTGCTACAGACTCTGCTGATGAGATGGACTGGGAGCCGGGAACGTATTTAAGGGACCAAGGGAGTTATTCAGGTTTGTTAGCAAAACCATGCTGCACTGCAGGTGGGGCAGTTGTAACATGTGCAGAGAGATACAGATTTGGGTGGGTTATATTGTTTCTGTGCAGGGTAAATACTGTCTGCTTTATTTTCACACTGCAATTTTCGATTTCAGTTTAAACACACCCCACCCAAATCTGAGGGTAAGATGTACTAAGCAGTGAAAAGAGTGGAGAAGTGAACCAGTGGAGAAGTTGCCCATGGCAACCAATCAGCATTGGCGTAATATTTATAATTTGCATGCTATAAAATTATACAGAGCAGCTGGTTGGTTGCCATAAATCTCTCTGCATATGTTACATCTGCCCCACCTGCAGTGAACATAGTTTTGCCCAATTGCTAACTTTTTTCTGTTTGCTAACAAACCTAAATAAGACCCCAAGTACATAGACCCCCAAATTTGTAGCTAGGACTGCTATCACACAAGCATACATACCGGCTATACTGCGGGGCTAGTGGAACTGGGGGATACAAGGAGTAAAGTTACCTTTAGTGTACCAGCACTTGGAAGGTGATATTGGGCCTAATTCAGATCTGATCGCAGCAGCAAATTTGTTAGCAGTTGGGCAAAACCATGTGCACTGCAGGGGTGGGGGGCAGATAAACATGTGCAGAGAGAGTTAGATTTGGGTGGGGTGTGTTTAATATGAAATCTAAATTGCAGTGTAAAAATAAAACAGCCAGTATTTACCCTGCACAGAAACAATATAACCCACCCAAATCTAATAGGCCCTACACACTCGTCGATCTGACTGAAAGATATGAACGATCTTGTTCATTAATGAACGAGATACCGTTCATATCTTTCAGTGTGGAGGCACCAGCGATGAACGATGCGCGGCCCCGCGCTCGTTCATCGCTAGTGCATGCAGGCCAATATGGACGATCTCGTCCATATTTGCCTGCACTTCTATGGAGCCGGGTGACAGGGGGAGTGAAGGAACTTCACTCCCCCCGTCACTGCAGCACCCCCCGCCGCCGCCGGGTCGCCCGTCGGTCGAATCCGCCGTCAGGCAGCTCAAATGTGTAGGGCCCTTAACTCTCTCTGTACATGTTATATCTGTCCCACTGAATTAGGACAGATATAACCATTGGAACTGGAAAAAGGTGCTACAAGAGCAGACTGTGAACCCTGAACTATTTCATTGGAGTAAAGTGCAGCAAAGCAAAGGATTTTTGCACATTCTCCTGTGCTGTATGTCTGGGGTCGGCTACTGTCAGTGAAAACTGCAAATCCCATGGAAGCCTGAGAAGGAGCCCCTCTCTCCCGCCTCTAACGCTGATTACTTGCCGCTTACACCCTGATTGGCTTTTTATGGCTAATTGCGGTACAGAAGAGTCTTTTTATGGCTTTAACTGTTCTAATGACAGCTAATGGATCTCCCAGCTTGCTGTGTAGAACACCGAGGGAGGGAGAGAGGCCGACATTGTGCCAGGACACAGATAAGAGGTGTATCAGTACTGTCCCTGCTCTTTCCCCTTTTGTACCACATTGGCTGGAAGTCCACCTGTGGTCACATTCCTGGACAGCTGGGTATCGGTGTAATATCTGGTCATTTGTTGTATTTAAAGTGATCCTTTTATCACATTATATAAAGTCGTGCAGAAAGCCATAAACTGGGATTAGGTTTATAGTCAGCTGCAAATGATTATAACAACCTTTTACTACATTTTTACAATGCTCTCCATTGAGCTGTCGTACTGTATATTGTTAGACCTCCCTTAAATACTCAATGGGTTAAGATTCATTTTAAAATATATGGGGGTTGATTTATCAAAACTTCTAAAAAGGAAAAATGGAGGAATTGCCCATAGCAACCAATCAGATTCAAGAAAATGACAGCTAGAATCTAATTGGTTGTTATGGGCAACCACTCCACTGCTGATGCAATACTGCCTCACAGCACTGAGGTCATAGGTTCCATCCCCACCATGGCCCTGTGTGGAGTTTGTGTGTGGGTTTCCTCAGGGTGCTCCTGTTTCCTTCCACAATCCAAAAATATACTGGCAGGTAAATTGGCTCCTGACAAAAGAAAAAAAAAAAGAACCCTAGTTTGTATGTGTGTTTAGTGCAGAATAATGGGCCAAGTGGTTCTCACTTGCCGTCAAATTATATGTTTCTACAGTACTGTGCAAAAGTTTTAGGCAGGTGTGGAAAAACCTCTCCAAAGTAAGAATGCGTTCAAAAGTAGAAGTGATAATAGTTTATTTTTTATCAATTAACAAAATGCAAAGTGAACAGAAGAGAAACCTAAATCAAATCAATGGGCAGTATTCAAATGATATATCACGCCTAATCTCCTTTCTAAAGTGATCCCCGATATCGCGCATGTCGCACCCATAGTAATCAGGTTTAGCTGCATAAAGGGTTAGGTCGCCTCGCTACCCCGGAGGTAGTGAGCTGAAATTATGATACCATGCCCGTCAGCAGAAACAGAACGTGTGTGGAAGGGGGCGGAAAGAGTTGAATACCACCCAATATTTGGTGTGACCACTCTTTGCCTTCAAAACAGCATCAATTCCTCTAGGTAAATTTGCACACAGTTTTTGAAGGAACTCGGCAGGGAGGTTATTCCAAACATCTTGCAGAACTAACCACAGAACTATCTTCAGTGTAAAGAAGGAGTCTTGGAAGAGATGGTATGGCTCCCACAGAGCCCTGATCTCAACATCATCTAGTCTGTCTGTGATTACATGAAAAGACAAAGCAAGCCTACATCCACAGAAGATCTGTGGTTAGTTCTCCAAGATGTTTGGAACAAGCTCCCTGCAGAGTTCCTTCAAAAACTGTGTGCAAGTGTACCTAGAAGAATTGATGCTGTGTTGAAGGCAAAGGGTGATCATCCAAAATATTGATTTGATGGCTTACGGTCATTTGGTCGACAAGAATTAGGTCGACCACTATTGGTCGACATACATTAAGTCGACATGGTCATTAGGTCAACCTGTACTAAGTCGACGTGGAAAAAGGTCGACTGAGTTTTTCACTTTTTAAATTTTTTTTTTACCTTTTTCTTACTTCACGATCCACATGGACTACATTTGGGAACGGTAACCAGTGCCGAGCGCAGTGGTAAAAAAAATCTCATGTCGACATTTACACATGTCGACCTAATGGCCATGTCGACCTAATGCATGTCGACCAATAGTGGTCGTCCTAATGACTGTCGACTTAAGTCTTGTCGACCAAATGACCCATACCCGATTTGATTTAGATTTCTCTTCTGTTCATTCACTTTGCATTTTGTTAATTGATAAAAATAAACTATTAACACTTCTATTTTGAAAGCATTCTTACTTTGCAGAATTTTTTCCACACCTGCCTAAAACTTTTGCACTGTACTGTATGTTTTACACAGATTATTCTGGACTGTTTCCTCTGTGTCGCACAACTCACTGTTGCCAACAACTTCCATATCAACTGGGTCTCCATGCCTTCTGGATCTACCTGGCTAGTCAACAGTGAGATCCTCCATGTCTATGAGTTAATTATGTATTGACTTTTAGGCACTTTCCATACCTTATTACTCAACAACCACTTATGTCAGTGGTTCCCAAACTGTGTGCCTAGGTACCCTGGGGTGCCGCAAGGCTTTTGCAGATGTGCCCTGTGTTGGTGGTCCAGGACCAAATCAAATTATTTATGGTCAAAGTGATAGACAAAACCAGTGCTAATTGCTGCCAATCCTAAAACATGTGGACAATCAGAAGCAAAACTGTACATCACTATATAACTGAACCCAAGGATGACAGGTTGGCAGAATTTACTTAAATTATTTATTTTCAAAATTTATCAATAAACTTTTATCCTAGGGGTACTGTGAAATAAATGCTGATACTCTAGGGCGCCGTGATTCAAAAAAGTTTGGAAACCACTGACTTATGTACTTATTTAGAGTTATGGCTCATTTTCTTGGAGAAGATTAGTGTACTATGACCCCCAATGGCCTCCAGCCAAGAAGACCCGCCTCCTTACTGATCTCCTCTACTCATTTAGTGCTTCATCTCTTAGTTTGGTGGATCACCTGGACTTGGTAAGACTTGTTTGTATGACCAAAAGTGAAGTAGTCCCCTATAATTATTTGGTGTACTCTTTTCCTGCTACACATTTATCTCCGTTTCCACCTCTAATCAGCCTCAAACCTTCTCAGTTTTGGGACTCAATCATGTTTCTCGTCTCAGACTATGAGGTTCCTATGAAGAAGGAGAGTAGTTTGCCAGAGGGGCCCGTCTTAGAAGCCTTATTATGTGCGGAAACTGTGGACAAGAAACTGGAACTGAAGGAGGAAGAGATAGTCAGTGACTGTCAGGTGAGTGGGTGTGTTGATCATTATTCTATAGGTCTTCATTTTCTAACATAGGGCCTGATTCAGGGGTGAATGCAGTGCTGATATTTTCACAGTTGGCCGATGTTTTATTGTACTGCAGATGGTCGCACTGCGTATGTGCTGTGATGGCAGATCTAGTGTGGATTAGGACGCAGAGTGATTAACACACAATGGGGGGTAATTCCAAGTTGATCGCAGCAGGATTTTTGTTAGCAATTGGGCAAAACCATGTGCACTGCAGGGGAGGCAGATATAACATGTGCAGAGAGAGTTAGATTTGGGTGTGGTGTGTTCAATCTGCAATTTAAATTGCAGTGTAATAATAAAGCAGCCAGTATTTACCCTGCACAGAAATAAAATAACCCACCCAAATCTAACTCTTTCTGCACATGTTATATCTGCCTCCCATGCAATGCACATGGTTTTGCCCAATTGCTATCAAAAATCCTGGATCAACTTGGAATTACCCCCATTGACCTTTGTGGGAGGTAACGGGGTGGCTACTAAAATGCAGGCGTGTTGCGACTGTTTTGGTGGCATCTCATAGCCAGCAACTGTGCCCGAAGACGCAGCGTCAGATCACAAAGCCTAAGCTTACTCAGAATAGCCACTACTGCCTGCTTGCAAGGTCAGTGAATCTGCATAGGGAGACGTAGACACTGGCCTTGCCAATTCCAGAAAATGGGGCTGACATGCCCCTGTTTTATGGAAATGCAGGCAGTGCAGTTCCAGACCCTCAATCATGCTGCGACATTGGGGATACTGCGTGTGATTTCACAGAAGGAGACCTACATATGCACAGATCTTTACGCATCGGAGATGTACCTAGACCATTGGTTTTACATGCATCTCTAAACCATAAGACAGTGGCATTAGCATACCTTCTCAGATCTGGTGCATACAAAGACACAGCAATGACTGGCATTGCATCCACCTCTAAATCAGGTCTGTAGATCCTATT
The DNA here is from genome assembly GCF_028390025.1 of Pseudophryne corroboree. NCBI lineage: Eukaryota > Metazoa > Chordata > Amphibia > Anura > Myobatrachidae > Pseudophryne > Pseudophryne corroboree. The sequence goes on from NC_086451.1 coordinate 385,436,373, forward strand.
AGCAGAAATAAGCCAGAAGCTAGTGTGCATTTCTAACACATATCCTATATATATTGTTCATCAACCTGTTTAATCCACTCCTGTGTTTTTCCATCTGTGGTTTCGATTCAATTGTGATGCCCGTGATGTGCCATTGCAACCGAGGGAAAAAGGCCTGCAACAGCGGGATACGGTCGTTAGGTCGACACAGCTTAGGTCGACAGTCATTAGGTTGACCACTGAAGGTCGACATACATTAGGTGGACATGGTTAATAGGTCGACATGGACATTAGGTCGACATTTACTAAGTTGACAGGTCAGAAGGTCGACATGAGTTTTTCTCACATTGTTTTTAATTTTTTGGATTTTTCGATGCTTGACGATCCACGTGGACTACGATTGGAATGGTAACCTGTGGCGAGCGAAGAAAGGCACCTTGTTCGAAGCGCGAGCCATGCGAGGGGACACGGTGCACTAATTGGGGTTCCCCATCACTTTACGAAGAAAACGACACCAAAAAAAGTCCAAAATCTCATGTCGACCTTTTCACCTGTCGACCTAATTCCCATGTCGACCTAGTGCATGTCGACCTTCAGTGGTCATCCTAATGACTGTTGACCTAAGTTGAGTCGACCCAACGACCCATACCCGCAACAGCATATCAGATCGCCCCCATAGTCGTTGCTACCTGATTCTGCCACTTACTCGTGGGACTTTCCAAGATTACCTGCAATTGAATCGATCCCATGTATTGATACATGGACGATCTGTCCATGTATTCAGCAACAAAACCCGTTAGCTGGTGGCACGCTTTGTACTTAACATTATGATCACCTTCTACTCATACAGTATAAACGCTTTCTTTCAATTTATGTGTCCCATGTTGTGCTGAATCCAAGAAAAGTCATCTTGATGGCAAGACCCATTTATGACTCTACTTGTGACCCATAGAGATATGGAAATGCTATTTCCAACTACTTGTGTCATGTCCTATCAGTATTCTACATCTAAACTGTCCTCAATCTTGGTTCTTTTTCCATCCATTTGTCCAACATGAATCATTCTCCATCTATGGACATGTACAGTGAATTTTGTGGAAGGGAAATTTTAAGTTTGGTTCCCATGTTTCCAGAAGACACAGGTGGGAGATGTCCCACATGAACTGGAGGGTGAAGACCTGGAGGATGACACCCCAAAACGCAAGAACAGAGCAAAAGGAAAGGTGGGCAACCCAGTTATAGTAGTGACAGGAAAATGGGAAGAGTTGTACAGTGAGTGAGACCAAGAAAAGGTACTTGGGTTGAGAGGTAGGAAAATAGACTGAAAAGTGACTTGGAAGACATGGGATATGTGGTTAAAGATAAGAAAGCAGGTACTTGGGAGAAATTTTAAAGTGGGTGTCGAGTAGATGAGCCCGTAAAGAGACAAGATAATGGTGGATCTGGCTGGGCACCATTTATGTAACCATTGTCCTAGACCTAATTAGCTGCAATTGCAGAATAAATTGGCCCAATCTTAAGGATGTACATTGGGACTAATGGTAAATGCAGTCAGACAATGACCATACACAAAATCAAATGAGGTCATGCTTCAGCCGACCAATGTCTCAAAGATCCCCATCAGTGTTGATTAGAGTCAGCAGTTGTGTGGGGACCATTATAATGAGTTGAACAGTGCAGGTCAGTGAGGAAGAAGGGAAGGGGTCGATGAGACAATAATAAGTATTTATCTTCCTTAGGCCTGTGGAATTGGTGGCATGAAAAAGAGACAAGATCCTTCAACCTTAGAAGACCGAGACAAACCCTATGTGTGTGACAGTAAGTGGCACCCTAATATTGTACATGTAGAGCCACCCGTATGGGAGCAGTAGCATATATGAATACATATAATGTATTCATTGGGCGGTATTTAAATGATATATCACGCCCAATCTCCTTTCTAAAGTGATCCCCGTTATCGCGCATATTGCGCCCATAGTAATCAGGTTTAGCTGCGTAAAGGGTTGGGCGCCCTCGCTATCCCGGGGGTAGCGGGCTGAAATTATTATACCACACCCATCAGCAGAAACAGAACGGGTGTGGAAGGGGGTGAAAAGAATAGAATACCGCCCATTGTCGACACGTTTGTTATATATCACTTATATACAGTGAAATTATTTGTAATTGAAATGCAAAAGCTCAGAGCACTAGTGTCTGTACTGACCCTGGTGTGTGTATTATTGGTTATATGTGAATGTTGTATCTCCCTTATCGGATTGTTTGTATACATGACATGGGGTTGTACTATACAATACCTGTGAATGTCTGTATCATTGTATCTGTACTGGGTCTGGGCTGTGTGTATGTATACATGTAATGGTGTAGTAGTGTCTGTGCTGGACAGGGGCTGTGTGTATACATGTAATGGTGTAGTAGTGTCTGTACTGGACCTGGGCTGTGTGTATACATGTAATGGTGTAGTAGTGTCTGTGCTGGACCTGGGCTGTGTGTATACATGTAATGGTGTAGTAGTGTCTGTACTGGACCTGGGCTGTGTGTATACATGTAATGGTGTAGTCGTGCCTGTGCTGGACCTGGGCTGTGTGTATACATGTAATGGTGTAGTAGTGTCTGTGCTGGACATGGGCTGTGTGTATACATGTAATGGTGTAGTAGTGTCTGTACTGGATCTGGGCTGTGTGTATACATGTAATGGTGTACTAGTGCCTGTGCTGGACCTGGGCTGTGTGTATACATGTAATGGTGTAGTAGTGCCTGTGCTGGACCTGGGCTGTGTGTATACATGTAATGGTGTAGTAGTGTCTGTGCTGGACCTGGGCTGTGTGTATACATGTAATGGTGTAGTAGTGTCTGTACTGGACCTGGGCTGTGTGTATACATGTAATGGTGTAGTAGTGTCTGTGCTGGACCTGGGCTGTGTGTATACATGTAATGCTGTAGTAGTGTCTGTGCTGGACCTGGGCTGTGTGTATACATGTCACGGTGTAGTAGTGCCTGTGCTGGACCTGGGCTGTGTGTATACATGTAATGGTGTAGTAGTGCCTGTGCTGGACCTGGGCTGTGTGTATACATGTAATGGTGTAGTAGTGTCTGTACTGGACCTGGGCTGTGTGTATACATGTCATGGTGTAGTAGTGTCTGTGCTGGACCTGGGCTGTGTGTATACATGTAATGGTGTAGTAGTGCCTGTGCTGGACCTGGACTGGGTGTATACATGTAATGGTGTAGTAGTGTCTGTGCTGGACCTGGGCTGTGTGTATACATGTAATGGTGTAGAAGTATCTGTGCTGGACCTGGGCTGTGTGTATACATGTGATGGTGTAGTAGTGTCTGTGCTGGACATGAGCTGTGTGTATACATGTAATGGTGTAGTAGTGCCTGTGCTGGACCTGGGCTGTGTGTATACATGTAATGGTGTAGTAGTGTCTGTGATGGACCTGGGCTGTGTGTATACATGTAATGGTGTAGTAGTGCCTGTGCTGGACCTGGGCTGTGTGTATACATGTAATGGTGTAGTAGTGCCTGTGCTGGACCTGGGCTGTGTGTATACATGTAATGGTGTAGTAGTGCCTGCACTGGACCTGGGCTGTGTGTATACATGTAATGGTGTAGTCGTGCCTGTGCTGGACCTGGGCTGTGTGTATACATGTAATGGTGTAGTCGTGCCTGTGCTGGACCTGGGCTGTGTGTATACATGTAATAGTGTAGTAGTGTCTGGGCTGGACCTGGGCTGTGTGTATACATGTAATGGTGTAGTAGTGTCTGTGCTGGAGCTGGGCTGTGTGTATACATGTAATGGTGTAGTAGTGTCTGTGCTGGACCTGGGCTGTGTGTATACATGTAATAGTGTAGTAGTGTCTGGGCTGGACCTGGGCTGTGTGTATACATGTCATGGTGTAGAAGTGTCTGTGCTGGACCTGGGCTGTGTGTATACATGTAATGGTGTAGTAGTGTCTGTACTGGACCTGGGCTGTGTGTATACATGTAATGGTGTAGTAGTGCCTGTACTGGACCTGGGCTGTGTGTATACATGTAATGGTGTAGTAGTGCCTGTGCTGGACCTGGGCTGTGTGTATACATGTAATGGTGTAGTAGTGTCTGTACTGGACCTGGGCTGTGTGTATACATGTAATGGTGTAGTAGTGCCTGTGCTGGACCTGGGCTGTGTGTATATATGTAATGGTGTAGTAGTGTCTGTGCTGGACCTGGGCTGTGTGTATACATGTAATGGTGTAGAAGTGTCTGTGCTAGACCTGGGCTGTGTGTATACATGTAATGGTGTAGTAGTGTCTGTGCTGTACCTGGGCTGTGTGTATACATGTCATGGTGTAGTAGTGTCTGTGCTGGACCTGGGCTGTGTGTATACATGTAATAGTGTAGTAGTGTCTGGGCTGGACCTGGGCTGTGTGTATACATGTAATGGTGTAGTAGTGTCTGTACTGGACCTGGGCTGTGTGTATACATGTAATGGTGTAGTAGTGTCTGTGCTGGACCTGGGCTGTGTGTATACATGTAATAGTGTAGTAGTGTCTGGGCTGGACCTGGGCTGTGTGTATACATGTCATGGTGTAGAAGTGTCTGTGCTGGACCTGGGCTGTGTGTATACATGTAATGGTGTAGTAGTGTCTGTACTGGACCTGGGCTGTGTGTATACATGTAATGGTGTAGTAGTGTCTGTGCTGGACCTGGGCTGTGTGTATACATGTCACGGTGTAGTAGTGTCTGTGCTGGACATGGGCTGTGTGTATACATGTAATGGTGTAGTAGTGTCTGTGATGGACCTGGGCTGTGTGTATACATGTAATGGTGTAGTAGTGCCTGTGCTGGACCTGGGCTGTGTGTATACATGTAATGGTGTAGTAGTGCCTCTGCTGGACCTGGGCTGTGTGTATACATGTAATGGTGTAGTAGTGTCTGTACTGGACCTGGGCTGTGTGTATACATGTAATGGTGTAGTCGTGCCTGTGCTGGACCTGGGCTGTGTGTATACATGTAATGGTGTAGTAGTGTCTGTGCTGGACCTGGGCTGTGTGTATACATGTAATGGTGTAGTCGTGCCTGTGCTGGACCTGGGCTGTGTGTATACATGTCACGATGTAGTAGTGTCTGTGCTGGACCTGGGCTGTGTGTATACATGTAATGGTGTAGTCGTGCCTGTGCTGGACCTGGGCTGTGTGTATACATGTCACGGTGTAGTAGTGTCTGGGCTGGACCTGGGCTGTGTGTATACATGTAATGGTGTAGTAGTGTCTGTACTGGACCTGGGCTGTGTGTATACATGTAATGGTGTAGTCGTGTCTGTGCTGGACCTGGGCTGTGTGTATACATGTAATGGTGTAGTCGTGCCTGTGCTGGACCTGGGCTGTGTGTATACATGTAATGGTGTAGTAGTGTCTGTGCTGGACCTGGGCTGTGTGTATACATGTAATGGTGTAGTAGTGTCTGTACTGGACCTGGGCTGTGTGTATACATGTCACGGTGTAGTAGTGCCTGTGCTGGACCTGGGCTGTGTGTATACATGTAATGGTGTAGTAGTGCCTGTGCTGGACATGGGCTGTGTGTATACATGTAATGGTGTAGTAGTGCCTGTGCTGGACCTGGGCTGTGTGTATACATGTAATGGTGTAGTAGTACCTGTGCTGGACCTGGGCTGTGTGTATACATGTAATGGTGTAGTAGTGTCTGTGCTGGACCTGGGTTGTGTGTATACATGTAATGGTGTAGTAGTGTCTGTGCTGGACCTGGGCTGTGTGTATACATGTAATGCTGTAGTAGTGTCTGGGCTGGACCTGGGCTGTGTGTATACATGTAATGGTGTAGTAGTGTCTGTGCCTGGACATGGGCTGTGTGTATACATGTAATGGTGTAGTAGTGTCTGTGCTGGACCTGGGCTGTGTCTATACATGTCACGGTGTAGTAGTGTCTGTACTGGACCTGGGCTGTGTGTATACATGTAATGGTGTAGTCGTGCCTGTGCTGGACCTGGGCTGTGTGTATACATGTAATGGTGTAGTAGTGTCTGTGCTGGACCTGGGCTGTGTGTATACATGTAGTAGTGTCTGTACTGGACCTGGGCTGTGTGTATACATGTCACGGTGTAGTAGTGTCTGTACTGGACCTGGGCTGTGTGTATACATGTAATGGTGTAGTAGTGTCTGTGCTGGACCTGCGCTGTGTGTATACATGTAATGGTGTAGTAGTGCCTGTGCTGGACCTGGGCTGTGTGTATACATGTTATGGTGTAGTAGTACCTGTGCTGGACCTGGGCTGTGTGTATACATGTAATGGTGTAGTAGTGTCTGTGCTGGACCTGGGCTGTGTGTATACATGTAATGGTGTAGAAATGTCTGTGCTGGGCCTGGGCTGCGTGTATACATGTAATGGTGTAGTAGTGTCTGTGCTGGACCTGGGCTGCGTGTATACATGTAATGGTGTAGTAGTGTCTGTGCTGGACCAGGGCTGTGTGTATAGAGGTTATGGTGTGGTAGTGCCTGTGCTGTACCTGGGCTGTGTGTATACATGTCACGGTGTAGTAGTGTCTGTACTGGACCTGGGCTGTGTGTATACATGTAATGGTGTAGTAGTATCTGTGCTGGACCTGGGCTGTGTGTATACATGTTATGGTGTAGTAGTGTCTGTGCTGGACCTGGGCTGTGTGTATACATGTGATGGTGTAGTAGTGTCTGTACTGGACCTGGGCTGTGTGTATACATGTAATGGTGTAGTAGTGCCTGGGCTGGACCTGGGCTGTGTGTATACATGTAATGGTGTAGTAGTGCCTGTGCTGGACCTGGGCTGTGTGTATACATGTAATGGTGTAGTAGTGCCTGGGCTGGACCTGGGCTGTGTGTATACATGTAATGGTGTAGTAGTGCCTGTGCTGGACCTGGGCTGTGTGTATACATGTAATGGTGTAGTAGTGTCTGTGCTGGACCTGGGCTGTGTGTATACATGTAATGGTGTAGTAGTGTCTGTACTGGACCTGGGCTGTGTGTATACATGTCACGGTGTAGTAGTGTCTGTACTGGACCTGGGCTGTGTGTATACATGTAATGGTGTAGTAGTGTCTGCTGGACCTGGGCTGTGTGTATACATGTAATGCTGTAGTAGTGTCTGGGCTGGACCTGGGCTGTGTGTATACATGTAATGGTGTAGTAGTGTCTGTGCCTGGACATGGGCTGTGTGTATACATGTAATGGTGTAGTAGTGTCTGTGCTGGACCTGGGCTGTGTCTATACATGTCACGGTGTAGTAGTGTCTGTACTGGACCTGGGCTGTGTGTATACATGTAATGGTGTAGTCGTGCCTGTGCTGGACCTGGGCTGTGTGTATACATGTAATGGTGTAGTAGTGTCTGTGCTGGACCTGGGCTGTGTGTATACATGTAGTAGTGTCTGTACTGGACCTGGGCTGTGTGTATACATGTCACGGTGTAGTAGTGTCTGTACTGGACCTGGGCTGTGTGTATACATGTAATGGTGTAGTAGTGTCTGTGCTGGACCTGCGCTGTGTGTATACATGTAATGGTGTAGTAGTGCCTGTGCTGGACCTGGGCTGTGTGTATACATGTTATGGTGTAGTAGTACCTGTGCTGGACCTGGGCTGTGTGTATACATGTAATGGTGTAGTAGTGTCTGTGCTGGACCTGGGCTGTGTGTATACATGTAATGGTGTAGAAATGTCTGTGCTGGGCCTGGGCTGCGTGTATACATGTAATGGTGTAGTAGTGTCTGTGCTGGACCTGGGCTGCGTGTATACATGTAATGGTGTAGTAGTGTCTGTGCTGGACCAGGGCTGTGTGTATAGAGGTTATGGTGTGGTAGTGCCTGTGCTGTACCTGGGCTGTGTGTATACATGTCACGGTGTAGTAGTGTCTGTACTGGACCTGGGCTGTGTGTATACATGTAATGGTGTAGTAGTGTCTGTGCTGGACCTGGGCTGTGTGTATACATGTTATGGTGTAGTAGTGTCTGTGCTGGACCTGGGCTGTGTGTATACATGTAATGGTGTAGTAGTGTCTGTACTGGACCTGGGCTGTGTGTATACATGTAATGGTGTAGTAGTGCCTGGGCTGGACCTGGGCTGTGTGTATACATGTAATGGTGTAGTAGTGCCTGTGCTGGACCTGGGCTGTGTGTATACATGTAATGGTGTAGTAGTGCCTGGGCTGGACCTGGGCTGTGTGTATACATGTAATGGTGTAGTAGTGCCTGTGCTGGATCTGGGCTGTGTGTATACATGTAATGGTGTAGTAGTGTCTGTGCTGGACCTGGGCTGTGTGTATACATGTAATGGTGTAGTAGTGTCTGTACTGGACCTGGGCTGTGTGTATACATGTCACGGTGTAGTAGTGTCTGTACTGGACCTGGGCTGTGTGTATACATGTAATGGTGTAGTAGTGTCTGTGCTGGACCTGGGCTGTGTGTATACATGTTATGGTGTAGTAGTGTCTGTGCTGGACCTGGGCTGTGTGTATACATGTAATGGTGTAGTAGTGTCTGTGCTGGACCTGGGCTGTGTGTATACATGTAATGGTGTAGTAGTGTCTGTGCTGGACCTGGGCTGTGTGTATACATGTGATGGTGTAGTAGTAGTGTCTGTACTGGACCTGGGCTGTGTGTATACATGTAATGGTGTAGTAGTGCCTGGGCTGGACCTGGGCTGTGTGTATACATGTAATGGTGTAGTAGTGCCTGTGCTGGACCTGGGCTGTGTGTATACATGTAATGGTGTAGTAGTGTCTGTGCTGGACCTGGGCTGTGTGTATACATGTAATGGTGTAGTAGTGTCTGTGCCGGACCTGGGCTGTGTGTATACATGTGATGGTGTAGTAGTGTCTGTACTGGACCTGGGCTGTGTGTATACATGTAATGGTGTAGTAGTGTCTGTGCTGGACCTGGGCTGTGTGTATACATGTAATGGTGTAGAAGTGTCTGTGCTGGACCTGGGCTGTGTGTATACATGTAATGGTGTAGTAGTGTCTGGGCTGGACCTGGGCTGTGTGTATACATGTAATGGTGTAGTCGTGTTTGTGCTGGACCTGGGCTGTGTGTATACATGTAATGGTGTAGTCGTGTTTGTGCTGGACCTGGGCTGTGTGTATACATGTAATGGTGTAGTAGTGTCTGTGCTGGACCTGGGCTGTGTGTATACATGTAATGCTGTAGTAGTGTCTGGGCTGGACCTGGGCTGTGTGTATACATGTAATGGTGTAGTAGTGTCTGTGCTGGACCTGGGCTGTGTGTATACATGTAATGGTGTAGTAGTGTTTGTGCTGGACCTGGGCTGTGTGTATACATGTAATGGTGTAGTAGTGTCTGTACTGGACCTGGGCTGTGTGTATACATGTAATGCTGTAGTAGTGTCTGTGCTGGACCTGGGCTGTGTGTATACATGTAATGGTGTAGTAGTGTCTGTGCTGGACCTGGGCTGTGTGTATACATGTCACGGTGTAGTAGTGTCTGTACTGGACCTGGGCTGTGTGTATACATGTAATGGTGTAGTAGTGTCTGTACTGGACCTGGGCTGTGTGTATACATGTAATGGTGTAGTCGTGTTTGTGCTGGACCTGGGCTGTGTGTATATATGTAATGGTGTAGTAGTGTCTGTGCTGGACCTGGGCTGTGTGTATACATGTAATGGTGTAGTAGTGTTTGTGCTGGACCTGGGCTGTGTGTATACATGTAATGGTGTAGTAGTGTCTGTGCTGGACCTGGGCTGTGTGTATACATGTAATGGTGTAGTAGTGTCTGTGCTGGACCTGGGCTGTGTGTATACATGTCATGGTGTAGTAGTGTCTGTACTGGAACTGGGCTGTGTGTATACATGTAATGGTGTAGTCGTGCCTGTGCTGGGCCTGGGCTGTGTGTATACATGTCACGGTGTAGTAGTGTCTGTGCTGGACATGGGCTGTGTGTATACATGTAATGGTGTAGTAGTGTCTGTGCTGGACCTGGACTGTGTGTATACATGTAATGGTGTAGTAGTGTCTGTGCTGGACCTGGGCTGTGTGTATACATGTAATGGTGTAGTAGTGTCTGTGCTGTACCTGGGCTGTGTGTATACATGTCACGGTGTAGTAGTGTCTGTGCTGGACCTGGGCTGTGTGTATACATGTCTCGGTGTAGTAGTGTCTGTGCTGGACCTGGGATGTGTGTATACATGTCACGGTGTAGTAGTGTCTGTGCTGGACCTGAGCTGTGTGTATTTATGTGACGGTGTAGTAGTGTCTGTGCTGGACCTGGGCTGTGTGTATACATGTCACGGTGTAGTAGTGTCTGTGCTGGACCTGGGCTGTGTGTATACATGTCTCGGTGTAGTAGTGTCTGTGCTGGACCTGGGATGTGTGTATACATGTCACGGTGTAGTAGTGTCTGTGCTGGACCTGAGCTGTGTGTATTTATGTGACGGTGTAGTAGTGTCTGTGCTGGACCTGGGCTGTGTGTATACATGTCACGGTGTAGTAGTGTCTGTGCTGTACCTGGGCTGTGTGTATACATGTAATGGTGTAGAAGTGTCTGTGCTGGACCTGGGCTGTGTGTATACATGTAATGGTGTAGTACTGTCTGTGCTGGACCTGGGCTGTGTGTATACATGTAATGGTGTAGTAGTGTCTGTGCTGGACCTGGGCTGTGTGTATACATGTAATGGTGTAGTAGTGTCTGTGCTGGACCTGGGCTGTGTGTATACATGTCACGGTGTAGTAGTGTCTGTGCTGGACCTGGGCTGTGTGTATACATGTAATGGTGTAGAAGTGTCTGTGCTGGACCTGGGCTGTGTGTATACATGTAATGGTGTAGTAGTGTCTGTGCTGGACCTGGGCTGTGTGTATACATGTAATGGTGTAGTAGTGTCTGTGCTGGACCTGGGCTGTGTGTATACATGTCACGGTGTAGTAGTGTCTGTGCTGGACCTGGGCTGTGTGTATACATGTCACGGTGTAGTAGTGTCTGTGCTGAACCTGAGCTGTGTGTATACATGTGACGGTGTAGTAGTGTCTGTGCTGGACCTGGGCTGTGTGTATAGAGGTTATGGTGTAGTAGTGTCTGTGCTGGACCTGGGCTGTGTGTATACATGTAATGGTGTAGAAGTGTCTGTGCTGGACCTGGGCTGTATGTATACATGTAATGGTGTAGTAGTGTCTGTGCTGGACCTGGGCTGTGTGTATACATGTAATGGTGTAGAAATGTCTGTACTGGACCTGGGCTGTGTGTATACATGTAATGGTGTAGTAGTGTCTGTACTGGATCTGGGCTGTATGTATACATGTAATGGTGTAGTAGTGTCTGTGCTGGACCTGGGCTGTGTGTATACATGTAATGGTGTAGTAGTGTCTGTACTGGACCTGGGCTGTGTGTATACATGTAATGGTGTAGTAGTGTCTGTACTGGACCTGGGCTGTGTGTATACATGTAATGGTGTAGTAGTGTCTGTGCTGTACCTGGGCTGTGTGTATACATGTGATGGTGTAGTAGTGTCTGTGCTGGACCTGGGCTGTGTGTATACATGTCACGGTGTAGTAGTGTCTGTGCTGGACCTGGGCTGTGTGTATAGAGGTTATGGTGTAGTAGTGTCTGTGCTGGACCTGGGCTGTGTGTATACATGTGACGGTGTAGTAGTGTCTGTGCTGGACCTGGGCTGTGTGTATACATGTCACGGTGTAGTAGTGTCTGTGCTGGACCTGGGCTGTGTGTATACATGTAATGGTGTAGTAGTGTCTGTGCTGGACCTGGGCTGTGTGTATACATGTCACGGTGTAGTAGTGTCTGTGCTGGACCTGGGCTGTGTGTATACATGTAATGGTGTAGTAGTGCTTGTGCTGGACCTGGGCTGTGTGTATACATGTCACGGTGTAGTAGTGTCTGTGCTGGACCTGGGCTGTGTGTATACATGTAATGGTGTAGTAGTGTCTGTGCTGGACATGGGCTGTGTGTATACATGTCATGGTGTAGTAGTGTCTGTGCTGGACCTGGGATGTGTGTATAGAGGTTATGGTGTAGTAGTGTCTGTACTGGACCTGGGCTGTGTGTATACATGTAATGGTGTAGTAGTGTCTGTGCTGGACCTGGGCTGTGTGTATACATGTGATGGTGTAGTAGTGTCTGTGCTGGACCTGGGATGTGTGTATAGAGGTTATGGTGTAGTAGTGTCTGTACTGGACCTGGGCTGTGTATATAGATGTTATGGTGTAGTAGGTTCTGTAACAATATTTCCTCTGTAGTCTGTGGGAAGAGATACAAGAATCGGCCCGGCCTCAGCTACCACTACACCCATACTCACCTGGCTGAAGAAGAGGGTGAAGAGAATGCAGAGAGATATCTTATCCCTTTTCACCGGAAAAATAACCACAAACGTGAGTAGCACAGGTTTCCTGTATATTATGAGGTAGTGGGAAATTGTTTCAATCTCTATACAACAATTGGGTAAATGTATTATACCCGCACTTCTTTACTCCAGCGAAGCAGGAAGCAGCAGCGCCGAGATGTATTAACATTTCAGATGCTGAAGTGGGGGAGTAAAACCTCCCACCTCCGGTGATCCCTGTCAGTCCCCCAACACGGCATGAGTCTAGTGCTGATGTGCTGTGTCTCTCCTCCAGCCATCTGACTGGGCATTCTCAAGATCTCGCCACTCTCGCAAAATCTCCTGTGCAGCCCGAATCCGGCAGCTGCCACAGCCAGGGACAGAGCTGTCACTGCTGTGGTGTATGGGCAATAAAACCTGCAGCTGTCAAAATCGATAGTTGCAGGTGTCGGAGCAATCAGTGCTACTTCCCCCCCATATCGGAGGATCATGCATCTACCCCAATGTGCATTGGAGGGGCATTTCCAGTGTCTATAGGGCATTGTGTATTAGGGGGCATTTCCAGTGTCTATAGGGCATTGTGTATTAGGGGGCATTTCCAGTGTCTATAGGGCATTGTGTATTAGGGGGTATTTCCAGTGTCTATAGGACTTTGTGCATTAGGGGGCATTTCCAGTGTCTATAGGGCATTGTGTATTAGGGGGTATTTCCAGTGTCTATAGGGCACTGTGTATTAGGGGGCATTTCCAGTGTCTATAGGGCATTGTGTATTAGGGGGTATTTCCAGTGTCTATAGGACTTTGTGCATTAGGGGGCATTTCCAGTGTCTATAGGGCATTGTGTATTAGGGGGTATTTCCAGTGTCTATAGGGCACTGTGTATTAGGGGGCATTTCCAGTGTCTATAGGGCATTGTGTATTAGGGGGCATTTCCAGTGTCTATAGGGCACTGTGTATTAGCGGGCATTTCCAGTGTCTATAGGACTTTGTGTATTAGGGGGCATTTCCAGTGTCTATAGGGCATTGTGTATTAGGGGGCATTTCCATTGTCTATAGGGCACTGTGTATTAGGGGGCATTTCCAGTGTCTATATGGCATTGTGTATTAGGGGTCATTTCCAGTGTCTATAGGGCACTGTGTATTAGCGGGCATTTCCAGTGTCTATAGGGCGTTGCATATTAGGGGGCATTTCCAGTGTCTATAGGGCACTGTGTATTAGGGGGCATTTCCAGTGTCTATATGGCATTGCATATTAGGGGGGCATTTCCAGTGTCTATAGGGTACTCTGTATTTGGGTGTTCAGGTCTCTTAGTAGCACCATAGAGACCTGAACACCCAAATACACAGTGCCCAATAGACACTGGAAATGCCGCCTAATACACAGTGCTTTATAGACTCTGGACCTGTGGGGCATTTCCAGTGTATATAGAACACAGTCTAGTAGAGAGAGTTAGATTGGGGTGGGTTATATTGTTTCTGTGCAGGGTAAATACTGGCTGCTTAATATCTACACTGCAATTTAGATTTCAGTTTGAACACACCCCACCCAAATCTAACTCTCTCTGCACATGTTACATCTACCCCCCCTGCAGTGCACGTGGTTTTGCCCAATTGCTAACGTTTTTGGTTTGCTAACAAACCTGAATAAAGCCCTGTATTTTCTGAACTCGCACCTAGGCCCTCATTCAGGTTGAATCGCAACTAACGATCCAACAGCAAACACTGCTAAGATGATGCGGTCGCATGCGCAGGGCCCCTCAGTAAATGCGAATGCCTCTGCCTGTCAATCAGGCAGAGGCGTTCGCGGGGCTGGAGGGGGCAGCAACACTCCATTTCCTAGACGGAGAGTTGCGGGGGCTGTGTCAGGGAAACTGAAGTGGCGGCAGACGAATGGGGGGGGGGGGGGGTCGTGGGCGTGATCGGGGCAGCTGCGTGACGTCAACACAGCCGCTCTGATCACAAAGATGGCGGCGGGTCTCCTGCAGTTGCAGCCAGGCTGCTCCCACAGGAGGCTTCCCTACTTTCTGCTATCAGGCTGAAATTGCGGTTCGACCGCAGTGTCAGCGTGGTCACAGAGCGAAGTGACGGTCAGCATGCTGGGCGGCCTTGTCCTGCGATGGGCGGCCCCCAGCAGGCAAACAAAAGGATTGCAAATTCTGCTAATAAAAAGTGCGCTCCTGTTTCTGGCTTACCTTCCAATAGAGAGAACGAAGCAGACACCAAATGTGCAGCAACCCTAGGCCAAGTCAGGTGACAGTATTAGTACATTGGGGGATATCATATTAGCCCCTTCATTTTTCGGATGGAAAAAACGGACCATTTAGCCCAATGGGGCGTATCGTTTTATTCTATTAAAGCCCATTTTTCCTAGTTGAAAAAATCCTGTTTGCGGGTGATAATACATGGGATTCGAGATAAGTTCCCCCGATAAGTGGCGGCAATGGGGGTCAGCACACCGGCAATTGGGTAATAGGATAGAAAATCTGTTACCGCTGTTTGAGGGCCCTAACCTGGATTTTAGAATGGTTTAGCCGCTTTGTACGGCGATGCGCACATGATGCCCCCAACAAGGGGGAACAATTGAATAGCTCCGGTGGGTGCCCATTATGTTTGGGCGCAAACAAAACAATTGAATCACCCCCAAAGTGGCTGTAGCTGCAAGCAGCCACGGAAGCCATATTTACTATCTTATGTTAAAGCGGGTATTCATAGATATAGATTTGGGTGGGGTGTGTACAAACTCAAATCTACAGTAATTGCAGTGTAAGAATACAGCTGTTCAGCATTTCCGGGCTACAAGCTTAAGACGCCAGTACTTACCTTAGGATGCAAAACCAGTGTCCAAGTGCACAGTTACCTGCTTTGCTCACACATCATAATCAGCCTCTATGAGGAGAGCAGATTAATGTCTATAGAACGCTGTGTATTAAATGAACAGTTCAGTCTCCGCAGTGCGCTTTCTTGTGCACTACTTCCCACAATTGTTCCTAAATGTTAACATAACTTTTGAACAATGCCGCTCCTCTTCTAGAGCCAGAGCGGGGGCTGGATTTATCTAACATGATTGGGACCCCTGGTGTGGCAACTAAACAAAAATAAGTGCCCCAAACCCATATTCACAGTTACTTGAAATAAACGTTATTTCTCTAACATCCTAGTAGATACTGGGAATGTACTTTAGTGCCATGGGGTATAGATCGGGTCCACTGGAGCCTGGCACTATAAGAAAATATTAGTGTGTGCTGGCTCCTCCCCTCTATGCCCCTCCTAGCAGCCATTTCCTGCTGCTGCTGACTGAATAAGGCTGCTTGTTGGAGCTGCTCCTCCACAGACCCTGCTGAACAACCAATAGTACTGGTACCAGAGGGTTTTTTAGGAAGGGGGGAGCATATCAGCGGTGGTGACACTGCTGCAGTACAAAATTGACTTATATTGAATATACCCAGCGGAGTGCTGCTTTGCCTGGGTGTTGTGCGCTGGTCCCAATCCTCTCTGTGTTTGTCATATAACACTAAGTTTACTCCCTCCCCAGAAGGGTCGCTCCTGTGTAACCAATGCTCTCCTCTCAGGGTAGTAGTGTGCAGGAACCTGAGTGGTTAGAGTCATTCAAAAACATGATTCATAAATATTAACACAGAGTTAGCTACTGCTAGAAAAGAAAGGCAGACACTTAATCTGTTGATAACATGTTTGTTAAAGCTGCTGACCACAGACAGGCTCCTCAGCCCCCTCTGTTGGCCTCGCATAAAGGTGCACTCCCACAGGCACTCCAGTCTGACTCTTGTACTGAATCACCAGAGCTAGATGAGGGGGAGGTTGATATGGAAGAGAACAATTCTCTGTCCCCGGCTGTTGAGTCCCTGATTTATGCTATTAGAGAGGTCCTCAACATACCGGATAAGGGCCCTCATTCCGAGTTGATCGCTAGCTGCTTTCGGTCGCAGCGCAGCGATTAGTTCAAAAAGCGGCATTTCTGCGCATGCGTATGGTGCGCAGTACACACGCGTGTCGTACTTTCACACAAAACTATGCAGTTTCACACAAGGTCTAGCGACGCTTTTGAGTTGCACTGCTGATCGGTGAGTGATTGACAGGAAGTGGGTGTTTCTGGACGGAAACTGACCGTTTTCCGGGAGTGTGCTAAAAAACGCAGGTGTGTCAGTAGATAACGCAGGCGTGCCTGGAGAAACGGGGGAGTGGCTGGCCGAACGCAGGGCGTGTTTGTGACGTCAAAACAGGAACTAAACAGTCTATACACTCCCAGAGGGCGGCTGCTTAGCGTTTGCACTGCTGCTAAAAGCAGCTAGCGAGCGATCAACTCGGAATGAGGGCCAAGGAGGCAGAATAAGAAGAGGAATTGTATTTTAATGTAAAACCAAAATCATCTGCCACTTTTCTTGTATCAAAAGAGTTAAACTCCCTTTCCAGGGAGGCATGGGTCAAGCCTGACAAGAAATCCAAAACTCCCCAGCGGTTATTGAATTCCTTTCCCTCCTGAGGATAGGAAATTATGGGAAACTTCCCAGTCAGTGGATACTTCAGTGTCCAGGCTGTCACGTAAACTAGTACTGCCTGTACCTGGGGCTATCTCTTGCAAAGACCGAGCTGAGCGCAAGATTGAGACTACACTCAAATCAATATATACTGCAGTGGGCATAGCACAAAGGCCCACTATTGCATGCGGCTGGATTTCAAGGGCCATGGTAAAATGGTCTGATAATATAATGAATGGATTTGACTCTCTCCCTCAGGAGGAGGTCTTTACAATGCTGCATCCTATCCAGGATGCTGCAGACTTTATGAGTGAGGCTATTAAAGAATTGTGTCTCACTAATGGCTGTACCACGGCTATGGCGGTCTCGGCCCGCAGGGCTCTATAGCTGCAACAATGGTCAGCGGATGCTGATTCCAAGAAAGGCGTGGAGAATCTTTCTTTTACAGGCGAGGCCTTATTTGGGGAGGAACCGAACAAGTGGATTTCTCAAGCGACGGCTGGAAAGTCTACCTATCTGCCGTCTGCTGCGTCTCCTGCTATACCTTCCTACCCTGGGCCTTCTCTGCAGTCCATTCGTGTGGCCAGATTTAGAGGCAGAGCTAGAGGAGCCTCAAATGCCGCCAGAGGAAATCGAGGTAAGTCCCGTAAACCAGCGGCTACTGGATCTCTGGACCAGACCTCTGGATCCTCATCCACAAAGCCCTCTGCGTGACGGTTGGCCCCAACAGCAGGGAGACTTTCAGGTAGGTGCTCGCCTTCAACACTTCGCCCATGTGTGGGCACAGTCATGCCGGGCTCCTTGGGTAAGGAACCTCATATCCCAAGGATACCAGTTGGAATTTCAAGCACTACCTCCTCCCAGAATCTTCAAGTCAAGCTTACCAGCTTCACCCATAGCAAGGGTTACCTTGCGAGACGCCATTCAAAAACTGCTACGAATGGGGGTTGTGGACACAGTACCTCCCCTGTTGCACAACAGGGGGTTTTACTCCAGTCTTTTTGTTGTACCGAAACCGGACGGTTCGGTAGGGCCCATCTTGAACCTAAAAACTCTGAACCCGTTTCTACGCGTGTTCAAATTCAAGATGGAGTCCCTGAGGGTGGTGGTCTTTGGGCTGGAGGAGGGGGAGTTCCTAGTATCCCTGGATGTCAAGGATGCTTACCTACACGTCCCCATATGGCCTCCTCATCAGGCTTACCTCCGGTTCGCTGTAATGGACCACCAATTCCAGTTTCAGGCCTTACCCTTTGGTCTCTCCACAGCCCCAAGTGTATTCACAAAAGTTATGGCGGAGATGATGCTGCAATTGCGCAGGATGGGAGTCAACATAGTCCCCTATTTGGACAATCTCCTGATAAAGGCAGTCTCCAAGGAACGTCTGCTACACAGCATAGACTTGACTACTCGTCTGCTTACGGACCACGGGTGGATCCTACATTTCCCGAAGGCTCACCTGGAACCGTCACAAAGTATCCAGTTCCTGGACACGGTAGCTCAGAAGGTATTCCTCCCCATGGACAAGGCTTTGACAATCCTGGCTATGGTCCGATCGGTGCTCAGACCTCGCAAGATCTCGATTCATCTTTGCATTCACCTACTGGGCAAGATGGTGGCCTCCTACGAGGCAATCCAGTATGGCAGGTTCCATGCTCGCCTGTTCCAGCTGGATCTGCTAGACAAGTGGTCATGGTCTCACATGCACCAGAGTATAGCTCTGTCGCCAGAAGCACAGATCTCCCTGTTATGGTGGCAACAAGTCTATCACCTTGTGGCGGGTCGGAGTTTCAGCACCCAGTCCTGGACTCTACGGACAACGGATGCCAGACTCCGAGGTTAGGGAGCCGTGACCCAGGGGGCTCAGTACCAGGGAAAGTGGTCGTGTCAGGAATCTGCACTCCCGATAAATGTTCTGGAACTCAGGGCAATTTACAATGCTCTTCTGCAGGCCTCCTATCTTCTCCAAAATCAGGCCATTCAGGAACAGTCGGACAATGCCACAGTGGTGGCGTACATAAACTGGCAGGGAGGAACAAAAAGCAGGTCCGCAATGCGAGAGGTGTCACAGATACTCCTCTGGGCAGAAGCCAACGCAAGGGCCATCTCAGCCATATACATTCTAGACGTGGACAATTGGGAATCAAACTTCCTCAGCGGGCACAACCTCCATCAGGGAAAATGGGGCCTTCACCTTCAGGTGTTTCAACAACTGGTTCACTGCAGCCTGCAGGTAGACCTGATGGCTTCTCGTCTCAACAAGAAGCTCCGTCGTTAATGTTCCAGGACAAGGGATCCGCAGGCTGCAGCAGTGGATGCTCTGATGGCTCCGTCGTTTTACTAGTTCGTGTACCTGTTTCCTCCAGTCCCCCTCATTCCCAGAGTTCTAAAAAGGCTAAAAAGGAAAAGAGTTCAGGCAATTCTGATTGCCCCGGATTGGCCTCGACGGGCCTGGTATACAGACCTCCAGACCATGTCCCTGGAGGAACCCTGGCCTCTGCCGCTTCTCAAGGACCTTCTTCAAAAAGGGCCGTTCGTTTATCCAGACTTACTGTGGCTATGTTTGACGGCTTGGAAGTTGAGAGGGAGATTCTAGCTGGGAAAGGTCTTCCGTCCAAGGTTATCTCCACTATGGACCAGGCCTGTAAGGTGGTCACATCTAAACATTACCACCGTATCTGGAAGAAATATGTTTCCTGGTGTGAGGGTAGAAAATATTTTCCTGCGGAGTTTCGGCTTGGCCGTTTTCTGCTCTTCCTGCAAGCAGGCGTGGATATGGGCCTAAGGTTAGGCTCCATCAAGGTTCAGATTTCTGCTCTCTCCATCTTCTTCCAGAAACAGCTAGCGGTGCTTCTGGAAGTACAGACATTTCTGAAGGGGGTTCTCCGCATTCAACCACCCTTTGTCCCCCCCATGGCTCCGTGGGATCTCATGTGGTCTTAAACTTTCTCTAGTCGGACTGGTTTTAACCCTTGCACAGGGTGGACCTGAAATATCTTACTTGGAAGACTGTCATGTTGCTGGCTCTAGCTTCTGCGAGACTGGTGTCTGAATTGGGGGCCTTATTTTGTAAGAGCCCGTGTTTGATATTTCATGAGGATAGGACGGAGCTCAGGACTCGTCCGCAGTTTTTGCCGAAGGTGGTTTCGGCCTTTCACATAAATCAGCCAATTGTGGTTCCGAAAATGTCGGATACGGCGGTTGCTCCAAAGTCCTTGGATGTTGTGAGGGCTTTGAGGATTTATGTCAGGAGGACAGCCCGTCACAGGAAGTCTGATTCGCTATTTGTCCTTTATGACGCTGCCAAATTGAATGTCCTGCCTCTAAGCAGTCTATTGCTCGGTGGCTTAGATTGACCATTCAACAAGCCTATTGTTCGGCAGCATTGCCTCTACTGAGTTCTGTCCAGGCCCACTCCACAAGATCGGTGTGTTCTTTCTGGGCAGCTGCCCGGAATGTCTCGGCTCTACAGTTGTGCCGTGCAGCTACCTGGTCAGGGTCGAACACGTTTGTTAAGTTCTATAGGTTCGACACCTTGGCCAGTGATGACCTTCAGTTTGGTCAGGCGGTTTAGCAGGGGTCTCAGCACTCTCCCACCCATTCTGGGAGCTTTGGGACTTCCCCATGGTACTAAAGTACATTCCCAGTATCCACTAGGATGTTAGAGTAAATAGGAATTTAATACCTACCGGTAATTCCTTTTCTCGTAGTCCGTAGTGGATACTGGGTGCCCGCCTCAGTGCTTCGTGTTCCTGCTTACCTGGTTGTAAGTGTTCTTGGTTGGGTCTGCTGTTGCTGTCCCTGTTCCATGTTTGGTTAGCTTTGCTATCCATGTTATAGTTAGCGCTGCTATCTTTTGTACTGTTTGTGTTGGTTTGTTACCTCACCGCTTTCTTGTTGTATATTCCTTCTCTCATGGTATGTCCATCTCCTCGGGTACAGTTTTCCTAGACTGAGTCTGCTAGGAGGGGCATAGAGGGGAGGAGCCAGCACACACTAATGTTTTCCAGGCTTCAGTGGACCCGATCTATACCCCATGGTACTAAAGTACATTCCCAGTATCCACTACGGTCTATGAGAAAAGGAATTACCAGTAGGTATTAGATTCCTATTTTTCTTTTCATTTTTGTTCCATCTTGCAGCTCTGAGAAATGTAGGTGCGCCTTAATAAATGTATTATCTATTATTTATGTATATTGTTGACATTTGCACTATGTAAATAGCATTTGTATTAGGGGGCAGGACAAGGCACTATGCACGCCTGTCTATTACGGGATTTTGTCTAGCCGCTGGAGAACTTTCTGTAGTATGAAGGAGACTATTTCTGTGTCTGTTTAGGCGCATTGTTTCCCATCCCCCATTTCTATGTCTGTTTCTCTAATTGAAACAATAAATCAGGGAGAGATATATTAAATCCACGCTGCATGTTTTTGGCGGTCCCTCTGATGCAGACAGTTGCTATGGAAACAGTGGAGTGACAGGGGTAGGTTATCAGTTTGGGTGATGACAATTCCCCCTCCCTTCTAGCTTCCCTAAAATAATCACACCTCCCACTTAACCCCCTCCGTGCCTGTCTCTGTAACAGATGTAATAATTCCCCACAGTTCTGACTTCAGCTTTTCTCCTCCCCAGACTTCTACAAAGAGCTGAACTGGGTGCCGGAAATGCAGCCGCGACATACAGGTGAGGATATGTGGCCTCTGCTGGGCAAAGAACGACAGGTTTTATTTCCACTGACCTTCATTGTACTAAGGGTGTCATCATTAGTATTAATTATTATATTATTATTACTCTCTGTATGTAGCATCAGAATATTCAGATGCTCTCTGCAATCAAAGTTACTGACAATATTTATTTATAGCTATCTGTAATAACTTTCATGTAATCATCTGCAAAACTTATTTGGTGTTGTACATCCCCAGGTTGTCACTTCCCCCATCAGCATGGGAATTGTTGTACTTGTAGTTCATCAGGGGCCAGAAATATTTACAGCCAGAACAACCAGCACAGCAATTGAATGCAGAAGATAAAGCTTGTCTCCAGACAGGGACATTTACCCACATGGACCTTTGGGGGTCATTCCGAGTTGATCGCTGGCTAGCTACTTTTAACAGCCGTGCAAACGCATAGTCGCCGCCCACGGGGGAGTGTATTTTCGTTTAGCAAGCGTGCGAACGCGTGTGCAGCCGAGCGGGACGGAAACGTTTTTTGCAGTTTCTGAGTAGCTCTGGACTTACTCAGCCCTTGCGATCACTTCAGTCTTTTTGGTCCTGGAATTTACATCAGACACCCGCCCTGCAAACGCCTGGACACGCCTGCATTTTTCCAAACACTCCCTGAAAACAGTCAGGTGACACCCACAAACGCCCTCTTCCTGTCAATTTCCTTGCGATCGGCTGTACGAATGGATTCTTTATTAAATCCATCGCCCAGCAACGATACGCTTTGTACCCGTACGATGCACCTGCGCATTGCGGTGCATACGCATGCGCAGTAGTAACCTGTTCGCTGCGCTGCGAAAACCGGTAGCAAGCGAACAACTTGGAATGACCCCCTTAGTCGGGTCCAGCTAGGAGAAACAGCCTGCCAGTACAACTAACATCATTAGTGGTACTTGCTAATTATATGGGTGTAACATGGATTCCGCCCACCAGTCGTTCTGTTATCTTGTGTACGGGTGGCACCACTTGGCACAGGGAATTAGCTCCTCTGCTGCAGTTTTCAAATACTCCCCCAGCCTCCTCAACCCCCCTTCCCCCACAATTCCCATCCTCCTCCGTTTGCATGCTACCCACCTCGTTCACAATGTTCTTAAACAGCTGGCAGTGTGGCATGGCTCTTGTAGAAGAGGCGCAGCAATAAGGATTATGGGCACTTATCCTAAATGCCATGTGGGGTAGCAGGACTTCGGTCAGCAGCACACGCTCGCTGCATGCTCTTGATAACCAAATGACAGGTGTGCAGGGACCATTTTTTGTGTTGTCTGTATAATTAACAAGTATCCCATTATCTAGTACTAAGTACATTATACAACCTGCAGGGTGATATAAAAGAACCGTATCTAAGTAATTCGATTATCATTCTCTGAATTAATTGATGAGGTGGAACTAGTTGTAAATTGTGCCATAGCGCTATTAAATACATTCTGTATGGACACATTAGGTGGGATGGGAACTGGGCAGATTCGAGCTGTTGTCCCCGGGGGAATATTAGGTGGGAAGGGAGCTGGGGAGGTTCGGGTTGATGTCCCCGGGGGAATATTAGGTGGGATGTGAGCTGGGGAGGTTCGGGCTGTTGTCCCCGGGGGAATATTAGGTGGGATGGGAGCTGGGGAGGTTTGGGTTGTTGTCCCCGGGGGAATATTAGGTGGGATGGGAGCTGGGGAGGTTCGGGTTGTTGTCCCCGGGGGAATATTAGGTGGGAGGTGAGCTGGGGAGGTTCGGGCTGTTGTCCCAGGGGGAATATTAGGTGGGATGGGAGCTTGGAAGATTCGGGTTGTTGTCCCCGGGGAAATATTAGGTGGGATGGGTGCTGAGGAGGTTCGGGCTGTTGTCCCCGGGGGAATATTAGGTGGAATGGGAGCTGGGGAGGTTCAGGCTGTTGTTCCCGGGACAGTATTAGGTGGGATGGAAGCTGGGGATGTTCGGGCTGTTGTGCCGGGGGAATATTAGGTGGGATGGGTGCAGAGGAGGTTCGGGCTGTTGTCCCCGGGGGAATATTAGGTGGAATGGGAGCTGGGGAGGTTCGGGCTGTTGTCCCCGGGTAAATATTAGGTGGGAGGGGAGCTGGGGAGGTTCGGGCTGTTGTCCCCTGGGGTATATTAGGTGGGATGGGAGCTTGGGAGGTTCGGGCTGTTGTCCCCGGGGGAATATTAGGTGGGATGGGAGCTGGGGAGGTTCAGGTTATTGACCCCAGGGGAATAATAGATGGGATGGGAGCTAGGGAGGTTCGGGCTGTTGTCCCCAAGGGAATATTAGGTGGGGTGTGAGCTGGGGTGGTTCGGGCTGTTGTCCCCGAGAGTTTATTTGGTTGGATGGAAGCTTGGGAGGTTTGGGTTTTTGTCCCTGGGGGTATATTAGGTGGGATGGGAGCTTTGGGCTGTTGTCCCTGGAGGAATATTAGGTGGGATGGGAGCTGGGGAGGTTTGGGATGTTGTCCCCGGGGGAATATTAGGTATGATGGGAGCTGTGGAGGTTCGGGCAGTTGTCCCCGGGGTAATATTAGATGGGATGGGAGCTGGGGAGGTTCAAGCAGTTGTCCCCGTGGAAATATTAGGTGGGATGGGAGCTGTGGAAGTTCAAGCAGTTGTCCCTGGGGAAATATTAGGTTGGATGGGAGCTGGGAAGGTTTGGTTTGTTGTCCCCGGGGAAATATTAGGTGACATCTGAGCTGGGGAGGTTCGGGTTGTTGTCCACTGTTAAATATTAGGTGGGATGGGATCTGGGGAGGTTCGGGCAGTCCCTAGGGTCCATCTCTGTCATACATTATGAAGCTAACATTCTATTTACTGTTTTCCAGTTAAGAAAGCTCCTGACGGCTCAGTCATTGCCAATGGTTACTGCGATTTCTGTCTAGGAGGCGCAAAGAAGACGGGGTGTCCAGAGGACCTAATTTCCTGCGCTGACTGCGGTCGCTCTGGTAATTAACTGGGAGGGAGAGTCAAATAGCATGTTTAATTTACTGAAATATGGGCTTTGCATATGAAACCAGCATTAGTCACACCTCAGCCCTCTATTACTAGTACTCTTACATTCAAACATTGCAAATCAATGGGACCACCGCTCTAATTTAATAGTGTACATTTGTTGAAAGTGTTTTGTACGTTTAAAGGAACACTCCTACAATGGTTACTGTGACATGGAAACATTGAATTAAAGTTATATTAGTAGATCTTAGCAGCCAGGGGCGGATTGGGAACAAAAAGCGGCCCCGGAAAAATTTGTACTAGTGGCCCCACTTGGGCAGCACCAGAGGTGTAAGGTCTAGCCATGGGCATGGCAGCAGCACCCTCCCCCCAAGACTTTCCAGATAGTGGGCATGTCCAGCATCAAGGGGGAAGTTAAAAGGAAATAAAATTAAATGTTATGAGCACATTATATGATACACCTTTAGAATTTAGGAAACTATATAATTCTTAAGAAAGATATATTTTCTTGCTTATTACACCAACCGTATCCCAATCACTATTCACTCAATCTTATGTCAGCCAAGCAGGCAGACAGAACATACACTAGATCATCTGCAATCACAGGCTAAGTGGCAAAGTCATTTTCATATATGCAAATTGTTTGGCATCTTATTCATTATGTCTATAAATAGGACCACATGTCCTCAAACAAAACAGGCCCCCACGGGTGCGTCGGCCCACCGGGACTCTTCCCTGTAGACCCTATGGCCGATCTGTTAGCAGCACATTTTGCTTTCTAATAGTTTTCTATAGTCCATCCAAAGCCTGTTATTTCCATTAGCAATTAGGTTTATTGAATGATTTCAGTACAGCTCTTAGTTTTCTAGGTTTCCTGTTTCTCTGCCTCAGTTTAGGCCTAGATACAGGTGAAACTCAAAAAATTAGAATATCGTGCAAAAGTTCATTTATTTCAGTAATTCAACTTAAAAGGTGAAAGTAATATATTATATAGACTCATTACATGCAAAGTTAGATATTTCAAGCCTTTATTTGTTATAATTTTGATGATTGTGTCTTACAGTTTAACATAACCCCAAATCCAAAAGCTCAGAAAATAAGAATTTACTCGCCGGTAATTCTATTTCTCGTAGTCCATAGTGGATGCTGGGGACTCCGTAAGGACCATGGGGAATAGCGGGCTCCGCAGGAGACTGGGCACTCTAAAGAAAGATTTAGTACTATCTGGTGTGCACTGGCTCCTCCCTCTGTGCCCCTCCTCCAGACCTCAGTTAAGGAAACTGTGCCCAGAAGAGCTGACATTACAAGGAAAGGATTTTGGAATCCAGGGTAAGACTCATACCAGCCACACCAATCACACCGTATAACTTGTGATAAACTTACCCAGTTAACAGTATGAACAAACAACAGAGCATCAACCAATGGATGCCAACATAACATAACCCTTTATTAAGCAATAACTATATACACGTATTGCAGAAAGTCCGCACTTGGGACGGGCGCCCAGCATCCACTACAGACTACGAGAAATAGAATTACCGGTGAGTAAATTCTTATTTTCTCTAACGTCCTAGTGGATGCTGGGGACTCCGTAAGGACCATGGGGATTATACCAAAGCTCCCAAACGGGCGGGAGAGTGCGGATGACTCTGCAGCACCGAATGGGCAAACACCAGGTCCTCCTCAGCCAGAGTATCAAACTTGTAGAACTTAGCAAATGTGTTTGAACCCGACCAAGTAGCAGCTCGGCAAAGCTGTAAAGCCGAGACCCCTCGGGCAGCCGCCCAAGAAGAGCCCTCCTTCCTTGTGGAATGGGCTTTTACTGATTTTGGATGCGGCAATCCAGCCGCAGAATGAGCCTGCTGAATCGTGTTACAGATCCAGCGAGCAATGGTTTGCTTTGAAGCAGGAGCACCCAGCTTGTTGGATGCATACAGGATAAACAGCGAGTCAGTCTTCCTGACTCCAGCCGTCCTGGCAACATAGATCTTCAAAGCCCTGACTACATCAAGCA
Organism: Pseudophryne corroboree; assembly: GCF_028390025.1. Taxonomy (NCBI): domain Eukaryota; kingdom Metazoa; phylum Chordata; class Amphibia; order Anura; family Myobatrachidae; genus Pseudophryne; species Pseudophryne corroboree. The sequence continues at coordinate 385,462,803 of NC_086451.1, forward strand.
ACTTGGAATCCTCCAAGTCACGAGTAGCCGCAGGCACCACAATGGGTTGGTTCAGATGAAAAGATGACACCACCTTTGGCAGAAACTGCGGACGAGTTCGCAATTCTGCCCTGTCCATATGGAAAACCAGATAGGGGCTTTTACATGATAAAGCCGCCAATTCTGACACACGCCTAGCCGAAGCTAAGGCCAACAGCATGACCACTTTCCACGTGAGATACTTTAGCTACACCGTCTTAAGTGGCTCAAACCAGTGGGATTTCAGGAAAGCCAATACCACGTTAAGATCCCAAGGTGCCACTGGTGGCACAAAAGGAGGCTGAATATGCAGCACTCCCTTAACAAACGTCTGAACCTCAGGCAGTGAAGCCAGTTCTTTTTGAAAGAAAATGGATAGGGCCGAAATCTGGACCTTTATGGACCCTAATTTTAGGCCCATAGTCACACCCGACTGTAGGAAGTGCAGGAATCGACCCAGTTGGAATTCCTCTGTAGGGGCCTTCGTGGTCTCGCACCAAGCAACGTATTTTCGCCATATACGGTGACAATGTTTTGCTGTCACGTCCTTCCTAGCCTTTATCAGCGTAGGAATAACTGCTTCCGGAATGCCCTTTTCTGCTAGGATCCGGTATTCAACCGCCATGCCGTCAAACGCAGCCGCGGTAAGTCTTGGATCAGACAGGGTCCTTGTTGTAACAGGTCCTGTCTGAGAGGCAGAGGCCATGGGTCCTCTGTGAGCATTTCTTGCAATTCCGGGTACCAAGTCCTTCTTGGCCAATCCGGAACAATGAGTATTGTTCTCACTTCTCTTTTTCTTACAATTCTCAGCACCTTTGGTATGAGAGGAAGAGGAGGAAACACATAGACCGACTGGAACACCCACGGTGTTACTAGTGCGTCCACAGCTATCGCCTGAGGGTCCCTTGACCTGGCGCAATATCTTTTTAGCTTTTTGTTGAGACGGGAAGCCATCATGTCTACCTGTGGCAGTTCCCATCGATTTGCAATCTGCGTGAAGACTTCTTGATGAAGTCCCCACTCTCCCGGGTGGAGGTCGTGTCTGCTGAGGAAGTCTGCTTCCCAGTTGTCCACTCCCGGAATGAACACTGCTGACAGTGCTAGTACGTGATTCTCCGCCCACCGAAGAATCCTGGTGGCTTCTGCCATTGCCACCCTGCTTCTTGTGCCGCCCTGGCGGTTTACATGGGCCACTGCCGTGATGTTGTCTGACTGAATCAGCACTGATTGGTTTCGAAGCAGAGGCTCCGCTTGACTCAGGGCGTTGTATATGGCCCTTTGTTCCAGGATATTGATGTGCAGACAAGTCTCCTGACTTGACCACAACCCTTGGAAGTTTCTTCCTTGAGTGACTGCCCCCCACCCTCAGAGGCTTGCATCCGTGGTCACCAGGACCCAGTCCTGTATGCCAAATCTGCGGCCGTGGAGGAGGTGAGCACCTTGTAGCCACCACAGAAGAGACACCCTGGCCCTGGGGGACAGGGTGATCATCCGATGCATCTGAAGATGCTATCCGGACCACTTGTCCAGCAGATCCCACTGAAAGATCCTCGCATGGAACCTGCCGAAGGGAATGGCTTCGTATGACGCCACCATCTTTCCCAGGACTCGCGTGCAGCGATGCACCGACACCTGTTTTAGCTTTAGGAGGTCTCTGACCAGAGTCACGAGCTCCTGAGCCTTCTCCTCCAGGAGAAACACCTTCTTCTGGTCTGTGTCCAGAATCATGCCTAAGGAAGGGCAGACGCGTCGCAGGAATCAGCTGCGACTTTGGAATGTTCAGAATCCAGCCGTGCTGACGCAACAGTTCCTGAGAGTGTGCTACGCTGATCAGCAACTGCTCCCTGGACCTCGCCTTTATGAGGAGATCGTCCAAGTATGGGATAATTGTAACCCCTTGCTTCCGAAGGAGCACCATCATTTCCGCCATCACCTTGGTAAAAACTCTCGGTGCCGTGGACAGGCCAAACAGAAACGTCTGGAATTGGTAATGACAGTCCCGTACCACAAACCTGAGGTACTCCTGATGAGGCGGATAAATGGGGACATGCAAGTAAGCATCCTTGATGTCCAGAGACACCATAAAATCCCCTTCCTCCAGGCTTGTAATGACCGCTCTGAGCGATTCTATTTTGAACTTGAATTTCTTCAGATAAATGTTCAGGGATTTTAAATTTAAAATGGGTCTGACCGAACCGTCCGGTTTCGGTACCACAAACATAGTGGAATAGTAGCCCCTTCCCCGTTGAAGGGGGGGGGACCTCTACCACCACTTTCTGGAGAAAAAGTTTGTGAATTGCCTCCACCACTATCTCCCTTTCCATGGGGGAAGTTGGTAAGGCCGATTTTAGGTAACGGTGAGGGGGCATCACCTCGAATTCCAGCTTGTATCCCTCAGACACAATTTGTATAGCCCAAGGATCCACTTGTGAGCGAACCCACTGGTGGCTGAAATGTCGGAGACGCGCCCCCACAGCTCCTGGCTCCGCCTGTGGAGCCCCAGCGTCATGCGGTGGATTTAGTGGAAGCCGGGGAAGACTTTTGTTTCTGGGAACTAGCTGCATGGTGCAGCTTTTTTCCTCTACCCCTGCCTCTGGCAAGAAAGGACGTACCTCTGACCTTCTTGCTCCTCTGAGAACGAAAGGACTGCATTTGGTAATACAGTGCTTTCTTAGGTTGTGGAGGGACATAAGGCAAGAAATTTGACTTCCCAGCCGTAGCTGTGGAAACTAGGTCCGAGAGACCGTCCCCAAACAATTCCTCACCCTTATAAGGTAAAACCTCCATGTGTTTTTTAGAGTCGGTATCCCCTGTCCATTGCCGAGTCCATAAGACCCTTCTGGCAGAAATGGACATTGCGTTTACTCTAGAGCCCAGCAGGCAAATGTCCCTCTGGGCATCCCGCTTATATAGGACCGCGTCCTTGATATGTGCCAGGGTCAGTAGAACAGTGTCCCTGTCCAGGGTATCTAACTCCTCAGACAGAGAATCCGTCCATGCAGCTACCGCACTACACATCCAGGCCGAAGCAATTGCTGGCCTCAGCAGTGTGCCAGAATGTGTATAAACAGACTTCAGGATAGCTTCCTTCTTTCTATCCGCAGGATCCTTTAGGGCGGCCGTATCCGGAGACGGCAGGGCCACCTTCTTAGACAAGTGTGTCAACGCCTTGTCTACCCTAGGGGAGGATTCCCAGCGTAACCTGTCCGTTGGCGGGAAAGGATACACCATAAGTAATCTCTTGGAAACTATCACCTTCCTGTCAGGGGAATCCCACGCTTTTTCACATAATTCATTTAATTCATGTGAAGGGGGAAAAGTCACTTCATGCTTTTTCTCCCCATACATATAAATCCTTTTGTCAGGGACAGGATTTTCCTCAGAAATGTGTAATACATCCTTCATAGCTACAATCATGTAGCGGATGGCTTTAGTCATTTTAGGCTGCAACTTTGCCTCATCGTCATCGACACTGGAGTCAGATTCCGTGTCGACATCTGTGTCAACTATCTGGGATAGTGTGCGCTTTTGAGACCCTGACGGCCTCTGCGCTGTAGGATCAGGCATGGGTTGAGACCCTGACTGTCCCCCGGTTACAGTTTTATCCAATCTGTTATGCAAGGAGTTTACATTATCATTTAACACCTTCCACATATCCATCCAATCAGGTGTCGGCACCGTCGGCGGCGACACCACACTCAGCTGCACTTGTTCTGCCTCCACGTATCCTTCCTCATCAAACATGTCGACACAGGCGTACCGACACACAGCACACACACAGGGAATGCTCTGACTGAGGACAGGACCCCACAAAGGCTTTTGGGGAGACAGATAGAGAGTATGCCAGCACACACCCCAGCGCTATATAACCCAGGGATTACACTGTACCTTAGTGTTTACCCTGTAGCTGCTGTTAATATATATACTGCGCCTAAATTTATGTGCCCCCCCTCTCTTTTTTACCCTTTAATGCACCTGTATACTGCAGGGGAGAGCCTGGGGAGCGTCCTTCCAGCGGAGCTGTGAAGAGAAAATGGCGCTGGTGTGCTGAGGAAGAAGGCCCCGCCCCCTCAGCGGCAGGCTTCTGTCCCGCTTTAATGTGTAAAAAATGGCGGGGGCTCGGGCATATATACAGTCCCAGACTGTATATATGTCTCTTTTTGCCAAAAAGGTACTTAATTGCTGCCCAGGGCGCCCCCCCCCCCCTGCGCCCTGCACCCTACAGTGACCGGAGTGTGCGGTGTGGGAGCAATGGCGCACAGCTGCAGTGCTGTGCGCTACCTTAAGTGAAGACAGGAGTCTTCAGCCGCCGATTTCGATGTCTTCATGCTTCTGCTGCTTCTGTTCTTCTGGCTCTGCGAGGGGGACGGCGGCGCGGCTCCGGGAACGGACGATCAAGGTTAGGTACCTGTGTTCGATCCCTCTGGAGTTAATGGTGTCCAGTAGCCTAAGAAGCGCTACCTAGCTGCCGTGAGTAGGTTTGCTTCTCTCCCCTCAGTCCCTCGTAGCAGAGAGTCTGTTGCCAGCAGAAGCTCTCTGAAAACAAAAAACCTAACAAAATACTTTCTTTTCTAGCAAGCTCAGGAGAGCTCACTAGGAGCACCCAGCTCGGCCGGGCACAGATTCTAACTGAGGTCTGGAGGAGGGGCATAGAGGGAGGAGCCAGTGCACACCAGATAGTACTAAATCTTTCTTTAGAGTGCCCAGTCTCCTGCGGAGCCCGCTATTCCCCATGGTCCTTACGGAGTCCCCAGCATCCACTAGGACGTTAGAGAAAATTAGAATATTACATAAAATCAATAAAAAAGGGATTTTAAATACAGAAATGTCTGCCTTCGGAAAAGTATAATCATGCATATGTACTCAGTACTTGGTTTGGGCCCCGTTTGGATGAATTACTGCTTCAATGCAGCATGGCATGGATTCTATCAGCCTGTGGCACTGCTGAGGTGTTATGGAAGACCAGGATGCTTCAATAGCAGCCTTCAGATCTTCTGCATTGTTCGGTCTCATGTCTCTCATCTTTCTCTTGGCACTGCCCCATAGATTCTCTATGGGATTCAGGTCAGGCGAGTTTGCTGGCCAATCCAGCACAGTAATCCCACGGTCACTGAACCAGGTTTGGGTGCTTTTGGCAGTGTGTGCAGGTGCCAAGTCCTGCTGGAAAATGAAATCAGCATCTCCATAAAGCTTGTCTGCTGAAGGAAGCATGAACTGCTCTAAAATGTCCTGGTAGATGGCTGTGTTGACTCTGGACTTCATAAAGCACAGTGGACCAACACCAGCAGATGACATGGCTCCCCAAATCAACACAGACTGTGGAAACTTCACACTGGACTTCAAGCATCTTGCATTGTGTGCCTCTCCATTCTTCCTCCATACTCTGGGACCTTGGTTTCCAAATGAGATGCAAAATTTGCTCTCATCAGAAAAGAGGACTTTGGACCACTGAGCAACAGACCAGTTCTTTTTTTCTCATCAGGAAAAGGCCATTCAGAAGTGTGGGGGAGCTTCACAAAGAGTGGACTGAGGCTGGAGTTAGTGCATCAAGAGCCACCACACATAGACGGATCCTGGACATGGGCTTCAAATGTCGTATTCTTCTTGTCATGCCGCTCCTGAACAACAAACAACGTCAGAAGCGTCTTACCTGGGCTAAAGACAAAAAGAGAATCTATGGGGCATTGCCAAGAGAAAGATGAGAGACATGAGACTGTACAATGCAGATGAGCTGAAGGCCGCTATTGAAGCATCCTGGTCTTCCATAACACCTCAGCAGTGCCACAGGCTGATAGAATCCATGCCACGCCGCATTGAGGAAGTAATTCATGCAAACGAGGCCCAAACCAAGTACTGAGTACATATGCATGATTATACTTTTCAGAGGGCCGACATTTCTGTATTTAAAATCCTTTTTTTATTGATTTTATGTAATATTCTAATTTTCTGAGATTTTGGATTTGGGGTTTTCTTAAGTTGTAAGCCACAATCATCAAAATTATAACAAATAAAAGCTTGAAATATCTCACTTTGCATGTAATGAGTCTATATAATATATTAGTTTCACTTTTTAAGTTGAATTACTGAAATAAATGAGTTTTTGCATGATATTCTAATTTTCTGAGTTTCACCTGTATTTCCCTGATTATCTAGATTCCAATGGGAGAGAATACTTTTACAGTTTCACCATAGACCCCCCCACCCCCATGCCAAACACCAGAACCATGCCATGTAACAGGCATTGCAGTGGGCAGTGTAACAGGCATTGCAGTGGGCAGTGTAACAGGCATTGCAGTGGGGTATTCACTATTCAGGTACAGCTAAAGCGCATTGACACTTCCAACTGAGGGTGACGTAACTGGGCTGTAAGGGGCCGTTCTCATGTAAGCAAACCAGTTTGGTCGTGGTGACACAAGTGTGGGCTATTCAAAGTGTAATGGAAACATTATAATACACCTATTTCCAGACTTATCACTTACACCTAGTATAGGATGGTGCAGACCTGCACTGATTAGGATGATGGCAAGTATCTAATCAGGGGGCAGATGTATTAAGCCTGGAGAAGTGATAAAGCAGTGATAAGTGCAAGGTGATAACGCACCAGCCAATCAGCTCCAGTGTGTAAATTGACAGGAGCTGATTGGCTGGTGCGTTATCACCTTGAACTTATCACTGCTTTATCACTTCTCCAGGCTTAATACAACTGCCCCCAGGCGTACTGATTTGGGACGAGTGCACTGTAAGATGTGTACATCTCGGCACACAGGCAAATATATTTCCATAAGCACAAAGCGTGTGCACATACAGCCGATTTACGTTCACCATCAGGCTCCTAGTTAACAGGATAGTCGTCTTTCTTTTTTAGAATAAAGATATGTAGTCCTGATATTATGACTCAGTGGGCTATTTGATGTTTTATGTTCCTGCCCTGTTACTAAGATCCCTTGTCTCTGCAGGTCACCCCTCGTGTCTACAGTTCACTGTCAATATGACAGCTGCCGTTAGGACCTACCGCTGGCAGTGCATTGAATGCAAGTCATGTATTCTCTGTGGCACTTCGGAAAACGATGTGAGTACACCGCGCTTTTCACACCCAGGGATAGCCCTATCTGACATGAATAAAACAGTATGAAATTTACTCTGGTGCCATAGCAAATATACTAAAATGTGTGGTTACATAGCTGCAAAGTATCCCCATAAACGCGGGGAAGTGTAGTCGGTATGTATGTGCTGTAGTGTGTGATTATCACACAGGGTAAGTACACAGATTTCCGGGGGTACAATGATGGAAAAGGGGAGGTAATGAATGTGTTTACTTACACGTTACTGACGTGTGACAAAAAAAGGACGTTGTGATAATGTGCTTGCAAATATATAGCTAAATAATATCATCTACTTTTCCGTCACAATTT